>NC_080174.1:24737386-25067466 GCF_950295315.1 Erinaceus europaeus | reverse complement strand
TTTTTTAATAAAAATGACTTAGAATAGCTTAAGTGTTCATCCAAAGAGTACTGGTTATATAAACATGATCTGGCCATATAGAATACTATACAACTGTCTAACGTAGCTCTCTGTTGATATAGAAACTTCTTTGTATTAGTTTTAAAGGACAGCCAAAAAAAAAACCCCACAAAGTGTGGCTTAAAATAATGTAAGTCTATTTTTTTCACAGTTCTAGAGGCTGGGAGTCCCAAATCAATGTGCCTTTCTTTTTCTGAGACTTTCTCTTTCTGAGACTTACTGAGGAATATCCTTCCCTGCCTCCTCCTAACCTCTGCTGATTTGCCAGCAAACCTTGACATTCTTTTTTTTTTTTAATTTCTTTATTGGGAGATTAATGTTTTACATTTGACAGTAAATACCATAGTTTGCACATGTGTAATATTTCTCAGTTTTCCATGTAGCTATATAACCCCCACTAGGTCCTCTGTCATCCTTTTTGTCATCCCTCTCCCCCCACACACCCCAGAGTATTTTACTTTGGTGCAATACACCAACTCCAGTTCAGGTTCTACTTGTGTTTTCTCTTCTGATCTTGTTTTTCAGCTTCTGCCTGAGAATGCGATCATCCCATATTCATCCTTCTGTTTCTGACTTTACATGATTTTTTCAAGCTCTATCCAAGATTGGGTGAAAACAGTGAAGTCACTGTTCTTTAATAGCTGAGTAGTATTCCATTGTGTATATATACACCACAAGTTGTTCAGCCACTCATCTGTTGTTGGACACCTACCTGGGTTGCTTCCAGGTTTTGGCTATTACAAATTGTGTTGCTGTGAACATAGGTATACACAAATCTTCTTGGATGGGTGTATTGCATTCCTTAGGATATATCCCCAGGAGAGGAATTGCAGGATCATAGGGTAGGTCCATCTCTAGCTTCTGAGAGTTATCCAGACTGCTCTCCACAGTGGTTGGACTAAATCACATTCCCACCAGCAGTGCAGGAGGGTTCCTTTGACCCCTACAACCTCTCCAGCATTTGCTGCTGTTACCTTTTCTGATGAATGACATTTTCACAGGAGCGAAGTGGTATCTCATTATTGTCTTTATTGGCATTTCTCTGACAATCAGAGACTTGGAGCATTTTTTTCATGTGTTTCTTGGCCTTTTGGATCTCTTCTGTGGTGAATATTCTGTCCATGCCCTCTCCCCATTTTTGGTTGGGGTCATTTGTTTTCTTGTTGTTGAGTTTGGCTAGCTCTTTATATATTTTGGTTATTAAACTCTGGTTTGATGTATGGCATCTAAAGATCATCTCCCATTTTGTGAGTGTTCTCTTTGTTTGGGTATTGGTTTCTTTTGCTGTGCAGAAGCTTTTTAATTTGATGTAGTCCCATAGGTTTATACTTGCCTTAGTCTTCTTTGTAATTGGATTTGTTTCATTGAAGATGTCTTTAAAATTTATGCGGAAAAAAGTTATGCCAATATTTTCCTCTAAGTTCTGATAGTTTGTGGTCTAACATCCAAGTCGTTCACCACTTTTGTATTTGGTGAAATATAGTGGTTCAGTTTCATTCTTCTGCATGTTTCAACCCATTTTTTCCAACACCATTTGTTGAAGGGACTCTGCTTTCTCCATTTAATAGTCTGGGCACCTTTGTCAAAGATTAGATGTCCATAGGTGTGGGGCTTACTTCGAGGCTCTCAATTCTATTCCACTGGTCAGTGTGTTTATTCATTTTCCAGTACCAAGCAGTTTCGATTACAGTGGCCCTATAATACAGTTTGAGATCTGGGAGTGTGATGCCTCCAGTTCTGTTCTTTCTTCTCAAGATTGTTTTGGCAATTCTAGGTCTTTTCTGGTTCCAAATAAACATTTGTAGCAATTTTTTTATTCTCCAAAAAAAATGTGGTTGGGATCTTGATAGGAATAGCATTAAATTTGCATATGGCTCTGGGTAGTATATTCATTTTGATGATGTTAATTCCTCCAACCCATGAACATGGAATATCTTTCCACTTATTTGTGTCTTTTTCAATTTCCTTGAGTAGTGACTCATAATTATCAGTTTACAAGTCTTTCACTTTTGGTTAGGTTTACTCCTAGATATTTTATTGTTTTTGTTGCTATAGTAAAAGGAATTGATTTCTGGATTTCATCTTCTAAGTTAGTGTTTTCATAGAGGAATGCCACTGACTTTTGAATATTAATTTTGTAACCTGGCACCTTACTGTATTGCCTGATGATTTCGAAAAGCTTCTTGCTGGATTCTTCAGGTTTTCTATGTATATTATCATGCTGTCTGCAAATAGGGAGAGTTTGACTTCTTCTCTTCCAGTCTGTATCGCTTCAATTCCTTGCTCCTGTCTGATCGCTATGGCAAGAACTTCCAACACTATGTTGATAGTAATGGTGATAGTGGGCAGCCCTGTCTAGTACCTGATTTGAGGGGAAATGCTTCCAGTTTTTCTCTATTGAGTATGATGTTGGCAAAACCTTGACATTCTTGACTGTGAGTGCACCACTCCAATCTGTCTACATTGTCATATATCATTATCAATGTGGCCTTTTTGTTGTTTTTCTGTTTGTGGAGTGTGTGTGTGTGTGTTCCCTTTACTAAGGATATGAGTCACATTGGATTAAAGACTCTATCTGCTTCAAGTCTGACTTTGTCTTAGTTAATTTAGCTAAGACTATAAAGATCATATTTCCAAATAAGGCCACCTTCTGAGATACTAGGATAGTTGTGTGTGTGTGTGTGTGTGTGTGTGTACACAATGTAACAATCTCCAAAGTAAAGTGTAAAAAGCAAGATACATAGAGTGTACAGCATGAGACCTTGTGCAAAAAAGATATTCATATACCCAGAATACGCAAATGTGTATAAGTGTATTAGTCTTTCTAAGAGGCTTTGTCAAATGCTAGTAGCTCTCTTTTTCTTCATGATTCTCCTCCTCTTCCAATATAGAATAAAGATAATTTCAAATAATGCTCTTTTTTCTGCACTTTTAGGATCCTGCATTAGCAATTTTTAATCCTTTCCACAACTATTCATCATTTACCTTGAATCTATTTAACATTTAATTCTCTCAGATATGAGGAGAAAGTACTCAGACCTTTTCTTCTGAGCCGCACTAGCTAGATTAATCCTAGAGAGAATTTGCTTCATTTAATAGCAGTCCAAAATATTAAACAGAAAGAAATCAGAATGAAGATGAGAAATTGGACTCAGAAATTATATGATTAAAATATGAAACAAGGCAGTTATATAAAGAAGAAAATGAGTTTTTCTGAGTTTCCAACGGGATTATTGTGAGTGAGAGAGCAAAATGGAGGTCATGGTCAGGAGCCACAGGAAAGTCTGAAGTATATAGAATTTCCTAGAACTAAAATCCTCAGAATCATCTTCACTACTCACAAACTCCTAAATCCCCTCCCCTAGAGAGTCTGGTTCAATCAGTTTGAAACTTTGGTCATAAAATCTAATTGCTTGATACATGCTGAGAAAAAGTTTGGAAAACACTAGTGAGTAGAGAAAGAGACCCAAGAGAGGAGAGATTACTTTATGACTGCATTTGGTTTTATCTCTTTCTCTTCCCAACTCTTGTCTTCCAGTGAGCCCTAAGGTAAGATAGTTCAGAATGACTTGAATGACCAATCACATGCCACTCCTTACTGCTACTATCTCTTATTTATCTGTATTTGCTCTAGCAACTGTAACATAAAAAGCTCTTTAAGATAGGATTTTACTTCCTGCTGTGTCATGTAAATCCTGTAGGATGACAGTCAACCTGATATTACAGACAATTTTATGAGAAAGCAATCTTGAAAGATCAAGATCTAGAAAAAAATAGTAATGGGAAAAAATAAAACTATCCTTTAAGACAAAAATGAGACACTTCTTAAGACAAAACTTGGAAGCATACTGTTGGTTAAAAAAGAAACTTTATAAATTCTATATTGATTAATTTACTCTCTATGAAATAAATAGTATTTTGTTTAAGTAAGATTGATAGTAAAATAAATTTGAGACATACCAGTAATTATTCCCATTTTAAATATCCTCAATGCATATTAGTATAGTTGAAATTCTAAGAAATTCCTATGTAAATAAGTCTAATGAACTTTGTTTAATTCAAAGTTACAAAAATACTTGATTATTGGCATTTTTCTTATATTTACTTAACATTCATACAAACCTAGACTTTTGAAGAGCACAGTTAGGGAAATATTATCACAAACACTTTTATATCTTATTTCTTATCTTATTTGTGTGTACAGTAGTTTGGGAAAAGAAATTTTGTCATAGAAATGAAGTAATATGGATGTGTAAGACTGACTCATTAGGAAGCATTTTTTATTTAACAAATTTTTATTGAGCATTATCTGGAAGGAAAAACTAGGCAAAATATTTGACCTAAAATACTGATACATAGTTTTTCTTATACAAAACTTTATTAACATGCATTACTTTGTAATTTTTTTAAATATAGATGTTTTTGAGTTTTTTCTCCTTTTAAAAAAATTTTTTATTTATTTACTAATAAGGAAGACAGGAGGAGAGAGAGAAAGAACCAGACATCATACTGATACATGTGCTGTTGGGAACTGAACTCCGTCTGGACCTCATGCTTGAGAGTTTAGTGCTATCTCCCAGACCAAGAGTTTTTTCTCCTTCACAATATTGTTTGGTTAATATGAAAGCATGTTAGAGTGTCAGAACAGCAAATGTTCACTTATTGCCCCCCCAAACAGCAGGTTATGAGAATATTAAGGTGTTTATTTTTCAAACTGTAGTGTAGCAAGTGTTTTGTTTTATAATAAAGTCACCTAAGTAACAACAAAATGCAGCGTGAAAGACACACATAATACAGGGAGATAAGAAATTACACCCATGTGTCAACAACTCTCCTGAAAGACACTATTTCCTAAGTAAAATGAGTATTTTAAAACAAGTAAAATATCTAAGGGTAGATTGAAACTTTCAATATCAGTTGACTGGTCTTCCTTCCTTCCTTCCTTCCTTTCTCCCTTCCTTCCTTCCTTCCTTCCTTCCTTCCTTCCTTCCTTCCTTCCTTCCTTTCTTTCTTTCTTTCCTTTCTTTCTTTTTTTTACCAGAGCACTGCTCAGCTGTGGTGCAGGGGACTGAATCTGAGACTTTGGAGCCTCAGGCATGAGATTCTCTTTGCTTAACCATTATGCTATCTACCCCCACCCTTGGTACTTATTTCTATACTCTCTTAAAAGTCTACACTGGTGACCAGAGGTCACACAATGACTACAGCTTAAAATCATGAGGTCCCATGTTCAATCCTTGGCATCACATGTGCCAGAGTGATTTATTCTCCCCCCCTTAATAAATAAAATATTTTAAGATAAATAAATCTCTACATTAAAAATAACTAAGGAATATAAGTGGAGTTAATGCATTATCATAAATAACATAGTAGATGACAGTCACAAGACCTTAGACTGTGGAAACGAGATGAATGAGTAGGAACAGACAATACAGCAGAAAAGACTGACTGCAATAAGATGTGCCCCCAGTAAGAAGTACACCAGTTGGAACTGCAATTGCCATCTGAAGTTTCTGATTATCCCAGAACCAGGGTATGGAATAGAATCAAAAACAAAAGAATTGATTGAAAGATATAAGTAGCAAATAACCTGCTTCAGAACTCCTTTTCTGACCCCAAAGTTAGGCACCCCCACTCCCTCACACGTGATAGAAGAGAAGGCAAGATAAATAGCCAGACTCAACATGAATGAAGTTAGTCAAGCAAGGACTTAAGGTTCCCTATTTGGGTTCCTCCCAAGACCCTATATTTTATTTTGCTTTGTGATTTTATATTTTTATCTGGAAAAGGCTCTCCAAGTTATGTGATAGTATCCACAAAACCTAGATGTACCCTAGGCAAGTAGGACAGTTTAACCAGGAGACACTATATTATAAAGTGGCAGATGAACAGAAGTTTCCCAGTGCTGGGTGGTGGCATATCTGGTTAAGCACCCATGTTACAATGCACAAGGATCTGGGTTCAAGCCCCTTGTTTTCACCTGCAAGGTGTGAACATATACTGTTCTATGTCAAGGGGAAAGCTCTGCAAGTGGTAAAGCAGTGCTGCAGGTGTCTTTCTGTCTCTCTTCCCGTCTGATTTCCCCTTTCCTCCTGAGTTACGACTGTCTCTATCCAATAAATAAAGATAACAACTTATTTAAAATTTTTAATTAAAACACAATTTATGGATATTAAAAAGAGCTAAAAATGTGATGAAGGGGAGAATGAGCAGCAAAGCATGCTAGTACTCTTCCCCAGCTCTTTACAATCACTCCGAGTTGATGGACAGTTACTGGACAGCTGGGCCATGTCAGGTGCTATTCAGGGTACTGGGAGGTGGCACTGGCCAGCGTAGCTGCCCACAAAATGCTCCCTGCCAACAAAAGCCAGTGGAAAGCCAGATATATCGATATGCCTCTGGCAAAAAAAAGTGCAAGTGTGTGTGGGTCAATGAACTCATCACATGTGCCCAAAGAGACGTGTACCTAGTACTTTCCTGTCCTCAGGTCCTTCCAGCAGGAGTGCACTGGGGACAAAAGTAGCCACCAGGCCAGCAGAGTCTGCCCGACTGCTAGTGACAGAATAGAGGAGTGTCATGCTTATGGGATGTAGTGGTGATTATCCCAGGGGATGCTGGGCACTGTTCTTCCCATAGCTTGACTAAGAAGATTTACAGTCCACACAAGCCAGAGTTGTACCAATGTCCTGACAGCAGAACTTTAAAATGGGTCTTTCTCCTTTAAAAAATGTGGAAGAACAACAAGGGCAACAAAAGGGAATAAATAAATAAAATAAAAAATATTAAAAAAAAAATTTTTTTTAATGTGGAAGAGAAGACTTTGACATACAAGTATGGAAGGTTATTTTCCCAAATTGAGGCAGCAGGTACTTAACACTTGGTTCTTGAAAACAGTAAAAACTACTCCTTTTAACTTCTCCTGTGCATGGAGAAGACACCATTTGACCTTGCTGAGCAGAACAAAGGAAAAGAATGATTGTAGAAAAGCCAAAAGGAGACAGAGTGGTTATACAGAGGGGTCTAATTACGGTATTTAAGGCATAACATTATTGTTTAGAATCTCTTGACAGACAAAACCTTGTCCTCTACCAGCTGTATTTTTCTGATCTCTTTTCTGCTTCTGTGGAATTCAACTCCATTGTTATCGTTCCAACTTGTTTAAATAGACCAGGAACTGTCATTTGAGAGACAATTAGAAACTCTATACCCTATGAAAGGTTAAAAAAAACTTTCCTGATTAATCCTCATAATTTTCCTTGATTTCAGGAAAGGAGGGGAGCGGGCGGTAGTGCAGCAGGTTAAGTGCACATGGCACAAAGAGCAAGGACTGGAATAAGGATACCGGTTCCAACCCCGGCTCCCCACCAGCGGAGTGGGGGGTCACTTCACAGACTGTGAAGCAGGTCTGCAGGTGTCTATCTTTCTCTCCACCTCTTTGTCTTTCCCACCTCTCACAATTTCTCTCTATTCTATCCAACAACAACAACAATAATAACAACGATAAACAACAACGGCAACAAAAGGAAAAAAATAGCCTCCAGGAGCAGTGGATTCATAGTGCAGGCACCGAGTCCCAGCAATAACCCTGGAGGTAAGAAAAAATAAATAAATAAAATAAAATAAAATATAGTAAAATAGAAATCTGAATGGGAAGGTGAAACTTTATTTCTTTATTTTTATTTTTTTAATATTTATTTTCCCTTTTGTTGCCCTTGTTATTTAACATTATTGTGGTTATTGATGTCGTTGTTGTTGGATAGGACAGACAGAAACGGAGAGGGCGGGAAGACAGAGAGGGGGAGAGAAAGTCAGACACCTGCAGATCTGCTTCATCGCTTGTGAAGCGACTCCCCTGCAGGTGGGGAGCCGGGGGCTCGAACCGGGATCCTTATGCTGGTCCTTGCGCTTTGCACCATGTGTGCTTAACCCGCTGCGCTACCGCCCGACTCCCGAGGCTTTATTTCTAAACCTGGTTCTGCCACAAACTTGTTATAAAATCCAAGTTTGTTTTATCACCTAACTTCTCGGAGTCTATTACATTCTCCACAGTGTAATGAAAGCATTAAAGGAGTGTTATTTCACTCTCAGTCTAAGCATGCCATAACACTGTTTCTACAGTTCTCAAGGTTAGTCTTTTTTTCTCCAATGAGAATATCTAAAATCTAAAATACTGTTGGATACTTTGTTCAGAAGTTACCATTAGGGAGTCGGGCGGTAGCGCAGCAGAAGTTACCATCAGGGAGTCGGGCGGTAGCGCAGCGGAAGAATCCCGGTTCAAGCCCCCAGCTCCCCACATGCAGGGGAGTCGCTTCACAAGTGGTAAAGCAGGTCTGCAGGTGTCTATCTTTCTCTCCCCCTCTCTGTTTTCCCCTCCTCTCTCAATTTCTCTCTGTCCTAACAGCGTCGACATCAATAACAACAATAAAAAACAACAAGGGGAACAAAAGGGAAAATAAATATAAAAAAAATTAAAAAGAAAAAGAAGTTACCATTAGCAATGTTTTTCAGATTATGGTTCTCAAACTTCCTTATAGCAGAAGGAATTCCAGAAGAATCTTCAAAGCTTATGCAAAGTTTTGGACCCTGACTTAAATATACTAAATTGAACTATTTGAGATGGTATCTCTGAGGATGGGGGTCTAGATGCAAAGTTTCATGCCTTAGGCTCTCAAGCCCCAAGTTCAATCCCCATACCACCAAAAGCCAGAGCTGAACAGTGCTCTGGTAAAAAAAAAAAAAAAAAAAAGAGGTGGTATCACTGTTCTTTGTTACTTTTATTTGTATTAGTGATTTAATAATGATCTATAAGATTGTGGTATAAGAGGGGTACAATTCCCACCACCAGAGTTCCATAACCCCTCCCCTCCATTGGAAGCTTCCTTATTCTTTATCACTCTGGGAATATGGACCAAAGATCTTTATGGGGTGAAGAAGGTGGAAGGTCTGGCTTCTATAATTGCTTTTCCTCTGGACATGGGCATTGACAAGTCAATCCATACCCCCAGCCTGTTTCTATCTTTCCTTAGTGGAGCGGGTTACTGGGGAAGTGAGGTTCTAGAGCATATCAGTGAGGTCATCCATCCATCCAGTGAAGTTAGGTGGGTGTCATAGCAGAATCTGCAACTTGGTGGCTGAACAGCAGTAATATATAGAACCGAACAAATTGTTATTAAATAATTGTTTTAAACAATTGTTCCTGGTTACTAAACCAAGAACCTAAAGGTAAAAAGTATAGCAGATGAAATTTGGGGTCTTCATGTTGGAAGGAACATGAAGAGTCTATTTTAGGTATATTCAAAGGGGCCCATGACTTTACTAATTTTTGACTGAACCCAACAACTAACATGCAGGTAGGCTAGGAGTCTGGGGAAAATGATGTCAGAGTTGAGGATAGGACTCGAAAGCTGGATCTGGGCACAAAGTAGCTCCTAAATATGGGGAAAGTATATAAATACCATTAACTGTAAGCCCCATCAATCTGACCTAGGGCCCATGTCTACTTATATTTGGCATAGGAACCTGGGTAACCTCGGCATCCTTGTAGTTCTGAGTTCACTTTCCATTGTCACGGCTAGGAACATTCTAGACTGCACTCATTTCAAGACCAGTCTTCCTTGAGTAGCAAAGTATGCTGACCCAGCCTCCCTTTGGAGAGTGGGGCAATTTCTATCGCTGTTGTTATACATTGAGGGCAATATAGCAGGGTATTGTTAATGATACTATATTATATACTTGAAAGCTGTTAAGAAAGTAGATATAAGCTTTTGCCATGTACAAAAAGAATGTTACTTCTGTGAGGTGATCAATATATCAACTTTACTTAAACAAGTCAATAATCTTACATATAAATATATATATTCATCATATTATATACCTTAAAATTATATACTGTTATATGTCAACTATATCTCAACTCTAAGGAGACTTTTTAAAAAATTCATAGTGGTTTCTCTTTTATTAGTGATTTAATATTGATTCACAAAATTATAAGATAGCAGGGATACAATTCTACACTGTTCCCACAATAAGAGTTCTGTGTCCCCATTTCTTCCCTTGGAGACTGCATTAGCTCTCCTAAGATCACAGATATGGGTTGACTATTATTTCCATAAATATATATTTATATTTATATATATATATATATATATATATATATTTGCCTATTTTTTTCTATGGTTCTGCCTTCTCTTTCTTTTTAATTCATACCTATTACTTCCAAGAGTATTCCCCCCCTTTCTCTCTCCAGGTCCTGGTAGAGTTGGAGCTTAGAACCCTCTGGTCATCTTCCCCTAATACTTCTCCCCCTCTGGCAGTATGGACCAAAATTTTTTATGGGGTACAGAAGGTGGAAGGTCTGGCTTCTGTAATTGCTACTTTGCTGGACATGGGCATTGGCAAGTTGATCCATACCTCTAGGAAGATTTTTTTTCTCTTATTTATTGGGGGATTAATGGTTTACAGTCTACAGTAAAATACAATAGTTTGTACATGTGTAACATTTATCAGTTAAATAACAATTTAACTCTCTCTAGGTCTTCCTCTGTTCCAGGACCTGAACCCTCTTGAACAGGGAGACATTTTTTTAAAAATCTTTTATTTATTTTGGATAAAGACAGCGATATTAAAAGAGAAGGAGGATGGAGAAGGAGGGAGAGAGAGAGACCTACAGCACTATTTCACTACTCTTGAAGCATCTCCCCCTACAGGTAGAAACTAGAGGCTTAAACACAGGTCCCTGTTTACTGTAATGTTGCACTCAACCAGGTGCACCATCACCTGGGCCCAAAGGGGACATTGCAACTAGTCATATTTCTGAGAAAAAAAAAATCTCAATATGTAAAGAGTGGTTAAGTAACATATGTATCTAGAAGTCCTGGAAATAGATCAGCTAATAAAGCATATACTTGTAAGGACTCATCAATCCCCTGGCTACCACATGGGACCACTATGCAAAAGAGTAGTTTCATAAGTAGTGGAGCAGTACTGTGCCCTATCATCTGTTATCTATCTATCTATCTATCTATCTATCTATCATCTATCTATCCTCTATCATCTACCTATCTATCATCTATATGTATCTACTGATTATCTCTCCCCTTCTAAATTCCTTCTATTTCCAAATTTATCTCTGTCTCTATTAAAAGTAAATAATAAAGATTAAAAAATAGACTTTCATGGAATTAGCAATGAAATGGACTTTTCAGTCCTTTCTTATATTTTAACAATTATACATAATATATTTTTTCACTTGTGAAGACTCAAGTTCAAGCCCCTGGCTACCGCATGATACCACTATGCAAAAGAGAAGTTTTACAAATAGTGGAGCAGTGCAGTGGCCTTTCTCTATCTCTCTCTCTCTCGCTCTCGCTCTCTCTCTCTGCCTCACAGCCTCTATCTAGTAAAATAATTAAAAAATAAAAAGTCTTCTAGGAATGGGAAACTCATTAACTCATGTAAGCAAGAAGTCCTAGCGAAGCCCTGGTAGCAAGACAAAGAAAAAGGGGGAAAGAACATACTAAAACACAGTATGCATATCTAATCAACTTCTTACTGATGCCAATTTCCCCTAAGGTTTGTGAGTGAATTTGATTCTAGGAACAAATCATTAAAGAAGACCAGAAAATATGACAGTGGGACTGTGACAATGACTACCTAACTATGGATGAAAAAGAGGTATCAAAGAAAAAAAGAAAACCATTTTGACAGAGAAGGTGTTCCCGGAGAATGTTCTTCTATTAACACTGCTCACACTGACTTCATGTTTGAACAGCTTAAAGTCAACTGACTTTAAGAAATGGTTACCTTAAACTATATTATAAAGCCATCATCATCAAAACAGCATGGTACTGTAACAAAAATAGGCACACAGACCAGTGGAACAGAATTGAAAGCCCAGAAGTAAATCCCAACACCTATGGGCATCTAATCTTTGATAAGGGGGCCCAAAGGATTAAATGGAAAAAAGGAGGCTCTCTTCAATAAATGGTGCTGGGAAAACTGGGTTGAAACATGCAGAAGAATGAAATTGAACCACTTTATCTCACCAGAAACAAAAATCAACTCCAAATGGATCAAAGATCTAGATGTCAGACCAGAAACAATCAAATACTTAGAGGAAAACATTGGTAAAACACTTTCCCACCTACACCTCAAGGACATCTTTGATGAATCAAACCCAATTGCAAGGAAGACTAAAGCAGAAACAACGAATGGGACTACATCAAATTGAAAAGCTTCTGCACATCCAAAGAAACTATTAAACAAATAGAGAGACCCCTCACAGAATGGGAGAAGATCTTCACATGCCAGACATCAGACAAGAAACTAATCACCAAAATATATAAAGAGCTCAGCAAACTTAGCACCAAAAAAGCAAATGACCCCATCCAAAAATGGGCAGAGGATATGAACAAAACATTCACCTCAGAGGAGATCCAAAAGGCTAACAAACATATGCAGAATTGCTCTAGGTCACTGATTGTCAGAGAAATGCAAATTAAGACAACACTAAGATACCACCTCACTCCTGTAAGAATGGCATACATCAAAAAGGACAGCAGCAACAAATGCTGGAGAGGATGTGGGGACAGAGGAACCCTTTTACATTGCTGGTGGGAATGTAAATTGGTCCAGCCTCTGTGGAGAGCAGTCTGGAAAACTCTCAGAAGGCTAGACATGGACCTTCCATATGATCCAGTAATTCCTCTCCTGGGGTTATACCCCAAGGACTCCATAACACCCAACCAAAAAGAGGTTGTACTCCTATGTTCATAGCAGCACAATTCATAATAGCTAAAACCTGGAAGCAACCCAGGTGCCCAACAACAGATGAGTGGCTGAGAAAGCTGTGGTATACATTCACAATGGAATACTATGCAGCTATCAAAAACAATGAACCCACCTTCTCTGACCCATCTTGGACAGAGCTAGAAGAAATTATGTTAAGTGAACTAAGTCAGAAAGATAAAGATGAGTATGGGATGATCCCACTCATCAACAGAAGCTGACTAAGAAGATCTGAAAGGGAAACTAAAAGCAGGACCTCACCAAATTGTAAGTAGGGCACCAAAGTAAAAACCCAGTGGTGAGAGGTAGACATGCAGCTTCCTGGGCCAGTGGGAGGTGGGAGTGGGCGGGAGGGATGGGTCACAGTCCTTTGGTGGTGGGAATGGTGTTTATGTACACTCCTAGCAAAAAGTAGACATATAAATCACTAGTTAATTAATATGAGAGGGGGAAAATCAGTTGTATGTCTTAAAGTTTCTCAAAACACAAACTGAATCTTTTTAATATATAGGCTGTGTATTTGATATGCGGACTCTCTCAAAAGCCTAGACCAAGTAGATTAGAAGCATCCAATAGCACAGCTATATACAAGATACTGGATACTGTACAGCAAACCATAACAAAGGGACTTTTCAAAGTTAACCCAATTACCAAATAATGTGATGATACCATTAACTATCGATTGTCTTTTTGAACCCTAAGACAGTAGGAACCTCATATCTCCACTATAGAGCCCCTACTTCCCCCAGTCCTGGAACCCTTGGATAGGGCCCACTTTCCGTATGCATCTCCCAGTCCAAACCAAATAATATTGCATCTGCCAATCACAACCTAACCAATGCAACGATTGCCACCTCAAAATGCTTCACCTCAGACTGTGTCCAGAGACTTCACGTGTGGAATGACAACCCTTCAGCTTCATTACTCGGGTGAGACCTTTCCTTTCATAGTACACTCTAATTTCATCTCAGGTAGTTCACTTTCTAACAAAGTCCCATAACCTAGATATACACCAGTTTCTGTGAGAGAGAACTTATGTTCATACGTATCCATAAACTACTGCAAAATATATACCTGAAAGCAGAAGTACACTAGAGTTTGCAGTGAGTACCTCCCTAACACTTCCTCTCCACTATTCCAAGCTTGGTATCCATGATTGCTCAACAAATTGTTTGGCTTCGTATGTTAACTCTCTTTTCAATCACCAGGTTCCAGATGCCACCAGGATGCTGGCCAGGCTTCCCTGGATTGAAGACCCCACCAATATGTCCTGGAGCTCAGCTTCCCCAGAGACACACCTTAAAGAGAGAGGCAGACTGGGAGTATGGACCGACCAGTCAACGCCCATGTTCAGCGGGGAAGCAATTACAGAAGCCAGACCTTCTACCTTCTGCAACCCTCAATGACCCTGAGTCCATGCTCCCAGAGGGCTAGAGAATGGGAAAGCTATCATGGGAGGGGGTGGGTTATGGAGATTGGGTGGTGGGAATTGTGTGGAGTTGTACCCCTCCTACCTTATGTTTTTGTTCATTAATCCTTTCTTAAATAAAAAATTAAAAAAAAAAAAGAAATGGTTGTGCAAAAGGACCCATAGTCATAGCATACAACTGACACAAAGGATCTCCAGCTGCTATTCTCCATGAAATTCAAAACCAGTCAAGAACTTGTGGTTCTGTTTCATGAGTGAAGAAATTGCCTCCTTGAGAAGCAAAGGAAAAATTGAGGTAAATGATAATGACTTGAGATGCTGAAAGTATTTTATTTTATTTTTTCCACCAGGCTTAGCACTGGATCTCTGTATCTATATGACTCCACTACTCCTAGTGGCCACTTTTTCTACTTTTGTTTGACAGAGAGAGAAAGAGAGACAGAGAAAAATATGTAGCATTGCTCCACCACTTATGAAGTTTATCTCCTTCAAGTGGGGGCTGGCAACTTGAAGCAGATCTTTGAGCATAGTAACAGGTATGGTCTACCAAGTGTGCCACCAAATGGCCCCAGTAGATATTTTAAAGATCAAAGGTAAACCCACTGGCAAATTAAAAATTATTGTTTTGTTCAAGCCTAGAATTTGATTCTAACTATAATTATCCCATTTGGAGAGTCTATTTGCTACTCTGGGGTGTTTAAACTAGACCACAAATGAGAATCCATGGAAAAATACAGCTTAGGGTGCTAGGCCGTCGTGGCACACCTGGTTAAGCGCACATAGTACACAGCTCAAGTACCTTGGCTCCCCACCTGCAGCAGTAACACTTCACAAGCTGTGAAGCTGGTCTGTATGTGTCTATCTTTCTCTCTCCCTCTCTACCTTCCCCTCACCTCTCAATTTCTATCTGTTCTATCCAATAAAATGAGAAAAAATGGCAGGAGCAGTGGTTTAATAATGCCTGCACTGAGCTCCAGAGATAACCCCGTAGACAAAAAAAAAAAAAAAAAAAGAATAAAGGAGAAAAAAGAAAAGAAAGAAAAGAAAAGAAAAGAAAAGAAAAGAAAAGAAAAGAAAAGAAAAGAAAAGAAAAGAAAAGAAAACCAGGGAGTCGGGCGGTAGTGCAGAGGGTTAAGCACACGAAGCACAAGGACTGGGGTGTAAGAATCCCGGTTCGAGCCCCACCTCCCCACCTACAGGAGGAGTTTCACAAGCACTGAAGCTGGTCTGTAGGTGTCTATCTTTCTCTCTCCCTCTCTGTCTTCCCCTCCTCCCCTCCTCTCTCCATTTCTCTCTGTCCTGTCCAACAACGATGACATCAATAACAACAATAATAATAACTACAACAATAAAACAAGGGTAACAAAAGGGAATAAATAAATATTTAAAAAAAGAAAAGAAAACCAGAAAATTGTCGTACAATGATTTTATATTTACATAAGATTCTCTAGAGTGGGGGGTAGATTAATGGTTATGCAAAGAGACTCTGGTGCCAGAGGCTTCAAAGTCCCAGGTTCACTCCCTGCATAATTCATAATCCCTTGCAGCACCATAAATCAGAGTTGAGCCATGCTCTGGGGGAAAAAATCCTCTATAGATTCTGTGACAATGATCTCTTTGATATAATCATACATACATTAAAAAAGAAAAGGAAAGGAAGTTCTCATCATTCAGCATCTTCAAACAAGTTTGAGATCAAGTGTCAGAGAACCCAACTCATCTCTTAGAAAATCAAACTTCCTGTGTGCAAGGACGCTGAAGCACCCAAAGCATTTGGCAAAGTTCAAATCTCCACATCCCTTCAATGAAGAATTGATACAGGTAAAGGAGCTTGTGACTGTGGAGGATTTTTCAAGAACTATAGGCAAGTGTGTGTGTTCCCAGCACAGAGTAGCCTTGCAGAGAAAGATCATGTAACCTAAAAGGACACAAGACAAGAAGCATTAACAAAATAATAATCACATATCTAACTTAACATTGATTAAAGAACAGAGTTCTAAAACTATGCTTAAAAGATTCCTATGGTGACCCAGTTCCCACTCAATCTTCATGTTAGAGGAGAATAAAAGTGTAGGGTAAAAGTGAGCAGAACATTTCCACAACCTCCAAATTAAATTATGACGTTTGAAAGTGAGCACAAGATTTTATTTCCCTTCAAATCAAAACCACCAATGAAATAGCATCTCATATCTGTGAGAATGATCTATATCAGCAATACTGGAAACAATCTGTGTTGGCAAGGATGCAAGAGAAAAAGAAATTATTATATGCTACAGATGAAAAGGAAACTGGCATTGTACCTATAGAGAACTGTATGGAGAGTTCTATAAAAAACTAGAAATATGGAGCTGGGTGGTGGTACACCTAGTTAAGCGCACATGTTACAATGCACAAGGACCTGGGTTCGAGCCCCCAGTCCCCACCTGCAGGGGGAAAGCTTCATAAGTGGTGAAGCAGTGCTGCAGGTGTCCCTCTGTCTCTCCCCCTCTCTATCCCTCCCTTCCATCTCGATTTCTGTCTCTGTCCAATAAATAAAAAAAGATAATTAAAAATTATTTTTTAAAAACCCTAAAAATAGAAATAGAAATATTCTGTCTTACTAATAAAGGCTGAAACTAACCTGACTGTACTAAGCCTTTCTTCCCTTCCTTCACTCCTTCTCTTTCCGCTAACCATAATCTTTTTGGTGGAGTCTAAGAGTTATTTCTTGTTGCAATGTATTTGACCATTTGGTTTGGTTATTTATAGTCCACATGTGAAAGAAATCATCTGGTAATTATCTTCTACATTCTAACTTTTTTACTTAAATCTGTTTAGTATAATCACTGGAAGCTCCATCCATGTTGTCACAATAGATATGATATCATTTCTATGTAAATAACTGATAAGTAATTTAAAAAAGATGTATTCTGTACTGTGATTTGGAAGGTGGAACAGTAGATGCAGTATTGGCCTATTAAGCATGAGGCTCTGAGTTCAGTAACTGTCATTTCATGTGCTACAATGATATTCTACCCTCCACTCCCAATAATAAATAAATAAATCTTTTAAAAAGAAGAAATAGTATATACTTAGCAATACCATGTCTAGGTACTTATCCAAACAGTGTGCAAAATTAGTATATGAAAGATATACGTGCCCCTATGTTCATAGCAGCATTATTCATAGTAGCCAAGGCATGAAAGCAACCTCATACCCCATTCATGATCAGATTTTTTAAAAAATGAGTATTGGGCTGGGGAGACAGCAAAATAATTATGCAAAACTCCTATGCTTGAGACTCCAAGGCTCTAGGTTCAGTCTCTAGTACCACCATAAACTATTGCTGAGCAGTGCTTTGGTATCTCTATCTCCCCATATAGCTCTCATTAAAGTGAATAAAATATTTTTTACGTTCAGCATTTATATTCAGTAAAATACGTATCAGTTATTTACATAGAAATGAAATCATTTCTATTGTGACAACATGGATGGAACTTCCAGTGATTATACTAAACAGATTTAAGTTAAAAAGTTGGAAAGTAGAAGATAATTATCAGATGATTTCTTTCATATGTGGACTATAAATAACCAAACCAAATGGTCAAATACACTGCAACAAGAAATAGCTCTTAGATGCCATCAAAAAGATTATGGTTAGTGGAAAGAGAAGGAGTGAAGGAAGGGAAGAAAGGCTTGGCAGGGTCAGTCAGTTAATGAGAATGACCCTGGAGCTCTAGCAGTTGGTGTGGTAAGACTTAGGTGTGAAACTGTACTCTAGAAATGTATACAGTATTTTATAAGCCAGTAAGATGACAATATGATTTTATTTTTTTAATTGCCATTTCTCTTCTTTATGGTTTTCTAAACAAATTTCTTCTGGACAATGTCTTTGTCTATTCATCCTTTTCTGAACATTATTTATTTTATTTATTTTTTTATTTAAGAAAGGAGATATTAACAAAACCATAGGATAAGAGGGGTACAGTTCCACACAATTCCCACCACCCGAGCTCCATATCCCATCCCCTCCCCTGATAGCTATCCCATTCTCTATCCCTCTGGGAGTATTTTTCCTTTGTGGAGTCTATGTTTATTAACTGTAAACATTTTACTTGACTCTATATTCTATCAAGGTATGGGTTTCTATCCATATTAGTCCCACCTATTAGTGCAGTGCCTAGAGGATTTTCTGCAACTTAGGTGTTCACTAACTACTTTTTTAATAGGTAAATTCCTATTAGATCATAGTTTTACCATATTCGCCCATGAGTAATTAGTATATTTTATGGTATGCTTTTGGGGATACACTTTGTATCTCCAATGATGACAATAACCAAGTAGAATGCCTATTTCTGACACAAAGTTGAAATAACTAAGTCACTGAGTGCTCCTGTTCTAGAACTGAAATGTTCTGGTTTAAATCCTGTTCCTGCTACTACTTATGGAAGATGGCCGAACCAAATCATCCCATCTGAATACGCTCCATTCTGACTGTATAGATCATTTTGAATTAAGAGCAATGAATGATTTGGAGTTTAAATCCATGTCTTGGGAAAGATGGTCATTTACTAAACTTTGTAGAAGTGTGTGTGTGTGTGTGTGTGTGTGTGTGTGTGTGTGTGTGTGTGTGTGTTGCAAGGGATTGAACCTGGGACTTCGGAGCCTCAGGCATGAGAATCTCTTTGCATAACTATTATGCTATCTATTCCCCCATGACCACCACCACCACCACCTCCCACCTCCTACCATTTACTAAACTTTGAGGGGGTAGGGCAGAGAGTTGTATCCTTTATATCACCCAGATATTAATTTTATCTACAAACATTCTCTCTGAGAAGTTTGATTTTGCTGTCAGTGCAAAGAGAAGCTGTCCCCTTCTTGTCATGTGATATGCCCTGCCCCCACCCCACTGTACTTTTCTTTATAGCCAGACCTTTTAAATGGGAATTACTACCCCATGTCTTTTTTGCAAGATGTGGAGTCTGCATAATCACTGATTTTTCTTTTGCTAACCTATTTGGTGTTACTTTGTTAATTAGCCTAGATTGTAAAGACCCCAGTGGCAATGGAATTTTTTGTTGTTGTTGGGCCTGAAAACTATTTAAATGCTAGTAAGTTAATTAACTTCTCTGTGCCACAATTTCTTCTTCTTTGAAACGGCATTATCTGTAAGATGGTAGTTTTGAGTTTCAAATGTATTTAAATAGTTTGAAATAAATTCTTGCACATAATACACAAGAATAATGCTTACTGTGGTTGCTTTTCTGTAAACACCTGGAATTATCTCTTCTCTCAATGATGCTTGCAATAGACCATTAATGCCCTGTAACATTTGCATTCTTTTAAAAAATATTTCATATATTTATTAATGAGAAAGATAAGAAGAGTGAAAGAACCAGACATCACTGTGATACATGTGTTGTCGGGAATCGAACTCAGGACCTCATGCTTGAGAGTCCAGTGTTTTATCCATTGCACTACCTCCCGAACCACATTTGCCTTCTTGAGTTAACTATTAATTTCCTTTTAAAAAATATTTTATATATTTATTTTTAATGAAAGAGATACACCGAGAGAGATCAGAGCACTACTCAGCTCTGGCTTATGGTGGTGCTGGGGATTAAACATGGGACCTCAGAGCCTCAGGCATAAAGATCTTTTGCATAACCACTATGCTATCTCCCCAGCACATTAATTTCCTTCAATATTTAGTTGCATAACACTTATGGGGGGGTAGGCGGTGGCACACCTGGTTAAGTGCACACATTAGAATGCAGAAGGACGCAGGTTCAACCCCCGTGGTTCCCACCAACAGGGGGAAAAGCCTCACGAGTGGTAAAGCAAGGCTGTAGGAGTTTCCTTGTTTCTCTACCTCAGTATACTCCCTCCCCTCTCAATTTCCCTATGTCTTTATCAGTAATAAACAAATAAATTTTAATATATATGCATATATAACCCTTATGAGAACCAGATAGTGCAATCTGAGTGTAGAAAAATAAAAGGTCACCATTTTGAACAATGAAGAACAGTTCAAAACCACAACTTCATGGCTATTTTCTTAATATTTTAAAGGTATCTGTTCAGACATATTTTTCCATCCTTCTATCTATCCACCTGTCTATTTCTCCTACTATAATTTTATAACCTTATCTATTAATTATTATGATATAATAATTATTAAGTTATTTTTAATATATTTGATGCATTGGTGTTTTGTTTGTTTGTTTTCACCAGAGTACTGTTCAGCTCTGGCTTATACTGGTGCTGGGGATTAAACCTGGGACTGTTGGCGCCTCAGGCATGAAAATCTGTTTTCATAACCATTATTGCTATCTACCCAGCCCATTTATCATATTATTGATTGATTGACATTTTTCATTTGAAGCAATAAAACACTAAACACAGCACTATTATTTAGTGCTAGGCATCATTCTATGCACATAGGAGAAATCTCCCACCTATCAATGTAAGCATTGATGCATTCACTTGCTACTTTAGAATTTTTACTTAAATTTTCAAACTCAGAAATCCACTTTCATAGTTCATCTTATTATTGATCGTATTTGTTCTGATTCATAGAAACTTCACATGACCATTGTCTGTCTTCTAGAACTAACAGTGAAATGTACTTCTGTATAAACAATAGTATACAATCACAAACCATGCTCTAGTCAAGAAAGCCTTAAACGTTCCCATCTTCTGAGGCTAACTCATCTTATATCCCCCAAGATGAATGAAGATCTGTCCCCACGGCTTAACATTTCTGAGGAGTTTTTGAGAACTTACAAGTCTCCTTAGAGGGCTATGAAAACAGTTAAATGGTAGGATATAGAACTTCCACTTGAAAGGTCCCAGGTAGGATCCCTGGCACAATCAATAACCAGAGCTGAGCGGCACCCTAGTTGAAAGAAAAATAAAGGGGGGGGGGGGGAGAAAGGAGAAAAAGGAAAAAAAAAAAGAAGAAGAAAAGAGAAGTAAAATCCACAATTCTTAGGTCTGCTAGCTACCTAACTTCCTGGTTCCCCACACTTACTTCCTCCAAGCATCTTTCTCAGTGTGGATAGGCTGCCTTTCTCTTTGAAGCAATCTACCTGGACCATCCACTTCTCTTGAGCACCCTCCATCACCATCACCAGCCTTGCTATGTACTATTTTCACACAGTTTTTACTATACGAAAGAAAAAAATATATATATATATATGGTTTAAAGGAGGTATAAAATGTTGGGAAGGGATGTGGTGGAAAGAACACTAAACAGTAATTTCAACACAAATCAGAAAATAACCATTAAGAATGTCTGACATCACTATTCTTGGCATTTATGGGTCATTTCTCATGACTGAGGATTTCTCATTTGCTTGCCATATCTTGAGGTTCCTCTCTAATCTTTGAGTTTCCTCCCTCTTCTGTTTCTCTCTCTCCCTCTCTCTCTCATCCCTTTTGTTGCCCTGGTTGTTTTATTGTTGTTGTTAATATTATTGTTGTTATTATTGTCATTGTTGTTGGATAGGACAGACAGAAATGGAGAGAAGAGGGGAAGACAGACCTGCTTCACCGCTTGTGAGGCATCTCCCCTGTAGGTGGGGAGCAGGGGGACAGGGATTTTTTTAGCCAGTTCCTGTGCTATGTGCCATATGCCCTGTTCGAGTCCCTGGCTCCCCACCTACCACCTGCCCTGCCTTCTTCCTGTTTCACATAGTCCCCTATTAATTAGCTTATTCCTCTTTTCAAGGTTTTTCACAGAAATATGAATATGTACTGATCGCTCTCACTCTCTCTCTCTCTTTCTCTTTAATAAAAGGGATTTCCTCAGCCAAGAAAACTATCTCACTGTGGTGTTTTTTTTTTTAAAAAAGAATTACATATCTTAAAATTATTATTATTATTATTTTTACATTCTTCATGGAATTTCCAGAAATTCTATGTATAAGTTTAATGGGTTTCAACTAACTGAAAGGCCTTTGGAATACATGTCTTGAAATTGTGCTTACATAGCAAATGTCATTTTTAACTTGGTCATGTATTAGTCAAAGTCCTGGCAGGAATCAGATTCCAATCACAAAAGATTTTATTGAAGAAATCTTGAGATTGTCTCAGAGCATATTAGAGAAAACAACAGAAAAACATGGAAGCACCCAGGAACCAGCAGATGTGGGAATCCATGATACCCCATGGTCTGAAGGAACCAGGGAAGGAAATAGTGCCTCTGGGCCCGGTAATAGAATTGTATCCCCACCTGTAGGAGGAAAGCTTTCTGAGTGGTGAAGCAGTGTTGCAGGTGTCTATCTGTCTCTCTCCCTCTTTACCACTCCCTTCCCTCTCTATTTCTAGCTGTCTTTATCCAATAAATAAAAGAAATAGAGCTGGGGGTCGGGTGACAGCACAGTGGGTTAAACACCCATGGCACAATGCACAAGAACCTAGGTTAGAGCCCCTGGCTCCCTACCTGCAAGGGAGTTGCTTCACAAGTGGTAAGCAGGTCTGCAGGTGTCTATCTTTCTCTCCCCCACTCTGTCTTCCCCTCCTCTCTCCATTTCTCTCTGTCCTATCCAGCAACAATGACATAAATAACAACAACAATAAAACAACAAGGCCAACAAACGGGAATAAATAAATAAATCTAATAATAATAATAATAATAATAATAAGTTGGAAAGTTTAACATCGTCAAAATGACCACCCTACTCAGAGCCATATACAGATTTAATGTCATCTTCATAAAGGTACCAATGAACTTCTTTAAAGGAATAGAACAAAAGTTACAAAACTTTATCTGAAACCAAAAGATCTCCAGGAATGCCAAGCTATCTTGAGAAAAACAACACCAAAGGCTTTACATTAACAAAACTCAAGCTACTCTAAAGAACTAGTGTAATCAAAACTGCTTGGTACTGGAACCAAAATAGACACACACAACTAATGGAATAAAATGAAAGATCCAGAAATAGGTCCCTACATTTATAGTCAATTAAATTTTGACAAAGGACCTGAAACAATTAAATGGCAAAAGTAGAGTCTCTTCAACAAACAGTGTAGAGAAAAATGGGATTGAAACATGCAAGCAGGTGAAATTGAACCATCACATATCACCTTGCACAAAAGTCAACTCTGAGTGGATCAAGACATTAGGTCAGAAACTATTACATACACAGAAGAAATATTGACAAGACACTACACAATCTAGGCTTTCAAAAAAAAAAGATTTCATGGATTCAAATCCAATAGCAAAGAAAACAATAGCAAAAATAAACCAATGGGACTACATAAAACTGATTTTTTTTTTGCATTGCATTGCATTGCAAAGGGTATCATTACCCAAACAGAAAAATATCCTAAATGGGATAAAATATTTACACAACATACTTCAGACACAGGGCTAATACACAAAATACATAAAGAGCTCAGTAAGTTGAGTAGCAAAAAAAAAAAAAAAAAAAGGAAGCAGCTCCATTAGAAAATGAGACCAGAACCCCACCAATGTGTCCTGGCGCTCAGCTTCCCCAGAGACCCACCCTACTAGGGAAAGAGAGAGGCAGACTGGGAGTATGGACCGACCAGTCAACGCCCATGTTCAGCGGGGAAGCAATTACAGAAGCCAGACCTTCTACCTTCTGCAACCCTCAACGACCCTGGGTCCATGCTCCCAGAGGGATAGAGAATGGGAAAGCTATCATGGGAGGGGGTGGGTTATGGAGATCAGGTGGTGGGAATTGTGTGGAGTTGTACCCCTCCTACCTTATGGTTTTGCTAATTAATCCTTTCTTAAATAAAAAATTAAAAAAAAAAAAAAGAAAAGAAAAAAAAAGAAAATGAGATCAGAATCTCCGAAGGGAGGCTGGGTCAACATACTTTGACACGTGAGGAAGACTGGTCCTGAAATGAGTGCAGCCTAGAATGTTCCAAGCTATAACCATGGAATGTGAGCTCAGACCAACAGGGATAGAGTTTACACAGGCTCCTGTGCTAAATATGAATATGCATGGGCCCTGGGACAACTTGATGGGTTTACAGTTAATGATATTAATATACTTTTCCTAAGTTTGGGAGCTATTCTCTGCCCTTAGCCATCTTTCTAGACACAGTCTTCCCAGACAATACTTTTAGCCCATTTGCACATTAGCTGTCAATTCCATAACAAAATTAGTAATGACATGGGCCCCTTGGAATATACCTAAAATAGACTTCCTAACTTCTTCCAACATGTAGACCCCAAATCTCATCTGCTGTTCTCTTACTTTTAGATTCCTGGTTATTAAACAATTTGTTCTTCTTTATATCTTACTGCTTTTCAGCCATCATAATGCCATCCTGACTTACCTGGGCAGATGACCTCACCATGTCCTGGAACTTCACCTCCCCTGGTATATGCCCTACCCTACTACAGAAAGATAGAAACACATTGGGAGTATGGATCAACCTTTAAATGCCCAGGTCCAGTAGAGAAGCAATTATAGAAGCCAGACCTCCTGTCTTCTGTACCCCATAAGATCTTTGGTCCATAATCCAAGAAAGATAAAGAATAGGGAAGCTTGCACTGGAAGGGATGGGATATGGAACTCTGGTGGTGGAAATTGTATGGAATTGTATCCCTCTTACAATCTTGTTAATCATTATTAAATCATTAAATAAAAAAGAAAGAAAGAAAACGAGGCCAGGGTATGGACAGAGATCCAGAAAGCCAACAAATATATGAGAAGGTACACAAAGTCACTGACCATAGCAAATAAATACAACAATGAGATACCACTTTATACCTGTGAGAATGTCATATATCAAAAAGGACAGGGAGTCAGGCAGTAGTGCAGTGGGTTAAGTGCACATGGCTCAAAGCACAAGGACTGGCGTAAGGATCCTGGTTCGAGCCCCAGGCTCCTCATCTGCAGGGGAGTTGCTTCACAAGCAGTGAAGGAGGTCTTCAGATGTCTATTTTTCTCTCCCCCCCTCTGTCTTCCCCTCCTCTCTCCATTTCTCTCTGTCCTATCCAACTACAATAGCATCAATAACAACAATAATAACTACAACAATGAAAACAACAAGGGCAACAAAAAGGGAAAATAAATATTTTTTAAAAGTACAGAAACAACAAATGCTGGAGAGAATGTGGGGGGAAGGGACACTTCTACACTGTTGGTGGGAGTGCAAACTAGTCCCACCATTGTGGAAAACAGTCTGGAGACTTCTTAGAACACTGGAAATAGACCTACCCTATGACCCAGCAATTCCTCTTCTGGGTATTTCACCCAAAGAAACAAAAACACTGGTCAGAAGAGATCTTTTTATACCTATGTTCACAGCAGCACAATTTGTAATTGCCAGAACCAGATGTCCAAAGCCAGTAAAATGAGTAAAAAAAACTGGTGTATGCACAGTGGAATACGGCTCAGCTCTTAAAAATGATGAAGTCATCTCTTTTACATCATCTTGGATGGAACTTAAAGATACCATGCTAATCATGATAAGCCAAATGAACAAATACTAAATTATCTTACTTATACAGAGACAGGGAGGGAGAACACAAAGTGAAACTGGGTAAGATGTATTGCATCAAAGCAAAAGACTGTGGAAATGAGGGGAAGGAGGAAGGAAAGAGAAATTGGGGGGGTGGAGTCTGGTGCCTAATAAAATTTCACTCATGTGTCAATGAATAATACACTGTAAACCATTAACCCCCTCAAAAAAAAAAAAAAAAGGCTTCTATGTACCAGAGCACATCAGGGACAGAGGAAGTACCATCCTGATCTCTCATGAATATGCAGCTGCCTCCCATGGACAGAATCGAACTATAAAAGAATCCATAGAGCAGGACAGTCCTGATAAAACAGTCCCCGAAGTTCCACGGTCCAAAATAAATGAGGTTAAGTTTGGTAATAAAGATTCCCTAGAGTAGGTTTTATTTATTTTTTTATTAGTGCTTTAATAATTGTTAACAAGATTGTAGGATAAGAGGGCATGCACTCCATACAATTCCCACCACCAGAGTTACATATCTCATCCCTTCCACTGCAAGCTTCCCTATGCTTTACCTCTCTGGAAGTATGGACTAGAGATCTTTATGGGGTACTGAAGGTGGGAGGTCTGGCTTCTATAATTGCTTCTCTATTAGACAAGGATGTTGACAAGTCAATCCATACCCCCCCCCCCAGCTGCCTGTTTCTATCTGTCCCTGATAGGATAGGGCTCTGAAGAGATGATGTTCCAGGGCACATTCGTGAGGAAGTCAGGATGGAAACATGGTAGCATCTGCAACTTTGTGGCTGAAAAGCAGTAAGATATGCTGCAGGACCTAATCAGGGTTGTATTGTTATATGGAAAACTGGGAAATATTATGCATGTACAAACTATTGTATTTACTGTTGAATATAAAACATTAGTTCCCCAATAAAGAATTAAAAAAAAAAAGATATGCAGCAGGAGAAATAGTTTAGTAATCAGGAACCTAAAAGTAAGAATAGAGCAGATAGAACTAAGGGTCTTTGTGTGGGAAGAAGCTACGAAGTCTGTTTTAGGTATATTCCCAGGGGCTTATGGCATTAGTAATTTTTTCCTGAGCCCAATAGCTAACATGTAGGTGAGCTAAAAGTATTGTCTGAGGAGATGGTGTCAGAGTTAAGATTAGGCCTAGAAAGCTGGATCAGGGAAGAGAGTAGCTCCCAAATATGAAAAAAGTATATAAATACTGTTAACTGTCCAGAGATGCCAGGGCTGGGATGTCAACCCTCCAATTTTAATATTCTGGTGATACCTTTCCTAGCTCATGGGACTCACTGGTTCCATTTTGGGTAGCACATTTCCTAACAAATTATAAATCCTATTATAGACTAGGGCACAGGCTATGTCCACAGGTATCCATTAGTTAAGGGACATTATATACCTTAAAGTAAATGTATGCAATAGTCTACTGTGAGTAGACTTAAACTCAGTAACTGCAGCAAGCAAATAGAAGCACCTAAAAAAGACACCATAAAGTACTTAATCAAATGTTTTCTTCTTAGACCTAGACATGCTCCTTTCCTATCTACTTCACTTACCTCAATGACCTTAAGGCTAACCTTGTCAGATAAAGTAAGGTCTACAAAAGCTGGATAAGGTCAAGAGACTGTCATATTTTAATGATGGCTCTTTTGGTCACTACCAAGCCACCCCATCATCTGGGGCTCCAGTCAGGAAATCTTTGGCTTCCCCCACAGATATGATGGGCCTAGACCTCTAACAGATCCTTCTCTCCACCATCAGTGGTCATCTCCATCAGGAACAACCTCATAAGCCCTCTTTTGGGCCTCTACAGGACCTTGCCCTCAATGCAGAACAACAATGGTAGGGCCTTCTCCACTCTCTGAAGGAAGGCTGGGTCAATATACTCTGCTAATCGAGCAAGACTGGTCCTAAAATGAGTGCTGCTTGGAATGTTCCTAACAGTGACCATGGACTGTGGACTCAGACTAACAGGGACTCAGAGGTTATACAGGCTCCTGTACTAAATATGAATAGATATGGGCCCTAGCTCAGATCGATGGGGTTAACTGTAGGTTTTGTTTTTATTGACAATAACTTTGAAACCAGAGACTGAAAGAAGTCCAAGGAAATCTCAGACACTGCTGACCACTTTCTAAAAGACAGAAAAACTTGCCTTAAAAGACCTTGACTACAGTCAAGTGTGGAGGAGATAGCATAATGGTTATGCAAACAGACTCTCATGTCTGAGGCTCCTAGGGTCTCAGGTTCAGTCCCCAGCACCACCATAAACCAGAGCTGAGTAGTGCTCTGGTAGTAGTAGTAGCAGTAGCAGTAGTCATTTTAAAATAAAGAAAAAGAAAAACTATAGTCAAAATTTGGTTCACCCAGAAATTTTCATTCCTATTAATAAGCAGGAAGGCTGTTGTGGAGATAAGGCTCACTTCCTTCCCTATTTTTAAGTTAGAGGTAGTGCAAAAAATGTATTAAAGAAATAACCATCTTGGATTTAGTGCTATGGTCCCTACCTCCTTTGCACCACAGGTTAGCTCTATACACAGCATTATAAGAAAGGGAAGTAAATCTTTAAGTTTAAAATATAACTTCAAAAAGCAATCCAGAAGTCAAGGAAAGTAACAGGAGAAGCTGAATATAATTAAGAAGGTGTTATTTGGGAACTCTAAATTCTTTATTGTCAACTCTAGCCTTAAGTTCTAAACCAACCATAAAAAGAGTTTATATTATTCTGTAAAATTAGTAAGACCAAAAACAGATTACAATAACCTAGAGACAGGATACAGGGTTGCTGCTTTCCTTGAGGATGAGTGCTAATTT
Organism: Erinaceus europaeus; assembly: GCF_950295315.1. Lineage (NCBI taxonomy): Eukaryota > Metazoa > Chordata > Mammalia > Eulipotyphla > Erinaceidae > Erinaceus > Erinaceus europaeus. Next base: position 25,038,923 of record NC_080174.1, on the reverse strand, counting down.
GAGGGGGTGTCTTTGTATATTTGTGCTTGCAGAGGGTGGATTCTGCAATATAAACCATTAGGTATCTCCAGCCAAATTGGCCTGCTGCCTGGTACTCCTTCATCTGGCTGTATTGCAATTGCCAAGGGAATGAAGAAAGAATTTCTGGGAGAGGTTTCAGTTCAGTTCAGCTCTCCAGATGGATCAATGACTACCTCAACTCTTGCTAACTCAGGCAATTGTAGGATGAGAATATGACTCTGAACTGCATGTACTTGAGAGTATACTATGATATCAAAGAGGAATATCAAAGAGAATACTGTTCAATGATACTACTTGAAGAAAAAAAGAGGAAAACATTCTGAGACATTCATTTTGTCCAAGCTGCTCCTTCACATTCATTATTATCTAGGATTGTCTGTAAAAGAGAGGTAAGATCTACAGAGATATAGAGGTCACATAGGCTCCTAAGGTGAATATGGGTCCCAGATCAGATCAAATCAATGGAGTTTATAGTCAACAACATTTATACACCATTCCCATATTTGGAAGCTACTCTATTCCCTGATCCAGCTTTCTGGTCCAGTCATGACATTATCTCCCCAGACAATAACTTGGATCCACCTGCATATCAGATGTCAGGCTCAGGAAAAATAAAAACTAGTATAGTCATGGTCCTTTGGAATATAACTAAAATAGTCTTACTATCTAGAAAATGGATACCCCACAAATATTCATCTGCAATATTCTAGCCTTTAGTTTCATGATTAGTCAACAATTTGTTTAGCTTTATGGATGATATCGGAAGATGGCGGACTGAGAAGCTGCTAGTGGCTTGAGCTCTGATCACATCTTCTGGAAATGGTAGGATTTTCTGCCTTTAGTAGGCCAGTCAATAAGGGGTCCTAGCGGTGACACCAAGGAGGTGACTATAACTTAATTTGGGTTAAGAATTAGAGTAGAAAAAAAGGGAACAAATTTTTTTTCCTTTTAATTATTAAGCACACCACCTCCCCCCCCACCCCCGCCCCTAACCAGTCCCTGGGGACCAACTCCTAGCAGAATCCCCTGCTGAGCTTCTGTCTTTACCAAATTCCTGTCCCACCAGGGCATATCATTCATTCTAAGTCTATACCCTTCTGAAACTTCTGGCCTTTTTTCTTTCTAAGTAGCCAACCCCCCCACCTCACCCCACATAGCTAATTAAATAATTAAAAATAAATAAATTAATTTAAAAAACTCCTTTCACCGCTCTTTTATGACTGTTCTTTTTCTTATCTTTTTCTTTTTTCTCTCTCTCTTTTTTTTATTCTTTTTCTCATTCTTGTCATCCTTTCTTCCTTACTCCTACAGCTCCCAAAGCCACAGGCCCCAGCCCCCACACCAACAAACAGTGTGCTTTTTTGAATTCACTGATACACATTTGGGAATTATTTGGGGGAAGAATTCTGACTCAGAGTGGACTCTCTATGTGTGTATCTCTGCTCTAGTTCCCTTTCCCCTCTTGTTACCCCTAGAATATACAGTGGATAGTAGACTTGCAGACTGTCTATTCTTGCTATCCCCTCTTTTTTTTTTCTTTTTTCTCTTTCTTCTTCACTGGGATTTGGTTACTATTCTTTCACGGACTGGAGAAATTGTTTGGCTAACTGGTAGTGATTAAACTGCTTCAATCCTTGCTTCAGTTGCTACTGTAATTCCTGAGGTTGGTGAGTGCAATTGTCATAAAGGTATTTAGTACAGTGTTGCTTGTACTCAAGACACAACAACAGAGGAACAACAGAGCATAAAAAAAAAGAAACACATAAATCAAAAAAATGGGTAGATCAAAAACAAATAAAACTGCTACTACAATGAATGAAGACAAGAGCCCAGAAGAAACTACAAATCAGCCAGAAGTAACCATAGATAAGAAAAGTATGCAATCAATAATAAACTTATTAATCACAGAAATGAAAACAACATTGGAGGAAAGGAATGGCAGTATTAGGGAAACAACAGTTGAGACCCTCAAGGAAAATACTGATTATCTTGAGGCAATTAGAGAACTGAAAGCTGAAATAGCTTTATATGTTAACTCTTCTTTCATCTACTGGGTTCCAGACGCTACCATGATGCTAACCGGACTTCCCTGGGCAGATGACTCCACCAATGTGTCCTAGAGCCCCACTTCCCCAGAGCCCCAGCCCACTAGGGAAAAAGAGAGACAGGCTGAGAGTATGAATCGACTTGTCAATGCCCATGTTCAGCGGGGAAGCAATTACAGAAGCCAGGTATTCCACCTTCTGCACCTCATAATGACCCTTAGAGCAAACTCCCAGAGGGATAAAAAAAAAAAAAAAAAAAAGCAATGGAAGTGGATGGGATACAAAGTTCTGGTGGTGGGGATTGTGTGGAGTTGTACCCATCTTATCCTATGGTTAAGAAGGGTTGTACCCATCTTATCCTTTGTCAGTGTTTCCTTTTTGTAAATAAAATTTTTTAAAAAATAATAAAAGAAGAAAAAAGTTACTGGCTGGTTAATCACTTATAAAATTTTTTATTTATAAAATGGAAATATTGGCAAAGCCATAGGATAAGAGGGGTATGATTCCATACAATTCCCACCACAAGAACTCCAGATCCAATCCCCTACCTTGAAAGCTTTTCTATTCTTTATCCCTCTGGCAGTATAGACCCAGGATTGTTACGGGGTATAGAAGGTGGGACACCTATGGACATCTAATCTTTGATAAGGGGGCCCAAAGGATTAAATGGAAAAAAGGAGGCTCTCTTCAATAAATGGTGCTGGGAAAACTGGGTTGAAACATGCAGAAGAATGAAATTGAACCACTTTATCTCACCAGAAACAAAAATCAACTCCAAATGGATCAAAGACCTGGATGTCAGACCATAAACAATCAAATACTTAGAGGAAAACATTGGTAAAACACTTTCCCACATACACCTCAAGGACATCTTTGATGAATCAAACCCAATTGCAAGGAAGACTAAAGCAGAAACAAACCAATGGGACTACATCCAATTGAAAAGCTTCTGCACATCCAAAGAAACTATTAAACAAATAGAGAGACCCCTCACAGAATGGGAGAAGATCTTCACATGCCAGACATCAGACAAGAAACTAATCACCAAAATATATAAAGAGCTCAGCAAACTTAGCACCAAAAAAGCAAATGACCCCATCCAAAAATGGGCAGAGGATATGAACAAAACATTCACCTCAGAGGAGATCCAAAAGGCTAACAAACATATGCAGAATTGCTCTAGGTCACTGATTGTCAGAGAAATGCAAATTAAGACAACACTAAGATACTACTTCACTCCTGTAAGAATGGCATACATCAAAAAGGACAGCAGCAACAAATGCTGAAGAGGTTGTGGGGACAGAGGAACCATTTTACATTGCTGGTGGGAACATAAACTGGTATAGCCTCTGTGGAGAGCAGTCTGGAAAACTCTCAGAAGGCTAGACATGGACCTTCCATATGATCCAGTAATTCCTCTCCTGGGGTTATACCCCAAGGACTCCATAACACCCAACCAAAAAGAGGTGTGCACTCCTATGTTCATAGCAGCACAATTCACAATAGCTAAAACCAGGAAGCAACCCAGGTGCCCAACAACAGATGAGTGGCTGAGAAAGCTGTGGTATATATACACAATGGAATACTATGCAGCTATCAAGAACAATGAACCCACCTTCTCTGACCCATCTTGGACAGAGCTAGAAGGAATTATGTTAAATGAGCTAAGTCAGAAAGATAAAGATGAATATGGGATGATCCCACTCATCAACAGAAGTTGACTAAGAAGATCTGAAAGGGAAACTAAAAGCAGGACCTCACCAAATTGTAAGTAGGGCACCAAAGTAAAAACCCAGTGGTGAGGGGTTGACATGCAGCTTCCTGGGCCAGTGGGGGGTGGGAGTGGGTGGGAGGGATGGGTCACAGTCCTTTGGTGGTGGGAATGGTGTTTATGTACACTCCTAGCAAAATGTAGACATATAAATCATTAGTTAATTAATATGAGAGGGGGAAAATCAATTGTATGTCTCAAAGTTTCTCAAAACACAAACTGAATCTTTTGAATATATAGGCTGTGTATTTGATATGTGGACTCTCTCAAAAGCCTAGACCAAGTAGATTAGAAGCATCCAATAGCACAGCTATATACAAGATACTGGATACTGTACAGCAAACCCTAACAAAAGGACTTTTCAAAGTTAACCCAATTACCAAATAATGTGATGATACCATTAACTATCCATTGTCTTTTTGAACCCTAAGACAGCAGGAACCTCACATCTCCACTATAGAGCCCCTACTTCCCCCAGTCCTGGAACCCTTGGATAGGGCCCACTTTCCCGTATGCGTCTCCCAATCCAAACCAAATAATATTGCATCCGCCGATCACAACCTAACCAACGCAACGATTGCCACCTCAACATACTTCACCTCAGACTGTGTCCAGAGACTTCACGTGTGGAATGACAACCCTTCAGCTTCATTACTCGGGTGAGACCTTTCCTTTCATAGTACACTCAAATTTCATCTCAGGTAGTTCACTTTCTAACAAAGTCCCATAACCTAGATATACACCAGTTTCTGTGAGAGAGAACTTATGTTCATACGTATCCATAAACTACTGCAAAATATATACCTGAAAGCAGAAGTACACTAGAGTTTGCAGTGAGTACCTCCCTAACACTTCCCCTCTACTATTCCAAGCTTGGGATCCATGATTGCTCAACAAATTGTTTGGCTTCGTATGTTAACTTTCTTTTCAATCACCAGGTTCCAGATGCCACCAGGATGCTGGCCAGGCTTCCCTGGATTGAAGACCCCACCAATGTGTCCTGGAGCTCAGCTTCCCCAGAGGCACACCTTAAAGAGAGAGGCAGACTGGGAGTATGGACCGACCAGTCAACGCCCATGTTCAGCGGGGAAGCAATTACAGAAGCCAGACCTTCTACCTTTTGCAACCCTCAATGACCCTGGGTCCATGCTCCCAGAGGGCTAGAGAATGGGAAAGCTATCATGGGAGGTGGTGAGTTATGGAGATTGGGTGGTGGGAATTGTGTGGAGTTGTACCCCTCCTACCTTATGTTTTTGTTCATTAATCCTTTCTTAAATAAAAAATTAAAAAAATAAAATAAAATAATAAAAATAAAACCTGGAAGCAACCCAGGTGCCCAACAACAGATGAGTGGTTGAGAAAGCTGTGGTATATATACACAATGGAATACTATGCAACTATCAAGAACAATGAACCCACCTTCTCTGACCCATCTTGGACAGAGCTAGAAGGAATTATGTTAAGTGAGCTAAGTCAGAAAGATAAAGATGAGTATGGGATGATCCCACTCATCAACAGAAGTTGACTAAGAAGATCTGAAAGGGAAAATAAAAGCAGTACCTCACCAAATTGTAAGTAGGGCACCAAAGTAAAAACCCTGTGGTGAGGGGTAGACATGTAGCTTCCTGAGCCAGTGGGGGGTGGGAGTTGGCAGGAGGGATGGGTCACAGTCTTTTGGTGGTGGGAATGGTGTTTATGTACACTCCTAGTAAAATGTAGTCATATAAATCACTAGTTAATTAATAAGAGGGGGAAAATTAATTGTATGTCTCGAAGTTTTTTAAAACACAGACTGAATCTTTTTAATATATAGGCTGTGTATTTGATATGCGGACTCTCTCAAAAGCCTAGACCAAGTAGATCAGAAGCAACCAATAGCACAGCTATATAGAAGATACTGGGTACTGTGCAGCAAACCCTAACAAAAGGACTTTTCAAAGTTAACCCAATTACCAAATAATGTGATAATAACATTAACTATCCATTGTCTTTTTGAACCCTAAGACAGCAGGAACCTCATATCTCCACTATAGAGGCCCTACTTCCCCCAGTCCTGGAACCCTTGGATAGGGCCCACTTTCCGTATGCCCCTCCCAATCCATATAAAATAATATTGCATCTGCCAATCACAACCTAATCAATGCAACGATGGCCACCTCAACATGCTTCAGTTCATACTGTGTCCAGAGACTTCATGTGTGGAATGACGACCCTTCAGCTTCATTACTCGGGTGAGACCTTTCCTTTCATAGTAGACTCTAATTCCATCTCAGGTGGTTCACTTTCTAACAAAGTCCCAAAACCTAGATATACACCAGTGAGAGAGAGCTTATGTTCACACGTATCCATAAACTACTGCAAAATATATACCTGAAAGCAGAAGTACACTAGAGTTTGCAGTGAGTATCCCCCTGACACTTCCTCTCCACTATTCCAACCTTTGGGTCCATGATTGCTCAACAATTTGTTTCGCTTTGTATGTTAACTTTCTTTTCAGTCACCAGGTTCCAGATGTCATCAGAATGCCAGCCAGGCTTCCCTGGACTGAAGACCCCACCAATGTGTCCTGGAGCTCCGCTTCCCCAGAGACCAACCCTACTAGGGAAAAAGAGAGGCAGACTGGAAGTATGGACCAACCAGTCAACGCCCGTGTTCAGTGGGGAAGCAATTACAGAAGCCAGACCTTCCACCTTCTACAACCCACAAAGACCCTGGGTCCATTTTCCTAGAGGGATAAAGAGTGGGAAAGCTAACAGGGGAGGGGGTGGGATATGGAGATTGGGTGGTGGGAATTGTGTGGAGTTGTACCCCTCCTACCCTATGGTTTTGTTAATTAATCCTTTCTTAAATAAAAAAAAAAAAAAGAAAAAAAATCATGTTCACTAAGGAATTGGCTTTGATATTAGCCATTACTACAAGTATAGTTTTATCAGAACTAAAAAAAAAAAAAAGTATGTTTACCTCTGTGCAGAAAAAAATTCTAAAAAATAGAATTTTGCTTTCAATATTTTCATAGATATAAGGAAAATACCTAACCTTTTTGAAAAAAATAGCTTAGCTAATAGCAAAACAAGATTGGTCTGCATAATGCATGCCATTTATGTGTAGAACTTGTCAACAAATTACTATTTTAGTACAATTCACTGTTCATTCATTTATATATCTTATTGGGTTTTATATTTAATAATATCCTGGTAATAAAGCCTGCTACTTTAAAAAAAAAAAAAGAAGAAAAAGAAGGTGGGACATCTGGCTTCTGTAAATGCTTCCCTGCCATATATGGTCATTGGCAGGTCAAGCCATAATCCCAGCCTGTCTCTCTCTTTCCCTAATGGGGCAGGGATATGGGGAGGTGGGGCTCCAGGACACATTGGTGGGGTCCTTTGCCCAGGGAAGTCTAGTTGGCATTATGGTAGCATCTGGAACCTGGTGGCTGAAAAAGAGTTAAGATATAATGCAGAACAAATTGTTGATTAATCATGACCCTAAAGGCAAATATATGGAAGATGAGGATTTGGGGTCTCCATTTTGGAAAGATCTAGTAGGTCAAGTTTAGGTATATTCCAAGGGACCCATGGCTTTACTTGGTTTTGCCTGAGCCTGACATCTAATATGCAGGTGGACTCAAGTTGTTGTCTTTGGAGATGGTGTCATAGTTGGAAAAAGGACTAGGAAGCTGACCAGGGAAGAGAGTAGCTCCTAAATATGGGGAAAGTATATAAATAGTGTTAACTGTAAACCCTATTGATTTGATCTGGGGCCCATAGTCAGCACAAGAGCCTATGTAACCTCTGTATCCCTATAGTCTGAGCTTACATTCTGTGGTCACAGCTAGTAACATTCCAGGCTGCACTAATTTCAGGACATATCTTCCTCAGGTGGTAGGTAGAGTATCCAACCTCCCTTCAGAGAATGGAACATTCTCTACCATTGTTTATCCACATGGAGGACAAGGTCCTATTAGGGGTACACAAAGGGGTCCATTATGTTTTTCTTGATGGAGATGACCGGTGACAGTGGTAAGAGGGATCTGTTAGAAGTCTAGGTCCATCATGTCTGTGTGGGAATCCCAGGACACCCTGACTAGAGCCCCAGATGATGGGGTGGCCTGGTAGTGACTAGAGTCATCATTAAAGTATGCCAGTCCATTGCCCTTATTCAGCTTTTGTAGACCTTATTTTGTCTGACAAGGTTGGTCTTTGAATGATTGAAGGACATGTAATAGGAAGTAGGTGAGAAGGGTATTTAGGTCTAAGTAGGCACTATTTCATTACAACTTTATGGTGTCTTTTTAGGTCTTTCTGCTTGCTTGTTGCATATATTGACTCACTGAAGACTATTGTGAACTTTTGCTTTCAGGAATATGTTTTGCCCTAATTTATGGATACATTTGTACATCTGCATTATCTCATGGGACCTGCTCTTATATCTAGGTTTTGGGACTTTGTTAGGAAGTGAACCACCTGAAATGGAATTACAGAACCCTATGAAATGAAAGGTCCCACCAAAAAATTAGGCTGAAGGGTTGACATTCCATGCCTGACATCTCTGGACACAGTCTGAAGTGAAGCATTTGAGGTGGTACTCATTGTGTTGATTAGGTTGTGCTCAGCAGATGCAATATCATTTGGTATGAATTGAGAGAAGCATGCAGGAAAGTGAGCCCCACCCTAGAAGTTCCAGGACAGGGGAAAATATGGTCTCTATAGAGGAAGCAGGAGGTTCCTGCTGTCTTGAGGTTTAAGAAGGCAATAGATAGCTACTGCTATAATCTAATTATTTGGCAATTGGGCTAACTTTGAAAATCCCTTTGCTATATCATACACAACATCACCATAATTTATGTCCTTTGACATTATGTATATAGCTGTGTTTTATAGAGTAACACCACTGGTTGCTTCTGTTCTCCCTGGTCTATGCTTTTTGGAGAGTCAACATTTCAAAGACTCAGCCTATGGTCTATGCATTAAAAAGTTTGAGACATTCAGTCAATTTTTCCCCTCTCATTTTAATTAAATAGTGATGTACATGACTACAAGTTAACAGGAGTTAATACAAGTTAATACATAAACACCATTCCTAACACCAAAAGACTATATGCCATCTCACCTTTACCCCAACCCCATCCCAGTGAAGCCTAATATCCATCCTCAGCCTCCACTTGTTGGATAGTATGCCAGCTCCCCCTGGCTTCTGCTTAACCATATGCCTATATAGAGATAGATTTCATCCCATTCAAAGCTTTGGTCTATTTACATAAATCACTTTTACATTTACATAAAGCACCACACTCCCTCCAGGGCATTGGTGGTTTAGTGGTAGAATTCTCACCTGCTCCAACCCCTCTCCTTGTCACACCCTGATCCTCTCCTTGTCACACTCTGATTTTCACCAGTCACTTTTCGCTCTACCCTCTCTATATCACATCCTGTTTCCACCCTACTTGGAGAGTATAAAAACAGCTGCTCTTCTGATTAAAGACACTTGGAAATTGCTTTCTGGCTCCGAGAGTTCCAGAGTGTATCTCCTGCGAAGTTAGTGCGGCATGAGTTCCTGATCCCTCTCCCACGCAGCAGCCTAGATCGGCTCCAGTTGAGTTCTCTCCAACCCAGAGAGCACTAGCTCGGGAAGAAGTACCCTCAGGCTATCCCGGCATCCACTCAGAGAATTTTACTTTGGTGCCTTACTCCAAACTCAGTCAGATTCTGCTTTGGGTTTTGCTTTCCCTTCCTCTTTCTCAACTTTGGATTATCCCATATTTGTCTTTGTCTTTCTGACTTAGCTTGCTTAACATAGTACCTTCTAACTCTATCCAAGATGGGTCAGAGAAATTGAGTTCATTGTTCTTAGTAGCTGTGCTTATTCCATTGTGTATATATACCACAGCTTTCTCAACCACTCATCTGTTGTTGGGCACCTGGGTTGCTTCCAGGTTTTAGCTGTTACAAAGTGTGCTGCTATGAACATCGGTGTACACATATCTTTTTGGTTGGGTGTTATAGAATCCTTTGCATATACCCCTAGGAGAGAAATTACTGGGTCATATGGCAGGTCCATTCCTGCTCTCCACAGAGGTTGGACCAATTTACATTCCCACTAGCAGTATAGGAGGGTTCCTTTGTCCCCACAGCCTCTCTGGCATTTGTTGCTGCTGTCCTTTTTGATGTATGCCATTCTCACAGGAGTGAGGTAGTATCTCAGTGTTGTCTTTATTTGTATTTCTCTGACAATCAGTGACCTGGAGCAATTTTCATGTGTTTGTTAGCCTTTTGGATCTCTTCTGTAGTGAATATTCTGTTTATATCTTCTGCCTATTTTTGGATGAGGTCATTTGCTTTTTTGTTGTTAAGTTTGCTGAGCTCTTTGTATATTTTGTTGATTAGTCTCTTGTCTGATGTATGGCATGTGAAGATCTTCTATTCTGTGAGGGGTCTCTTTGTTTGTGTGATAGTTTCTTTGGATGTGCAGAAGCTTTTCAATTTGATGTAGACCCATTGATTTGTTTTTGTTTTAGTCTTCCTTGCAGTTGGGTTTGTATCATCAAAGATGTCCTTGAGGTTTAGGTGGGAAAGTATTCCACCAATGTTTACCTCTAAGTATTTGATAGTTTCTGGTCTAGCATCCAGTTCCTTGATCCAATTGGAGTTGATTTTTGTTTCTGGTGAGATAAAGTGGTTCACTTTCATTCTTCTGCATGTTTCAACCCAGTTTTCCCAGCACCATTTATTGAAGAGAGCTTCCTTCTTCCATTTAATACTTTGGGCCCCTTTATCAAAACTTAGATTTCCATAGGTGTGGGTGAATAATTGTTTTTATGAGCCCCTAAACTCCATTCAGAGCTAGGCTCAGTGCTTCACATAAATAACCTCAAAATAAATATTGAATATTCACCAAAAATAATAGCTCATGTGGATAATACCCTGCTTAGCCATGTGTGTGACCCAGTTTGAGATTACCTCCTCCATATACATGCCTGGAAATTTTGTTGCTGTATTATCTCTCTCTCTCCCTCTATCTTTAAAAAAAAGATAGAAAAGGGAGAAAAAAGAAAAAGAGACAGAAAGAATAGGTATACTTCTATATACAATTTGTCCAAGGTATGATTGATTCTATTCAAACTTTGTTATATATACACTCAAAGTCTTTGCTCTTAGCAATCATACCATGCAGAATAAATTTGTCATGGAATATGAAACGAGGGTAGTAAACTATTATGTTATAGAGATGGTAAAAATTGTTTCTAGAATATGAATCTATGTACAAAAGAACTTAATCAGTAGTCTTGGTTATAAATAGAAGTACAATTCAAACTAGCACATTAGGAGGGGAAAAATTCTTGAAATCCAAGGATTTTAAAAATATTTTATTTGTTATTAATAGGTTGTTATAAGAGTATAAGATTACAATGTATACTTCCACACCATATCCACCACCAAAGTTCTGTATCCTCACTCTCCATCTTCCCAAAGATAGCCACCATAGTTCTCATAGGTTTTAGTTTGCTTGCTTCAGTTTTGTTTGGATTTTTAGTTTTTTGGCAGTTTCATGTAAATCAGATCCCTACATTCTATGTATGAGTGAAACCATCTGGTAGTTGTCTTTCATCTCTTATTTATAGACTTTCAAAAGGAATTAACAACTAAGTATCTACCTGCAGATTCACTTAAGGTCAACATCCTCTCAGAGCTGCTTTTTCAGAAAGCCATCTTGGATTTTCCTTGTAATTCTTCTTCTAACTTAGTATTTGCATAAAGGAATGCCACTGATATTTTGTATGTTAATTTTATAAACTGACAATTTACAATATTTCCTGATAATTTCCATAAACTTTCTGCTATGTTCTTTAGGTTTTTCTATGTATAGTATCATATCTTATGCAAACAGGGAAAGTTTGACTTCTTCTCGTCCAATCTGTATCCCTTTAATTCCTTTCTGTTGTCTCATTGCTATGGCAAGAACTTCCAATACTAAGTTGAATAGTAATGGTGATAGTGGGAAGTCTTGTCTAGTACCTGATCTTTGTGGGAATGTTTTCAGCTTCTCACCATTTAGCATGATGTTGCCCGTGGTTTGCTGTATATGGACTCCACTAGGGTAAGGAATTTTCCATCTATTTCCACTTTTTGTAGCATTATGATCATGAAGTGATGTTGGATTTTGTCAAAGACTTTCTCTGTTTCTATTGAAATAATTATGTGGTTTTTTATTTTTCTTATATTGATGTGGTGAATCACATTGATTGATTTGCATATATTGAATCAAACTTGTATCCCTGGGATAAGTCCCACTTGATTGTGATATAAATATTTTTAATACAGTGCTGTATCCAGTTGGCTAGAATTTTGTTCAATATTTTAGCAACTATGCCCATCAGAGATCTTACTCTGTAGTTTTCTTTTTTGTTGTATCTCATCAATTTTATTTTAATTTTTAAATTAATTTTAACTATTTTAGTCTTTATTTATTTATTGGATAGAGACATTCATAAATCAAGAATGAAGGGGGACATAGAGAGGATGAGAGACAGAGAGACACCTGTAGCACCGCTACACCAATTGCAAAGCTTTGTTCCTGCAGGTTAGGGCTGGGGCTCGAACCTGGGTCCTTGTGCATTGTAACTTGTGCGCTCAACCAGGTGCACCACCACCCAGCCTCCTCTCATCAATTTTAGGTGTCAACACTATTCATGCCTTTCATGCATTTGCCAGCATCTATGAAGTTTTCCTTGTTTGTTTCTTTGTTTGTTTTTAATCTTAAACAAATAAGGTCACTTGACCTTCACAACTTTCTAGACATCCTATACCTTTTCTGCATCAGGGAAATGAAAAATTAAGTAATTATATGGAAAAATATAAAAGAGGGTGAATGTCTTGTAGATTCTTTTTATTTTTATTTTTTTTATTTATAAAAAGGAAACACTGACAAAACCATAGGATAAGAGGGGTACAACTCCATACAATTCCCACCACCAGAATTCCGTATCCCATCTCCTCCCTTGATAGCTTTCCTATTCTTTAACCCTCTGGAAGCATGGACCCAAGGTCATTGTAGGATGCAGAAGGTGGAAGGTCTGGCTTCTGTAACTGCTTCCCCGCTGAACATGAGCATTGACAGGTTGATCCACACTCCCAGCCTGCCTCTCTCTTTCCCTTTTTGGATAGAGCTCTGGAGAAGCGGAACTCCAGATTCTTAAAGTTGGTGTCCAGCCTGTATTGACCCATTAGCTGAAAACAGACTTGAGATAGGTCAGAGAGTCTCCTTACCTTTTCTTTGATCTACTATGAAGTGATTAAAGGCAGGTACAGAACGTGACTAAAGTTCTTCGGTGCACTTTAGTTCGAAATTGATAGGTATCACAAAAATTTGCCTGGTTTCTTAGTTGTACAGACCAATTCCTTATTTGATTGATAATGCTGCCTGTATAAGAACAGAATAAACCTATGCTAAATGAAAATGGATATATTAATTATAGTAACAGCAAGAAGACATCAGAGCAACCAGGAAAACTGCATACATTCAAGTGAAGGTGAGACTTTACGTTTGTTGCACCTACTGTGGTTTGGTACAGCTGGGCTTAGCTCCATGATTTTAGGCCTTTTAAGATGAATTCTTTCTATTAGAATCCATGTTCTTTCATTATCTTTTAATAACATTTCCTTTCTACATTGAAAGCCTTCTAGAAGCCCAGAAGTACAATGTTGTTTATAAAAATTTTCTTGTCCCAATATTAATGTAAATTTGCAAGTTATGCCTAAGTATTAATGTCTAACCATTTTCAGTATAAGAAAATCCAAGTCATATTACAGTTTTAATTAAATTGATAACTATCTAAAGTTCTCATAATTTCATCCCAGAAAAGACAAAAATGTCAAAAGTGGGTATTAAACATTAAGAAAGCTTTAATTCTTAATATACTTATTATACTATATAACAGTATGTAATCATCAAATGGAGAAGGTTAATACATTTTCTAAACCTTAGCACATACTGATTGTATTACCAGTGAAAACTTTCATGGAAATTTTCAAAGGCAAAGGCCTTAAATATAATTGAATATTGCTTCTTCAAATTGGCAAAATCTCTTAATACTAGAAACTAGCAAACTTTTCAAAAGTTTTTCATTTACAAATAAAGACCTTGTACTTTATAAGGTTAAATCAAAACCTAATTATGTGTTTATGTTGTTTCTCTGACTAAAAGAAAGCTAGAAGTAAGAGAATTTATTGTTGTTATTACTACTATTATTATTATTTTACCAGAGCACTATTTAGCTCTGGGTTAGTGTTAGGAATGGAATCTAAGGCCTAAAGGTGTCAGTCACGAAAGTATTTTTTGCATAACTATTATGCTATTACCCTGTCATTATTATTTAAAATCAAATCTCTTTCTTTCTGTATGTATCTATATGTGAAATTATAGCCCACTTTCAAGTTTTCTCCACTTTGCTAACTCTAATTCGTAGAGTCAGCAAGATGCATGACTAGCACTTAGAAAACTCATTAACTACTTAAGTGTTTTTTAATTATTTTTTTCTACTTTCAATTGACTTTCTGGAGAAAAAGTGGTTCCCTACTCTTTTTTTCTTTTAATATTAGATTAAGATACAGCCTAGTAAAGATGTCATATAGTAATTGACCTATGGCTGTCAATTTTTCAATTTAATTGTTTAAAGTGTGTACTTTACAAGGTTAGCTAAATCCCAGGCCATCAATATTCCCCCTTTTTTTTTTCACCTACTATTGACCAGCTATAATGCTAATTCCTGGTGATGCAAAAATTAAGTAGATAGTTCAAGATATGCTCAGAATAAACAAAAATAAACAAGCAAATACTTTAGAAATCAAGAATGGAAAGCAACTGAATCTTCTCAGAGTGGAATGAAGTTTTTTGTTTGTTTGTTTGTTTGTTTTTAATGGAAAACAATTGATATGTACAAAGAGGAGAGAGCCTACAGTTCTTGGGGTGGCTCCTTGAACCTAATCTGCAACATGCGTGTTAAGTGGAGAAGCAATTACAAAAGCTCAAAAACCAGGGCCAGGTGGTGGTGCACCTGGTTGAGCGAATGCATTGCAGTACACAAGGACATGTGTTCAAGTCCCTGGTCCCCACCTACAGGAGGAAAGCTTTGTTAAGTGGTGAAGTAGTGTTGCAGGTGTTTCTCTGCCTCTCTCCTTCTTTATCACTCCCTTCCCTCTTGATTTCTGGGTTTCTATCAAACAAAATAAAGATAATTTTTAAAAATTTAAGCTAGAAAAACCCCCCTTTGTCCCCCATAAGGAATTTTGGCCCATCACCCCAGAGGGTGATAATTAAGGGAAGATTACCAGAGGGTTCTGAACTCCACTTCCATCAAGACCTGGAAAGAGAAGAGGAACAAAAAAAGGAAGGACATTCAGAAGTAGCAATCAGTGCATGTGTGACTTAGAAAGGAAGATAAGGCAGGAATATAGAAAAAACAGGTAAATATATATAAACATGGATAGTTACAATAATAATAGTTAACTTGTACCTGTGACTTTGGGAGAACTACTGCACTTTCCAATGGAGGGAATGAGGACACAGAACTCTGGTAGTGGGAACAGTGTGGAATTATACCCTTGGTATCTCATAATTGTACAAATAAATATTAAATCACTAATAAAAATTCATTCATCCAGGTACCAAAATTACCCATAAGCCTCTCAGCTATGGATGACCCTATGCTCTGAAAACTGTCTCCAAAAAGATTCAGAAACAGAGGGGGAACCACACACTGGTGGTGCACCTGGTTAACCCCATATAGTATGGTGTGCAAGGACCCAGGTTCAAGGCCCTGGTCTCCAACTGCAGAAGGAAAGCTTCATGAGTGATGAAGTGCACGTGTTTTGCTATATTTTCCCCTCTATCTTCCCCTCTCCTCTCAATTTTTCTATGTTTCTATCAAATAATCAAAGATTTTAAAAATAATTAAATTTTAAAAAAGACGAACTCATTTTATCTCCTTGTGGAGAAAAAGAGAAAATCATTGTTCCCTACTTCCTCCTCAAATATATATTCCTCCATTTATTTATGAAAGCACAGACAAACAAAACTGTTGATTGAATATTAACTACCAGGCACTGTGCTAGTTTTTTTTTTTTTAATTACGTTATTGGGGGAATTAATGTTTCACAGTCGGCAGTAAATACAATAGTTTGTACATGCATAACATTTCTCAATTTTCCATATAACAATATAACCCCCACTCGGTCCTCTTGTCATCCTTTTCCAGGAACTGTACTCTCCCCCCTACCCACCCCAGAGCCTTTTACTTTGGTGCAATACACCAACTCCAGTTCAGGTTCTACTTGTGTTTTCTCTTCTGAACTTTTTTTCAACTTCTGCCAGATAGTGAGATCATGCCATACTCAACCTTCTGTTTTTGACTTTTTTCACTTAACATGATTTCTTCAGTCTCCATCCAAGATGGGCTGAAAGTGGTGAAGTCACCGTTTTTAATAGCTGAGTAATATTCCATTGTGTATATATACCACAACTTGCTCATCCACTCATCTGTTGTTGGACACCTACCTGGGTTGCTTCCAGGTTTTGGCTATTACAAACTGTGCTGCTTTGCGGAGGGTAGCATAATGGTTATGCAAACAGACTCTCATGCCTGAGGCTCCAAAGTCCCAGATTCAATCCCCTTCCCCCGTACCACCATATGTCAGAGCTGAACAGTGAGTGCTCTGGTAAAAAAAAAAAAAAATTGTGCTGCTAAGAACATAGGCATACACAAATTTCTTTGGATGGGTGTGTTGGGTTCCTTAGGATATATCCCCAGGAGACGAATTGCAGGATCATAGAGTAGGTCCATTTCTAACCTTCTGAGAGTTCTTCAGACTGCTCACCACAGCATTTTATTTCCTTGAGTAGTGACTCGTAATTTTCAGTATACAAGTCTTTCACTTCTTTGGTTAGGTTTATTCCTAGATATTTTGTTGTTTTTGTTTGTTTGTTTGTTTATTTGTTTTGCTATAGTAAAAGGAACTGAATTCTGGATTTCATCTTCTTCTAACCTAGTGTTTGCATAGAGGAATGCCACTGAGTTTTGTATGTTAATTTTGTAGCCTGACACCTTACTGTATTGCCTGATGATTTCCAAAAGCTTCTTACTGGATTCTTTAGGTTTTTCTATGTATATACTTGTGGGAAAAGGGCCCACTGTCTGGGAAGTCCAAGCCATTATTTCCATGAGAGTCTGAGCGGGTTGACTCCGAGCCCTCTCCCTGAGGGGTGATAGGCAGGTCTCCCTGACCTTGTGAACTTATGATGGATGGTCCTTTTCAGATTAGGAACTTTCCTGTACATGCTCCCTCATTCTCTTTAAACAAAGGCCATGAATTACCATGTATGGGCAGCCGAAACCCACTGCAAATATCCTGCCTTTGCTCAACTGCTCCCTTTCCCCCTATCCTGAGGTACTTGTAATTTACCCTTAGAGAAAAAAAGCCTACCTAGGCATTGTGAGCTTATGACCAGACCTTATATGGTAACTTTCCAGTTGTGATCAAATACTTGGTAGGTTAAGATGTAACTATGCATTGTGTGTAGATTAATGATTACATCAACCTTCTTTTTGAACCTTGGGTATATCTACTTGCTTGTATCCCTTAATAAATGAGTCACCCATTAGGCTTCTCCTGGAGCTGGTTGTGTGTTTCCTTCCTCTCTGCACACTCTACCTTCATAGCCGGGCCCCCTAGGACCCCCAGGGGCCACCCCAGTCTCTGCTGCCAGTGGCCAGGGGGGGTGGAGAGCCCCAGCACGACCCGCATATATTATCATGTCATCTGTGAGTACGAAGAGTTTGACTTCTTCTCTTCTGATCTGTGTCCCTTTAATTCCTTGCTCCTGCCTGATTGCTATGGCAAGAACTACCAATGCAAAGTTTAATTTTCTCTTCCTTAAAAATTTCACTTTCATGAAAGGTTGCCAGAGACTACAAAAACTGTGTTGGGAGTTGACTGGGCTATAATTAGCATTAATATACAAAGATTTATCTCTTGAAAGCTTTCTTCACAGTGTAAACAAAGGTTTTATTGAGAAGATTCGGGTCTCTTTATTCACTCTCCCCAATGTGTTTATTAACCACAGAATGTATTTTTCAAGCTGAATCTGAATGATAATTGATGGCAAAAGCTGCTATTACATGATTTCCCCCCAATTGCTACTTCTTCCTTGTGAATTCCCATAAATTCAACCATGCTGCCTGTCCTTGTTTCTCTCTCTGCTTCCCTCCTCCAACTTTTGCTGTCATAAATGAAGTGTTTATATCTCATTTCTCAGAAAAATGATGAGATGTTGAATGAGTTTATATTAATAATATTTTAGCTAACAACACTATGAAGAGTCTACAGACCATTTACCAAGGAAACTAAATTATTTCAGATACTTGTGTCAAAATAAATGAAACAAGCCTTTTCTGATGTAGTAGCCTAACATTTTATGGTGAGTATATAGACACAACTCCCTAATCTCCAGACTCTAGCAATTCTTATCACATTCTTTCTTCATCAGTGAGAGTATATAAAAAAAAAATGATGTGCTATAGATTTTTCAATAGCTTTCAGTGATGGAAGAGGGTATTTATTTCTAAAAATGATTCAAGCTAATAGAAAACTTGCTTCTAATATAGATGTGATTTTAGAATTATTGCAAATGATAAGTACAATTTATTAAGGTTATGAATCAATGAGAAATGTTTTGTGTTCTTGTTACTTTTTTAAAAAAAGAAATTTAGAAGTTAATCTTTTGCTCACATTTTCTTTCTTTTTTTTTTTCCATTGGTTCTCTTTGGTTCCAAGGTATTCCCAGATGCTAAGAATCACAAATTCTGTCTGAATAGCAGGATGACCTTTTCAGAGAGGAACCAATGTTTGTAGGGTAAAATACAAAGGAAAAAAAAAAGTTTACTGAATGATATGTCCTGGAACAAAAAAGCTCATTCAAAACACTCTCTCCCAGTACCCAGTGTTACCACCCCACCCCACCCCTTCCAACTCCATTATCTATCCTTTCCTCTCTGACCTTATTGGACTACCTTCTACAATGAGGATGTTGTAGCCCACAAGAGTTGTTTGATATCATTCAAATTCTGCTTCTGCTTCTTTGTTTTAAGATGAAGTAGCATCTGGCACCTGAGCTCCATGGACCACAGCTGAAAGCACTCAGTAAGGGGAACTCAGAAGTAGCTGAGCTGCCTTAAGAGACCAAGTGACTTGGATTACTCCCACCCACCACCAGCCACACAAGTTAGATTTTGTCTCCATATGACCAGATGTCCTCAATTCCCCAACCCTGAATGCACTTAACCTTGCTTCTCCAAGTTGCTTTGCCTTCCTTATTTATTCCCTCATCCCCCACCCATTCCATTTCTTTAAAAATACTAAAGAAACTGTTGTCACAGTTCTTCTGACTTTTTTGTCATGACTTTGCATGCCCCCTTTTTAAAATTTAGCTTCTTGGGGGTCGGGCGGTGGCGCAGTGGGTTAAGCGCATGTGGCAAAGCGCAGGGACTGGCATAAGGATCCTGGTTTGAGCCCCCGGCTCCCCACCTGCAGGGGAGTCACTTCACAGGCGGTGAAGCAGGTCTGCAGGTGTCTATCTTTCTCTCCTCTTCTCTGTCTTCCCCTCCTCTCTCCATTTCTCTCTGTCCTGTCCAACAATGAATTGTGTCAACAAGGGCAATAATAATAACCACAACGAAGCTACTAGGGGCAACAAAAGGGGGGGAAAAATGGCCTCCAGGAGCGGTGGATTCATGGTGCAGGCACCGAGCCCAGCAATAACCCTGGAGGAGGGAAAAAAAAAAATTAGCTTCTTTCTCTCTTCTTTTTAACTTGATAATTTTGGGTTTTTTTTTTTTTTTTTTTGGCAACCAACCAACAATTTTCTTGTGTAACTTAAAGGAAATATTACAAGACCTCCCCTCTTCTGATACTAAAGCTACAGAATTATTTGCATTTCTAATTTCTTCCTGCACCTCCTGCTAGCAGGGGCCTTTTCATCTCTAATCCAGTTGGTATAACAAAGAATAAATTATGGTACAACTGATAGACTTTAAACTGACAATCTTCTGAGGAACCAGCAGCTTTAATGGAAACCAAAAAAAAATTCAAGATTATACAATTTCTTGTAAATGTACTTCTTTTCCCCCGTCTGCCCTCTCACACATTATCAATTTCCTTGCCTTCTTATTATTCAGTTCTCTTATTATTTAGTTTCCATATAACAAACTCAAAATTGCTTTGAAGCCTATTTGTCATCAGTGGAACTCTATTTTCTGATACAGAAATGAGGTACTGGAAAAATCAGTTACAGGATGTTTATGTTTGTAATATAAAGATTTAGTCAAATTAACAAACCATAGCAATTTCAAAAAGATTAAATGGATTACTTAACCTAGCATTTTTCTCTCCTTACGACTTTGCAGACTGGAAAAGTGAAAATATAGGTGTTGAGATAGTGCCATCTAGTGGTAGATAGATTTAAAACCTCTGTATTATCCACGGACTCTGAATAAGCCTGGAAACAATAGTTGCAAGTAACATCTTTGCTATATCCAGACTTAATCCTAGCTTTATTTTGTGTTATAAAGGGATAGCCCAATCCTTAGTGTTACTTATGGTGTATTAGAATTTTTAAGTATTTATCTGCTTTATAAAAAGAAAGAACAAAGAGTGAACAAAAGAAAGAAGAAAAATTTTTGAAACTCTAGAGGATTACTGCCTTGCTAGTTTAACTTTACTTTTTTCCTTGGGACTCCACTTCTGTATGCTTCATTAAAATAAAATACTTATTCTACCTATCATAAGTGAATGTTAATAATTTAAGAAAACTGCAATGCTCATGCCACTAAAAATATTAAATGTTCCCTTCGTCAGTGTTCTCTTTTGAGTAATTCTTACATTTTAAATAGATGAGTATAAAGAAATAAATATTGTTATAAATATTTAAGAAAGCACACATGATAACCAGAGCTTTCAAAGTGTGCATACTGGGCGACAAGTGGTGGCGTACCTGGTTGAGTGCACATGTTACAAGGACCCAGGTTCAAGCCCCCAGCCTCCATTTGCAGGGGGAATGCTTTGCAAGTGGTGAAGCAGTGCTGCAGGTGTCTCTCTGTTTCTCTTCCTCTCAATCTCCCCCTCCCCTCTCAATTTATGACTGTCTCTATCCAATAAAGATAATAAAAATTTTTTTAAGTGAGCATTCTATCAGCTAAGTTCAAAATCACGAAACTATCCACCTTCTGCACACAGAAAAGAAAGCAGAAATTAGGAAAGCAATATCAAAGTCAAAAGCTACTATTGCATTCATGTTTCATCTGCTTCCCCTTGCAAAGGTGAATGGCTAATTTGTAGTTATGACTGGCATTGCCTTGAACATGAGACTAGTCCAGGATCAAATCTCTACCCTGCCTACATCTTGCCAACTACTATTTTCAAAGCACTTCAGCCTTTTTTTTTTTAGGCTAAAGAAATTTACAGGAGGTAATTATTACCTGTATTAGAGACGGGTGGGTTCTTAACTTTGTTCACCTCATAGTCTCTTCCTGTTGTGCATTCTTTCATTCCATAACAACCACTTAAATGTTCTATTAAACATTCTGGGCAAGTCAAAATGCTTTGAATAGTAAGAAGTAGTTAAATGGATGACTTTCAGGCCTCAAATGCTGCTTCTTGAGTCAAGGCATTAAATCTCTAATTTTCAAAACAACTTATCATCTAGAAATTTCTTCTTAAATAAGTTTTACCTCAGGGTTCCCTCACACTCATAAAACAGGCTTGATCTAAATTCTTCTTCATCAATATACTCATAACTGTAAAAATCAACATCATTTTCCTGGAGGGTGAATTTTAGAATACCAAATATATGTACATAAATACTTTTACCACACTGAGTGGAATGAAAGTAAGTGAAAGAAATATACCTTTCCAAAGTAGGTTCAGTTGAAAAGTACTCAATTGGAATACTGGTCCTGAATTGGGTGCAGTCTAGAATGTTCCTAGCTGTAACCATGGAATGCAAGCTCAAACCTATAGGGATACAGAGGTTACACAGGCTCCTGTGCTGAATATGGGCCCCAGATCAGATCAATGGGGTCTATAGTTAATAGTATTTATATATTTTTCCCAGATTTGGGAGCTACTCTCTGCTCTGATCCAACTTTCTAGTCCTATTTCCAACTCTGATACCATCTCCCCAGACAATACCTTTAACCCACCTGCAAGTTAGCTGTCAGGCTCAAGAAAAAATTAGTAAAGTCATGGACCCCTTGGAATATAACTAAAATAGATTCCCTACATCCTTCCAACATGAAGACCCCAATTCTTATCTGATATATTCTTACCTGTTGGTTTCTGATTATTAAACAATTTGCTTTGGTTTATATCTTAATGGTTTTCAGCCATCAAATAGCAGATGCTACCATGATACCAACCCAACTTTCCTGGGCAGAAACTTCACCAATGTGTCCTGGAACCACACCTCTCTAGAGCCCTACCCCGCTAGGGAAAGATAGAAACAGGCTGAGAATACAGATCAGCCTGCCAATGCCTATGTCCAGCAGAGAAGCAACTATAGAAGCCAGACCTTCTACCTTCTGCAACCCATAATAACCCTGGGTCCATACTCCCAGAGGGTCAAAGATTAGGAAAGCTTCTGGGGCCAGGTGGTAGCACATCTGATTGAGTGCACATGTTACAGTGCACAAGGACTTGGGTTTGAGCCCCTGGTCCCCACCTGCAGGGGGAAAGGTTCACCAGTGGTGGAGCAGTGCTGCAGGTGTCTCTTTGTCTCCTTCTCTCTGTTTCCCCCTTCCTCTCAACTTCTGGCTGTCTCTAGCAAATAAATAGAGATTTTAAAATTTTTTTTAAAAAAAAGAATAGGGAAGCTTCCAATGGAGGGGGTGGGATGCGGAGCTCTGGTGGTAGGTATTGTGTGGAATTTACCTCTTTTATCCTATGATCTTCTCTATCATTATTAAATCAATAAAATAAATAAATAAAAATACTCAATTGTGTGTGTGTGTGTGTGTGTGTGCACGTGAGAGAGAGAGGTGGGGAGGGAGAAGGAGAGGGAGAGAGAGAGAGAGAGAGAAAGAGGAGAGAGAGAGCGAGCCAGGCAGCCACAAAGAAAGGACACAGCACTGCTCAGCTCAGGGTTATGGTTGTGTCAGTGATTAAACCTGGGTCCTCTGGGGTCTCAGATATGTAAATCCTATTCTATTCTATGTTGAGCTATCTCCCAAGCCCCAACTCTCTGGTCTTAATTTCAGCTGATTTACTATAGAATTTCCCTTTCAGAAACTGGATGGGGGATGTCTGGCTCTCTGTGGTTTTGGAATCTTCCACCCCACCCCCTCTCTACTCCCTAATTCAAATGCTCCCATTTTTCTGATGGCATTAGCAACAGTTTCATAATTGGTAGGTAGAATTGACACGCAGTGAAGTTTAAGTAGCTGTTAGGATCATTGTTGCTTAAAGATTTTTAAATTAAATAGCAGTTTAGTAGCTGATGTTATTTGAAAGGGCCAATCTTCCACAGCAGGAATTTTAGTGGAAGAATGCCAAGCAGTGTTCAGTTTGTCTCACTCCAGCCTCCTCTAGTGGTGCCAAGTTTATTATCCGTTAGACACTGAACAGGAGCAAGTGGCCTATTTCTAAGCAGTGATCATTCAATGTTTATGTGACTTTGTGAAGGCAGCTTAATTATTTTATTGTTATAGAACCAGAACATGATATGCTGCAAGGTCATAGTGAACACACTGTCTTACACCTTTAAGGAAAATATATTTAATCAAATCACATACAGAAAGCCAATTAAAGGGATGCATAATCTGTGCTCAGTATCTCTTTCCTTTCTAGGCAGGCACTGAGTTCAAGTTTTCCTGAAGATATAATAAAAAATGACTTATTTAATTATCATTCTGGCCTCTCTTAGTTTTCTAATAACCCCCTAAGCACTATTTTATATCTTAAAAGTGCAGTAATGAAGTCTGAGAGGGAAAAAGCTCCCTGGTTAGAGAGCATGCCTTGCGACAACTGCGACCCAGATTCAAGGCTCAACACCATATGGGAGCACTATGGCATTAAAAGAAAAGGCTCTAGGGGCCAGGTGGTGGTGCAACTGCTTGAGTGCATGTTATAGTGTGCAAATCATGGTATGTATGAGACTCTAGACACACCAAAATAAACGAATAAATAAAGTAGAATAGTGAGAGAAGAACAACTATTAATGAGAGGATGCACCCCTTAGACCTGTCTGCTAAGCTCTTGTAGATAGTCTGTAGTTCATTATACACAACGGTCCAAATATGGAACCAGCCTAAACCTCCACTGACATATGACTGGATAAGAAAGTTATGGAACGGGAGTCAGGCGGTAGCGCAGCGGGTTAAGCGCACGTGGCACAAAGCGCAAGTACCCGCGTAAGGATCGCTTTTCGAGCCCCCCACTCCCCACCTGCAGGGGAGTCGCTTCACAGGCTGTGAAGCAGGTCTGCAGGTGACTATCTTTCTCTACCCCTCTCTGTCTTCCCCTCCTCACTCCATTTCTCTCTATCCTATCCAACAACAACAAGGGCAACATAAACAAACAAACAAACCCATGGGGGAAAATCTTTAAAAGAAAAAAAGAAAAGTATGGAACATATGCTCAATAAAGTACTACTCAGCAATTAAAAGAGATGATGTTGTATCCTTCAGGACAAACTGGATGCAACTAGAAGTGAGTGTGATTAGTAAAGGAAGGAAGGAAGTGAAAGCCAACTATCAGATAGTTTAACTTGTATATGGAATGTACAGAACTGAAATGCACGAACTTGCAAAAAAAAAAAAAAGAGCTAACCTTTCTCTGTGGTGGTTATCCTTAAATATAAGTTCTGTGGCACAGAACTATAAGTACAGTGTAGAACTACACCCCTGTTTTCTAGTGATCTTATAAGCCTTTACAAGCCACTAATATACATTTTAAAATAAGGAAGATGATGTCCAAAACAAACTAGTGAGTTACTCAGAATTTCTGAGTCTTTCCTGTGTGTACAGAAGGTTTATATGTAATAAAAACATTTCTCTTTTCTTTTTCTATTATCAATCTGTTTAATACTTGTTTGACTATTTTTCCAGCCTCCAAAGAACTCAGAGTACTACAAAATAATTGTTTTCTGCCCTAAACACCGTGTGTGTGTGATATTTCTGTGTGTTAGAAAAAAGAATGAGGGCCAGGCAGTGGCGCACCTGGTTAAGCACACACATTACAGTGAGCAAGGTTGCAGGTTCAAGCCCCTGGTGCCCACCTGCAGAGGGAAAGCTTTGCGAGTGGTGAAGCAGGGCTGCAGGTGTCTATCTGTCTCTCTCCCTCACTATCTCTCCCTCCTCTCTCAATTTTTATGTCCCTACCCAATAAATAAATAAATAAAAATAATTTTTAAAAAAGGAACAAGAATGAAAGCAAGGCTCAGGGCTGGCGCGGAGTTCAAGGACCGACTTAAGGATCCTGGTTCAAACCCCTGGCTCCCCACCTGCATGGGGGGGTCACTTCACATGTGAAGCAGGTCTGCAGGTGTCTTTCTTTCCCCCTGTCTGTCTTCCCCTCCTCTCTTGATTTTTATCTGCCCTATCCTACAACAATAACAATAATAATAACAACAAGTGCAATAAAAATGGAAAAAAAAAAAAAAGCCTCCAGCAGCAGTGGATTCATAGTGCAAGCACCGAGCCCCAGTGATAACCCTGGAGGCAAAAAAAAAAAAAAAAAAGGAAGGAAGGAAGGCTCATGAGCATGAATTGGGTTGGACAGACATTATTGGTTTTTCTGAGAAAGCAAGCAAGCAAACAAACAAACAAAAAACCCAGAAGTTCACTTGAAGTATCTCTGCTGAACCTAGTCAGTGTGGTAGAATGAAATTGTGAACAGACAGATCTGTACTTTTAGAGACAAGAGTGTTTGCCTTCCTACAAGTCATCTACTATTTATTGGGCTAAAAAAATAACTCAAATTCAGTGTAAGTTCCAGTGACCCTACAGAATTGGTTGATTCACCTAGCTTTCAGTTGAAAATATCTAATAATCTTCTCCCCAAAATTTCCGTACATTGACAATCATGGGATGATAGATTTTCAACTTTTCCACAAAATTCCATTAATCTCTAAATTCCTTCACAAATAGCTCTATTTAGACATTTTCTTATTCTTCTGATACCATGAAATTGACTGTAATCCTGTAATTGCCCTTTTCTGTAGCTCCACAATTATGCTGTTTCTCATGACAGTATTTCCTTGCGCTGGTCCTTCCTCATGGTACTACGCATGCTTAAGCGGGTGTGCCACCACCCAGCCCCTCTAAAGAAAACATTACTGGAGGTCGGGCAGTAGCACATCAGGTTAAGCACACATGGCTCAAAGTGCAAGAATCTGCCTAAGGATCCCATTTCGAGCCCCTGGCTCCCCACTTGCAGGGGGTTCGCTTCAGAAGCAATGAAGCAGATCTGTGATGTCTTCTCTCTCCCTCTTTGTCACCCCTTCTCTCTCGATTTCTCTCTGTCCTATCCAACAACATCAATGACAGCAATAACAATAATGACAACAACAAGGGCTATAACAACAAAAAATGGGAAAAATGGCCTCCAGGAACAGTGGATTGTGTTGCAGGCACCGAGCCCCAGCAATAACCCCAGAGGCAAAAAAAAAAAGAAAGAAAGAAAGAAAGAAAGAAAGAAAGAAAGAAAAGAAAACTACCACCACTGATTTTAATCATGGATTTAATGTATTAAGACATTGCCTTTAAGGGGCTACTTTAGTTTCCCACTAGATATTATTTCCATTAATATAGCAGCATGAAATGTTTGGTCAGTTTGATATATGATAACAAATTGATTTAAAGAAGAAGAAGAGGAGGAAGAAGAGGAAGAAGAAGAGGAAGAAGAGGAAGAAGAGGAAGAAGAGGAAGAAGGAGAAGGAGAAGGAGAAGGAGAAGAAGAAGAAGAAGAAGAAGAGGAAGACGGAGGAGAAGAAGAAGAAAAGGAAAATGTGCCTCCCCCTACACCACCCATTCTTTTAATAGTAAATGAGAAGATAGAACATGTGGAATTAGTTAAGGGCTAAATCCAAATTTATTGAAGATGAACAGAAGTCCTTCATGGTCATTCAGCTTAGAAAACTTTATTGCTAATTTCTACAGTGATGTTAGAAAATTTTTAAATATTTTTATGGAAAGTGAATAAAATTTGTTAAAACTCCCCCCCCCCCCAGCACTGCTCACCTCTGAACTATGGTCATGCTAGGAATTGAAACTGGAATCTTGTAGCCTCAGACACGGAAATCTTTTGCATAACCATTATGCTATCTCTTCCAGCCCAAATTCGTTAAACATTTTTAGTTTTGCCTCATTACCGCTTGAAATACAGGTTAGATTGTGACATCCGTTAATATTTGTTCGTTGGCATCACCCATTGAAATAGTCTCAGTGTCACTGGACAAGTGAACAAATTGAAGCTAAAAATCTGTCTTCAAAACTAGAAATGATTGCTTTGGGAAGCAGAAATAGTTGGTATCTGTGCTTCAGACACTTGGCACCAATTAGATATGATTTAATGGGTCTAGAATTTCAGATTAAATTATCCACAGTTTTTATTCAATTAGTTTTTTTTTTTTTTTACTCAGTGTCTCTGTCTTTAATAACAAAGTTATTCCAGGAAAAGTTGAGTCCTGGAAAAGTTTTACCTAGCTAAGTTTCCCCTGAAGAGAGGATGTGAGTCACACAGTACTTACATTGGCAAATAAAACCACAGTGCAAGTCTACTCCCTGTGGATTTTAATTTGCAGCAACAATAAACTGCAAGTAATTGGCCTTAGGTTAAATGGTTGAATAAAAGTTCAGATCAAAATTAAGAAGTCTTGTCTTGGGAAAGGTGAGGTAAATGTCATAGGCCAAGTGGTCTTTAGAACGAAATTAAATGTTGCTCTTCTCATATTTAGACACCCTGGCTTCATCTTCCACCCCAGGTATCTTCACATGAATCTTCTCATTTGAATTAGCTTTTTCAACTCAAGTTGCATTTTGCACTTATGACCCCAGGAAAAAGGACAGCAAATATGACCAGGACAAAATTTTAAAGCCTTGAAAGCATGGAGTTCTCATTTAGGATGTCTTCTTCTGATACATTTCCTTCTGTAAACACAGTGCTCATGCTGTTATTCTCCCTTTTAATTCATTAGTTTAATTCTTTCATTTTTGCATTATTATTTTCCATTTTTTATGTGTGATTAATAGTTGGTTACAATATTCTTTTATTGGGGGGATTAATGGCTTATAGTCAACAGTACATACAGTTGTTGATACATGTGTAAAATTTCTCATTTTTCTGCAAAACACTTTAACCCCCTCCCCAGGTCCTCCTCCACCATCATTCACCAGGACCTGAACCCCTTGCCCCCAACCACCAGGGTCCTTTACTTTGGTATAATACACCAAAATCCAGTCCAAATTCTGCTTTGTATTTTCCCTTCTGTTCATATTTCTCAACTTTTTTCTATGAGTGAGATTATCCCATATTCCTCCTTTTCTTTTTTCTTTTTTTTTAAGAATTTATTTATTGAGGGTCCAGCAGTAGCACAGTGGGTTAAGCGCACATGGCGCAAAGTGCAAGGCCAATGAAAGGATCCCAGTTCAAGACCATCCCTCACCCCCACCCCCCATCCCCAATCCCCACCTGCAGGGAAGTTGCTTCACAAGTAGTGAAGCAGATCTGTAGGTGTCTTTCTCTCCCCCTCTCTGTCCTCCCTTTCTCTTTCCATTGCTCTCTGTCCTATCCAACAACAACGATATCAATAACAACAATAACAATAACCACAACAATGATAAAAAAAAACAAGATCAACAAAAGAGGGGGAAAAAGAGCCTCCAGGAGCAGTGGATTCGTGGTTCAGGCACTGAGCTCTAGCAATAACCCTGGAGGCAAAAAAAAAAAAATTATTTATATGAGAAAGATAGGAAGAAAGAGAGAGAGAGAGAGAACCAGACATCACCCTGGTACATGTGTTGCCAGGGATTAAACTCAAGACCTCATGCTTGAGACTCCAGTGCTTTATCCACTGCACCAGCTCCCTGACCACCATATTCCTCCTTTTCTTTCTGGCTTATCTCACTTAACATGGTTCCTTCAAACCCCATACAAGATGAAGTGAAGAATGTGAATTTTTATATTCATTTTTAATAGCTTAATAGTATTCCATTGTGTATGTATGTCACACTTTCTCAGTCACTCATCTGTTGTTAGACACCTAGGTTGCTTCCAGGTTTTGATGACTACAAATTATGCTGCTATGAACATTTGATATATACAGATCTTTTTGGATAGTTGGGTTTTCGAAGATTATAATGTACAGTTCCACAATACAACCACCACCAAAGTTTATTTTTGCATATTTTACTCTTTCATTAAAATTAATTTGTCTATTCCTTCAAAAGCCAATAAATATTAAGAATCTCTTATATTTCCTAGTGGAGATAATTTTTGCACTTTTTAGATATTTTTTTGTGCAGGACTATTTAGTATATTGCAAAATGTTTATCATCACTTGACTCCATCCTCAAAGTCTGCCTTAGTTCCAGAACAACCATACCCTCCCTATTTGCATTTCTAAACATCATAGAAGAACTTTTATCATTCATTGCCAGAAGATATCTGCATGAATAAAACAAAATTGTGGATCTTAAGTAGTAGATGGCCTCATAGATAAATCAAAAAAATAAATAATGTCCAGTGTGTTATGTGCTATGAGAAAAGTAAACACAAACTAATATTTTCAGAGATACTAAAAAAAAAAAAAAAAAAAAAAACTTCTCAGAGGAGAAAATACTGATGCCAACTCTTGAAGTATGAATAAATGTTAGCTAGATGAAACTTTCTAGGCATTGGAAGAGTTCCAAAGACCATAGCAGAATACACAAAAATGTTTTGGAAGATTGACAAACAAAACTCACCAAGGCTGGTATATGCAGGTAAAGTTGGGAAGGTGGTGACTATATAAAACAGGGAGTGTGATTTTTAAAAAGGATAGTGTCTTGGCCAAGGTGAAAATATTTATATTCTCTTTTTAGTACTTTTTCTGATCTTTCACTCTGGAACAGATTCTGGAATAATGATTAGCAGAAATAGGACAAGATGAAAAACAAGATCAGAAGAGAAAACACAGGTAAAACCTGGACTGGAGAAAAAGACTCGGCGGGGGGCGGAAATCGGGCGGTAGCACAGTGACTAAGTGCATGTGGTGCAAAGTGCAAGGACTGGCGGAAGGATCCTGGTTCAAGCCCCCAGCTCCCCACCTGCAGGGGAGTTGCTTCACAAGCAGTGAAGCAGGTCTGCAGGTGTCTATCTTTCTCTCCCCTTCTCTGTCTTCCCCTTCTTGCTCCATTTCTCTCTAACAACGATATCAACAACAATAATAATTACAACAATAGTAAAAAACAAGGGAAACAAAAGGGAAAATAATAATAATAATAATAAATTAAAAAGAAAAAGACTCTGGGGTGGGGGGGGGGGGAGAATACAGGTTAAAAAGTATGACAGAGGACCTAGTGGGGGTTGTATAGTTATGTGGAAAACTGAGAAATGTTATGCATGTACAAACTATTGTATTTATTAGAGAATGTAAAACATTAATTCCCCAATAAAGAAATTTTTAAAAAAAGAAATAGGACAAAGGACAGAAAGAACATGTTGAGGATGCTTGAATTATTCAAAAGAGAAGTGAAAGCTATTTCAATGGATTTCAAAGGAAAAGGATATTTCAAAAAACATGGTAAAGACTGCCAAGCCCTTTCAGTCAAAGACAATCTGGAATGTAACTTTTGCTTTTAAATTTTTGTTTATTTATTTATATAGAGAGAAGCCAGACCACCATTCCAGCATTTGCTCACATACATACAAGTTCCCTGCTTTTGCTGGCACAAATAATTTGTTCTGCATATTAACCTCTTTTGCAAGTATTTTTCCCCTTCAGTGGGTTGGCAATTTTTTTTTTTTTTGCTTTTGTTGTCCTTGCTTCTGTTGTCAAATCCAAAAATAAGTCATCCCAAGACCAATGTGAAAGAATATACTACTGAGTCATGTATTTAATCCAGTTTGAGTTTATTTTTGTGTATGTTATAAAATATTGGTTCCATTTTTGTCTTATACATGTGGCTGTCTGGTTTTCCCAATAAAATTTATTGAAGAGATTGTACTTATCTCCTTGAATATTTTGGACTATGTTATGATTTCATTGACAAATTGATCAATGTTAGAAATTAATGTCTGAGTTTATTTCAGTATTCTGTTCCATTGTCCTGTGTCTGTTTTATACCAACATATAGTGTCCTGACTACCTTTTGGCATTGTAATGTAGTTTGAAATCAAGAATTCTGATATCTCCAGTTTTTATAATTTTCGAGATTGCTTTGGCTATGGGGGGGTCTTTTGAATAAAGCAAAACAAACAAAAGATTTAAATGATTGGGAGCTAGCTCACTTGGCAAAAATGTTACTGAATATGAGGTTTAATCCCTAGTACCATACAATAGCACCATGAACATCACAGGGCTGTGCTATAAATAGTGGAGTGGCAGTGTGATGCCTCTCCCCCACCCCTTTCTATCTAAAACAAATGAAAAAATGGTGCAGGCACTGCCATGCGAGCTGCTTGACACAGTACCAGCTTCGCAGGAAGTTCAGCACAGCTGGACTCTCCAGGCCAAATTGATACCATTTTACCTTCTGCCATGTATAGGGCTTGGGATTAAGCTCTGTGTGGTCTTAATAATATTTACTTATGGCCAGGCTCAGAGCCTGACCAATAACAAAAATAATGACAAAACCTGCACTGTACTCTGTAAGACTGATTATAATGGAATAAGCAATATCAGTAATGCAGAATTTTTAAGGAGGCTCCAAGAGCAAGAATTGTTTCCCCCTTTATCTACATCACTTCCTTTAGTATTCCCCCTAAAATATAGAGAAAGATTGGTGCTTCCCACAGTTGAGGGGCCACCTTACATAGTATAATTAATACATGGAATGTTATGGTACCTGCCTAGATACAATGGACATTTTAATCTACCACCCACCACCATACTCCCACTTCCTAGTACACAAGAACCTAGGCACAAAGTGAGCACACAAGAAAGAAGGATTCCAGCTAGAGAGCTTAAGTTTATAGAGAGGCTGGCCAGGTCAGCACCACCTTGGTGCCTTCTTAGTAAGGAACAAAACAAAACTCCTTGATCAAACAATGGAAAAGATTTTATGAAAAATGGGCTGTTCAATTTGTTTAAGGCCCCTAGAAATATAACAAGCTTGAACTTTCTATGAACCACGGCTTCTGATGTATAGGAACAAGAGGATGGTATAAACATACAGGCAGAATATTAGTCTTTGCTGGGAAATTGTGCAGATGCAGTCACATCTGCCATGTTTTCCCCTCAGGCTACTGCTAGTTCCCTCGAGAGTTGGGACATTCTCGGAGTGCCTGTTCAGCCATGTTGTGCCCTCAGGGCATTGTCTAGATCCCAAGATATCTGGAGAGCTTTGGTCACTCCTCCCCCTTCCCATTCTCACGAGAGTTATCATCCTATCCTGGAGTGCTGTGGTTACTCCTCCCCCTTCCCATTGGTTTTCTGGACCTCGCTCTCTTGCCAGCGCTTCACTCGGGTGTTCAGACGCAGGAAAAGTTACTGCGTGAGGCGGCCATTTTCGCTACCTCCACGTGGCCCAACCTGCTTTTCTAGCACCCAACTCTGAGGTGCCAGCACAAATAAAGATTTGTGTTTCCTCTTCGCTCCGGACCTCCTCTCTCTCATCTCCGCGGCCCACACTCAACAACAAGTTTTAATCAATAGGACATCTGCCTAGCGCACAGGTACAGGAATAACAAAAGACATAGAAACTGTGATGTGATCTCTAGGGAGAAAAGTGCCCCTGGAATGTGAATATCCCACAAAGCAGGAGGTGTTCCCTACCTGTGCTATTCTTACTTGGTGATTTTTGTTTTAATAATCAAAGCCTTGGTGATTTTTGTATTAATAATCAAAGCCTTGGTGATTTATGTATTAGTGACCAAAGCCTTGGTGATTTTTGTTTGATCTAAGCCTTATGAGACTATAAAATAAAGTTCTGCCTGAGCATGGCAGAAGTGCCTCTCCTGCTCTTGAAGCAGTTGACGTGTCTCTCATTTCATTCTCGCTGACACCCTTCATCTTTCAGGATACCCTAATAACCTGCTAGGGCTGGCCCCCAGCAACAAAAAAGTCAATGTTGCAAAGATAGTTCACCTGGGAAAGTGCCAATTTTGCCATGTGCATGATCCAGGCTCAAGCCTAATCTCCACCACACTGGGGGAATGCCAGATGTTGTTCTGGCGGTCTGGTGTCAGGCTGCACCGAGGAGAAGAGAGTGGATGTCCAGAGCAAAGAGGTACACAAATCTTTATTATAGGATGGGAGGGGGGTTGGTTCAGACCACGTGGGGCCAGCCGGCAATGGCCATCCCCACTACCTGACGGGGGGGGGGGGGGGGGGGGGGAGGAGCAGGGGGCGAGATCTGAGAGAGGGGGGGGGGTGAGGGGGCTTTTTATTGGGCGACAACCAGGGATGACGTGTGGGGCCAGGATTGGTTGAAGGGGGCACTGCTAGGATTTCGCTGGGCGTAGTAAAACCTGGGGGCAGAGACTGCATCAGAATAACTCCTCAGCAACATCGAATAACTCCTCAGCAACATCGAAGCTTCAACACTGGGATGTTTTATTTGGTTTGGTTTGATTTGGTTCGTCTGCCTCCCTCTGTATTTCTGTCTTTCTATACTAAAAATGCAGCCCTTAGTGTTGAAGTCATAATGGTAAATGATAAAACCTGTGTAGTTGATTTAACAGAATTTATAGGAGGGTGTCGAATTCTCAGGGCTCTAAATCCTAGTTCCATGAGGACTTGGAACCTTTGTTTAGCTCCCTCATTGAGGAGGAAGAAATATGGGAACTCGTAAGGAAGTCAGGCTTTGTTTCTCATACCTAAGAGGGAAGGGGAAGAAGGAAGAACACTGGGAGCCAGGCGGTAGCACAGCGGGTTAAGCGCGGGTGGCACAAAGTGCAAGGACGGGCTTAAGGATCCCGGTTTGAGCCCCTAGCTCCCCACCTGCAGAACAGTCGCTTCACAAGCGGTGAAGCAGGTCTGCAGGTGTCTGTCTTTCTGTCCCCCTCTCTGTCTTCCCTGCCTCTCTCCATTTCTCTCTGTCCTATCCAACAACGAAGACAATAATAATAACAACATAAAACAAGGACAACAAAAGGGAATAAATAAATATTTTTAAAGAAGGAGGAGGAGAAGAAGAAGAAAGAACACTCAGAAGTTGTAACAGGTGTGGGCATGGCTTAGAATGGAAGTGAAGGGGAGGGGCTTACAAGTTTAAGTCAGTTGCTACTGAACTCTGGTAGATATGTCCTCTGTTACCCATGCTCTACCTTCTTCTGAATTAAAGCTTAAATTTTGTGAAACTATGATCTCCTCTGTAGTTCTTTGGAAATGAGACCATAGTGAATTATAATGATTTAAGGTCAGCTTACAAAATTATAAGATAACAGGGTACAATTCCACACCATTCTAACCTTAGTTCTGTGTCCCAATTCCCTCCACTGGGAAATTGCAATGGTTCTCCCAAGGTCACAGATATGGGCTGACTATTATTTCTATGACTATCTATCTACCTATCATCTATCTATCTATATTTTTGCCCATTTTGTCTGCCTTCTCTTCCTAAATCACACCTACACCTATTACTACTTCCAAAATGCCTTTCCTTTTTCCTTCTCTCTGGGTCCTGATGGAATTAGGTTTCAGAGACCTCTAGTCATCTTCCCTCTATCATTTCTCCCTGTGTATGAGTGTGGACCAAAATTCTTTGGGGCGGGGGTGCAGAAGGTGGAGTTCTGGCTTCTGTACTTGTTTCTCTGCTGGACATGGGTATTAGTAGGTCAGTCTATAACCTCTAGTATGTTTGTATCCTTTCCTAATTGGGTAGGGCTCTAGGGAAGTGAGGTTCCTGGTTCAGGCCTCTGGCTCCCCACCTGCAGGGGGGTCACTTCACAAGTGGTGAAGCAGGTCTGCAGGTATCTTTCTCTCCCCCTCTCTGTCTTCCCCTCCTCTCTCAATATCTCTCTGTCCTATCCAACAACAACAATAATAACAAGGGCAAAAAAATGGGGGGGGGGGGGAATGGTCTCCAAGAACAGTGGATTCTTATGCAGGAACAGAGCCCCAGCAATAACCCTGGAGACAAAGAAAAAAAAATTTCTGGAAAAATGTAGTCAGAGTTGATAGTAAGTGGGATTAAATAGCATCACAGTTATGCAGAGACTCTTGCTGGGGGTAGATAGCATAGTAGTTATGCAAAGAGACTCTCATGCCTGAAGCTTCAAGATCCCAGATTCAATCCCCCCAAGCTACTGGATTAGGGCAGAGAGTACAAATTTGAAGAGAATATCTACATGCAATTAGTTGTTTACCACATCAATATGACCCAGGGCCCATATTTAGCACAGGAGCCTGTATAACCTCCTAGTCCCTGTCAGTATGAGTTTGAAGTTGATGGCCACAGCTGGGAACCTTCTAAACTGATTTTTCATTTGAGATTCAGTCTTCCTGGAATAGCAGAATAGAATGATGCAACTTCCCTTCAGGGAGTCGGGTAGTCCCTACCATTGCCACTTTATAGTGAGGGCATGGTCCTGGGGAGGCCCTCAAAAGGGCTTGTGATGATGTTTCTGATGAAAGTGACCAGTAATGGTGGAGAGAGGGAGTTAGCCCGTCATATCTATGGGGAAATCCTAGGGCCCCACGCAGTGGGGTACCATGAACTCTTCTGATCTCTTAATTACCCATTATCATCAGACATACTGACTAGCAAAAATGTCTTAGACTCATGTCCTTAATTCATAAATTGTTCTTACCATATTACTAAAACTTTATGACTGTTATGCACATCTAAATATCATGAAAAATGATCATCAGTACAGTTTCTGTTTAAGTAATACACTATTATCTTCTGCTAATTGATCACTAGGTGTGACTGAATTTATTTTTCAATTATTAAAAAATAAATGTCTAAATCTACATAATGAAACTTTTAAAATAGAATTTTAAAAAACTAAGTCAGCATGGGAGCAACAGAATTAAAACTGATCCATAAAATCCCAGCACAGGAGGGGAAAAATCAAAATTAAAAGGTCTAGGATTTTTTTTTTCTATTTCTGTGAAAAATGCTATTAGGATTTTTGTAGGAATTGATGAATTCTGTAGGTTACTTTGAGTAATGTAGATACCTTGAAAAAGAGCTAAAAAGGTATATTCCCCCCAAAATCAATATCATATACAACTTGTAAAAGAAACAAAAATATTAAACTTTATTTTATGTTCCACTGGTCAGTGGGTGGGGTGGGCGGAGAAGGTAAGTTTTTCAAATCATCCCCTCCAATGAGGAGGAGCAAACATCAACTTCTCAAATTATTCTAGCCCCTATCCACCCCCCAGATGTTCTTTTCCTCTTATATAGACTCTGTCTCTCCCATGTATGTGCAGGACAACACATTCCAGAGTCAGTCATATTCTAAAATCCCACGCTGCAAAGCTAGATGTTTCTTTTCAATGCAAGACATGCAAAAAGTGTTGAATTTGAGTTCCTTACTTAACTGACACATGCAAACTAAAGTTCCTTTCTTAAAGACAAGTGGTAAAGCTAGAAGTGATTTCCTAATACTAATATAAGTAAACCTAAAGTAGGGGTAGATAGCATAATGGTTATGCAAAGAGACTCTCACGCCTGAGGCTCCAAAGTCCCAGGTTCAATCCCCCCATAAACCAGAACTGAACAGTACTCTGGTTAAAAATTTAAAGTTATTTTTTCCCTTTTGTTGCCTTTGTTGTTTATCATTGTTATTATAATTATTGTTGTTAGTGTTATTGTTGTTGTTGGATAGGACAGAGAGAAACCAAGAGAGGAGGGGAAAACAGAAAGGGTGAGAGAAAGAGGGACACCTGCAGACCTCCTTCACCTCTTGTGAGGTGACCCCCCACTCCAGGTGGGGAGCCAGGGCCTTGAACAGGGATTCTTACTCTGGTCCTTGTGCTTTGTGCCATGTGCGCTTAACCTGCTCGTTACTGCTGAACCCCTATAGTTTCTTAACAACAGTAGATGCAAACTAAAATTTATCAATTACAGCAACAACAACAAAAATTAATCTCCTTTTGCTCTATTACAATTTGTTTTAAAGATTTTAGTTATTTATTTATGAGAAAGATAGGAGAGAAGGAAAGAACCTGACATCACTCTGGTACATGTGTCCTGGGGACTGAACTCTGGACATCAGGCTTGAGAATCCAATGCTTTATCCTTATCCACCTCTGGATCACTGCCATTACAGTCTTAACAGTGTTAATTCTTTCAGTCCATGAACACAAGATGCTTTTCCACTTATTCATGTCTTCTTCCACACCTTTCACCAGTATCTTACAGTTTTCAGTGTTTAGGTTTTTCATTTATTTGGTTAAATAGATTCTTACATATTTTATTTCTTTTGTGGAACTGTACATCAGAGTTTTCTTAATTTCTCTTTCTGATAACTTATTACTAGTGTACAGAAATGCAACCAATTTTTTTATGTTGAATTTGAACGCTGCAACTTGGCATGAATATAATTGTGACTTCCAATAGTTTTTTGGGGCAAAGTTCTTAGTTTTCTACTTACCATTTATGTTATCTGCAAGTAATGATAGTTTTCTTCCTTTTCCATTTGGATACCTTTTATTTATATTTTTTAACTATTTTTTTCTGATTTGAAATTACAACACTGGATTGAATAAAAATGGCAAGAACAGGCAGCCTGTTTTTTTTTTTTCTCTGACATTAGAGGAAAAACTTTCAGCTTTTTACAACTCAGTATTTATTCATTTTCTCTTACTAGTATCTTTCAGCTAAGATAAAGGAAAGTAGAGCACATATGCTAGTTATTTCCATAGTATCTATTTTGTTTTCTCCAGAAGTTATTAATTTCCATTTTGAACTCAAATGATTCTAGGGAATGACAGTCTAGGAAATTCTAGGGCATTCCAATTCCAATGTGAGTAGTGGAGTTTAAGCTTATTAGTTCATCTCATACACTTGATCAGAGTGATTAGTTAAGAATTGGGGGCAGACCTCTACATGTTTCACTTCCAAAGATGTTCACAGACCCCAGGACTGAGGTATCAACCCTTCAGCTCCAGTACTCTGGTGAGACTATTACTAGTTCATAGGAATCCTTAATACCACTTCATATAGTGCACTTCCTAACTAAGCCCCAACACCTAGATATGAACCAGGGCCCAAGAAACTGGAGCACATGGATACATGTACCCATGTTAGGGGAAAATATATAACTTAAAGCAAAAGTGCAGTGACCCAATAAGTACAGCAAGCAAGTAGAAAGACGTAAAAAAAGACAACATAAAATACTTAATCACATGGTTTTTACTTATTCCTAGATACCCTCCTTGCCTACTTCCTATTTCACTTCCCTCAGTCATTCCAAGGCCAACCTTGTCAGACAAAGTAAGGACTACAAAAGCTGGATAAATGTAAGAGACTGGCATACTTTAATGATGGCTCTGCTTACTACCAGGCCACCTCATCTCCTGGGGCCCTAGTCAGGGAATCCTTGGACTCCCATACAGATGATGGGCCTGACCTCTAATAGATCCCTTTCTCCACTGTCATTGGTCATCTCCATCAGGAACAACATAATGGACCCCTTTGTGAGCCTCTCCAGGGCCTTGTGCCCTCATTATGTACCAACAATGGTAGGGACTGCCCCATTCTCAGAAGGGAGGTTGGACCAAAATCCTCTACCACTCAAGGAAGATAAATCTGGCAATGGGTGCAGCATAGAATGTCCCTAGCTATGACCACAGAATTTAAGCTCAGACCAAAGAGACATAGAGGTTATAAACAGGCCCCTGCACTGAATAATAGGCCCCAGATCAAATTGATTGGGTTTACAGTTAATAGTATTTACTTTTCCCAGATTTGGGAGCTACTTTCTTCCCTGATTTAGCCTTCTAGTCCTATTTCCAACCATGATACCATCTCCCCAGATAATTCCTTTGGCCCACCTGCATGTTAGCTAACATGTGAGCATGTTATTGCTCAGGCAATAATTAGTAAAGCCATGGACCCCTTGGAATATACCTAAAATAGAACTAACATTTTCCAAAACAGAGACCCCAAATCTTACCTGCTATATTCGTGCCTTTAGGCTTCAGAACATTAAGCAATTTGTTCTTTATACCTTAAATGTTTTTTCAGATACCAAGTTACAGATGTTACCATGATGACAACCTGGGCAGAGGACCTCACCAGTGTATCCTGGAACCCCATTTCTCTGGATCCTTGCTCTCTAGGAAAAGATAGAAACAGGCTTGGAGTATGGATCGACCTGCCAATGCTCGTGTTCAGCAGAGAAGCAATTACAGAAGCCAGACCTTCTACCTTCTGCATCCCATAATGACCCTGGATCCATACTCCCAGAGAGATGAATAGGAAAACTTCCAGTGGAGGGAATGGGATATGGAACCCTGGTGGTAGAAGATGTATGAAATTTCACCCTCTTTTCTTGTGGTCTTGTTGATATTTTCTACTTTTTTGTTTTATAAATAAATTTAAAAATAAAAGAATTGGGGGCAGGACTTATTACTTTGTGAACATCAAAGAGCATATTTACTGAACCCATTTGGATATGGATTTATAAAAAACAGATTATTATGGAATTTTAGAATCCAACAGGAAAAAAAATAGGTTACATAGAAATAAAACAGCTCTAAAAACTAGAAAACTGAAAACTAGAGAGTATGGAAGCAATGCCTAGTCTGAACATGATGTCAACCCTGAGCAAAACAAAGTAAAAAAGTCAAACAAACCAACTAACCAAAATAAAACTTCCATTTTTCATATCATTTGAACTGTAAGATGAAGTCTCATTTGAAGCCACATATTAACTTCTGAATTTTTTAATCTAAATACATTTGCTTTTCTACTTATATATACTAACATTTCTGTTTATAAACTTGTCACAGTGAAGAAGGCTGACTTGAAGGTTGATCTGAGGTTATGACAGAGGTGAACATATGTTACACAAAATAGTGATGAGAATTAAATGTCTTTGCAAAGAAAGGCCAGAGTGACGGTGAAGGGACTCAGTAAACATGAAAATACTTGGTCTACCTCCACTAAAATTTTCCTCTTCCGTATTATATTTTAGGGTTCAAATCTGCAATTTTCATATTTTTATATTGTCCAATTAAACTTAAAGAATTATTCATAAACATTGTATATTATGCTCTATTGTATGAGGATATAAAAGTCAAAGTTTTTGTTTCTGATACTTGTGCTATGTATAAATAGTTCACATATACCGTTCATTTAGTAAATGCAAGATAAGGAAAATACAAAGAACTCAAGTGAATTTTACAGATGGCAGTACAATGGGATTTGAGAAAAAAGAAGGCAATCTATGCTATTTGGCTAATGTGGGGTGATTAGAGGAAATTCCCCAGGGCTTTTTTTCCCCCTTCTCATTCAATCTGTTAACATTAGGGAAGGTAATTGGCTTTCTTATTTTTCTGATGGGAGAGATGAGAGGTTTTATTACTAGTTCTGTGACTTTGAGCAAGTCACTGACCCCCTTCTAGCATCATCCCTGTCATTGTATATATTTAGGTGGTAATGTAAGTCCTATTTCCTTTTAAGAGTTGCAGAAAGTCAACATTGTAACTGGAAACAAAGGATGTTAAAATGCTCTACAAACTAAAAAAGCACCAAATGAAGTAGGCAATGTTAATTTAGATTGTCCTTTGGCAGAGCAAAGGCTACCCAACTTCTTTGGATTTGAGTTTGCTTTAGCTGTTGTTGTTTTTGTAAAACTATCTAAATGTCAATTGGTAGTAATTTTAGGACATACAGAAGGGACAGTGAGGAAGAGATTGTTATTCAAGTCATAGCTGTATCTATCTCTGATGATCCTCTCTACAAGCTGGTTTGGAACAGCTTCTCTGAATGAGGATGTTAGTAGTTTTAAGTGTTTATTCAGCTACATTTTACTCAGAAGCATAAAATTTGATCAAGAAACAAATGTACAATATAACTGATCATTTCTGTTTAGGAATAATGAGAAATTCCATTCAAATCAGGTTAATCATTTTTTAAAAAAGATGTATTTAATTATGAGAGAGAGTGCACACACGTCAGAGCACCAGTCTAGCACATGAGATACCAGGGATCAAATTGGGAATCTCATGTTTGAGAATACAATGTTTTGTGGGAAAAAAAATGACCCTTTTGGGCCAGAGTACGTTTTAGTTCTATCTTATAGTGGTACTAACAATTAAACCTGGGACCTCAGAATGTTAGGCCTGAAAGTCTGTTGTGGGGCGAGGGTAGATAGCATAATAGTTATGTAGACTCTCATGCCTGAGGCTCTAAAGTCCCAGGTTCAATCCTGTAAGCTAGAGCTGAGCAGTGCTCTGAAAAAAAAAGTCTGTTGTGCAAATTGCTGTTTTATCTCCTCAACCTTATTTTTATAAAAACTTTGAATTAGTTTCTTCCTATTGTGATGTTGGGAAATTATGTACTAGTCTCATTACACATACATATTTACAAAAAAGTGGAAACATTGGGAAATATTGTAGAAGCCTTATAGATTCTACTCTGGTTCTCTTCCCTTTTCTTTTGTGTAGGCCAAGATAATGTCTATGATTTTTTTTTTCCTTCACTGGGACTTCACCACTCTGGGCCGACCTAAAAATTTTTTTGTGTGATTTAATATAAATCACAATAATAAAAGACAATAAGGGTATAATTCCACACCATTCTCACCACCAGAGTTCTGTGTTGGGCTGGCTTGAAAGACAAGAGCTATTGAGGGAGAAACACTATGCGCCAAAGCTTCACTGTACCCATGTGGTTAAATGGGGGATGAAACCTGGGGGCTCAAATCTAGGTCAAGCACATGGCAAAGCATGTGCCTTCCAGGTAAGCTACCTTGCTGACCCACTATATGTAAATTTTCTTTTTCTCTGAACTACATTTTATTCTTTCTTCTTGCTTTCTTCTCTGATCCTCACATCTACTCCTAATCTTTTTATAGTGCAGAATAAATATAAAGCTGTCTTCAATTCACACCTTCCCTAATTCTTCCAGAGTCGTTACTGATGTTGCACTTAATACCATGAGAATTTTCCAGGTACAATCTGTTTTTGATCTAAGTCTTTTGCAAAACCATTATGCTACATTCCTAGCCCTAAGGACACCATTTTTAGGGTATCCAAGAGAAAGCAATACTCTGTACTAGTAGTGAGGTACAGGAATAAAAGTCTAGGTTCTGGACACACACACACACACACACACACACACACACTTCTGGTTTTCTTGGGAATTTCAGAATAACAAAAACCTTCAGAAAGTGAAACCCATTGATCATTTCCGGGCAGCAAAAGCTCCAGTTCTCTCTGCTCCTAGAGGTAACTAATCAGCTATAATCATACTCACAACAACAACAACTTTTAAGGAGTATTACATATCCATTTCTTGCTGTCTAGCCCTACATAGCAACATCATCAGTGGTTTCAAGTGTGGAGAAACCATTTAGCTTCATTTATCACTGCTCAAAATTCCTGAGAAAAGAAAAGCAGTCAACTAGAACAACTACAATAAAAACTAGCCAGCATTCTAAGTCATAAACAACAGTTCACATTGTTGAGGCTTGAGCAGAAGAAAAGGGAAATCTATAAAGATATTAGTTCTTGACTAAATCTCCAAAAATCTTTATAATATCTTTATAATTGGACATGTAAGCCTTTGCAGTCTGTAAGCCAGACTACCAGACTGGAAAATGAGCTATCTACCCTCAGTGCTTCTAGATAAAGGCAGCTTGAATATTTGTATTACCAAACATAGAGAGCAAATTTAACTCCTTGGTATTCTACTCTAGCTACTTTTGAAATCTGGATGCCTTTTAAAAGTTATGTTTCCATTTCTATACTTTTTAGAAAATTTTTTAAATGTTTAAGTAGGGGCAGGTTATGGGTCACCCAGTTGAGTGCACACA
Source organism: Erinaceus europaeus (assembly GCF_950295315.1). Taxonomy (NCBI): domain Eukaryota; kingdom Metazoa; phylum Chordata; class Mammalia; order Eulipotyphla; family Erinaceidae; genus Erinaceus; species Erinaceus europaeus. Next base: position 24,995,907 of record NC_080174.1, on the reverse strand, counting down.
TTACTGTGTGCAAGGACTCGGGGTTAATGTGTAAATTAGACCTTGTCAGAGGTGTGCTTCTAGCAGACATCAACTATTCCACACTTATAAACTGTCATATAAGCAGCAAATTTGCTGGTGCTGCCAGCTAAATTCTGGATAGCACACATTCAAGTGGTAGCGTGAACAACTAAGGAACTGGAAACTGACAGCACTTTTGACACAGAGCTGAGGACACTGAGTAAATAACTCATAAATATTCTAATTGTTTTGGTAAATAGTGACATCTGCTCCTTGTATGGAAGAGAACATGTAGGGCCTGGGGAGATAGCACAGTGGTTTGTGCAGGAGAAGCTGTGTTTCTTTACTGTTTGGCATAATAAAGATAATTTTTATCTTTGGGGTAAAAGGAAGGCAGGTTTGCTTGTAGTCTTTCATAAACTATCACATTTCCTTAAGATTAGAGTTCTTCAATCTAAGCACTTAAGACTTCAAATTAGTAATTGTACTGAATTTTAACAATGGGCTCAAATTGTTAATAGGTTCCTAATAATGACTTGCTCTTTGAAATATTAAAACTCCTAAAAGCTTAGAGCAGGGAGAATAAAAGCAACTGGTGATGTTCCTTTATAAGATACAGCTGGACAGGGTAGGTAGCATAATGGTTATGCAAAGAGACACTCATGCCTGAGACTCTGAAGTCCCAGGTTCAATCCCCTGCACCACCATAAACCAGAGCTGAACAGTGCTCTGGTTAGAAATAAAAATAAAATAAATAAAAAATAAAAAAGATACAGCTATAAGTAAATATCATAAAAGAACATAAATTACTGGGTCATATGGAAGGTCCATGTCTAGCCTTGTGAGAGTTCTCCAGACTGCTCTCCACAGAGGCTGGACCAATTTACGTTCCCGCCAGCAGTGCAAAAGGATTCCTCTGTCCCCACAGCCTCTCCAGCATTTGTTGCTGCTGTCCTTTTTGATGTATGCCATTCTCACAGGAGTGAGGTGGTATCTTAGTGTTGTCTTTATTTGCATTTCTCTGACAATCAGCAACCTGGAGAAGTTTTTCATATGTTTGTTAGCCTTTTGGATCTCCTCTGGAGTGAATGTTCTGTTCATATCCTCTGCCCATTTTTGGATGAGGTCATTTGCTTTTTTGGTGCTAAGTTTGCTGAGCTCTTTGTATATTTTGGTGATTAGTCTCTTGTCTGATGTATAGCATGTGAAGATCTTCTCCCATTCTGTGAGGGATCTCTTTGTTTCTGTGATAGTTTCTTTGGCTGTGCAGAAGCTTTTCAATTTGATATAGTCCCATTGGTTTGTTTCTGCTTTAGTCTTCCTTGCAATTGGGTTTGTTTCATCAAAGATGTCCTTGAGGTTTAGGTGGGAAAGTGTTTTACCAATGTTTTCCTCTAAATATTTGATAGTTTCTGGTCTAGCATCCAGTTCCTTGATCCACTAGGAGTTGATTTTTGTTTCTGGTGAGATAAAGTGGATCAATTTCATTCATCTGCATGTTTCAACCCAGTTTTCCCAGCACCATTTATTGAAGAGAGCCTCCTTCTTCCATTTAATCCTTTGGGCCCCCTTATCAAAGATTAGATATACCCCAAGGACTCCATAACACCCAAACAAAAAGAGGTGTGTACTCCTATGTGCATAGCAGCACAATTCCTAGTAGCTAAAACCTGGAAGCAACCCAGGTGCTCAACAACAGATGAATGGATGGCTGAGAAAGCTGTGGTATATATACACAATGGAATACTATGCAGCTACTAAGAACAATGGACTCAACTTCTCTGACCCATCTTGGTCAGAGCTAGAAGGAATTATGTTAAGTGAGCTAAGTCAGAAAGATAAAGATGAGTATGGGATGATCCCACTCATCAACAGAAGTTGAGAAAGAAGATCAGAAAGGGAAACTAAAAGCAGGATCTGACTAAATTGAAAGTAGGGCACCAAAGTAAAAACCCTGTGGTGGGGGGGGAGTGGACATGTGGCTTCCTGGGCCGGTGGGTGGGTGGGGGTGGGGTGCATGGGTGGGATGGGACACAATCTTTTGGTGATGGGAATGGCGTTCATTCAATGCCCATGTTTAGTAGGGAAGCAATTACAGAAGCCAGACCTTCCACCTTCTGCAACCCACAATGACCCTGGGTCCATGCTCCCAGAGGGATAGAGAATGGGAAAGCTATTGGGGAGGGGATGGGATATGGAGATTGGGTGGCAGGAATTGTGTGGAGTTGTACCCCCCCATCCTATGATTTTGTTAATGTCTCCTTTCTTAAATAAATATTAAAAAAAAAACAGAAAAAAAGAACATAAATTTTGGCAAGATCTTGTATGCTACAGCAAATCCTAAACAATGGGATTTTCAAAGTTAACCCAATTGCCAAATGAGTGGATTCTAGCAATGACTATCTATTTCTTTCTTTCTTTTTAATTTTCTTATATTTATTTACTTATTCCTTTTTGTTTCCCTTGTTGTTTTATTGTTATAGTTATTATTGATGTCATTGTTGTTGGATAGGACAGAGAGAAATGGAGAGAGGAGGGGAAGACAGAGATGAGGAGAGAAGGAGGCACCTGCATACCTGCTTCACCGCCTGTGAAGTGACTCCTCTGCAGGTGGGGATCCGGGGGGTTGAACCGGGATCCTTAAGCCTTTACGCTTTACACCACCTGAGCTTAACCTGCTGCGTTACCGCCCAACTCCCTATCTATTGCTTTCTTAAGCCCTAAGACAGCAAGAACCCTCAGCTTTCTCTATAAAGCCAATTATTTCTCCCAGTCCTGAAACCCCTAGGGCGAGGCTCACTTTTCTTCATGCTTCTCCTAATTTCTACAAACTGATACTGCACCTGCTGATCCCTTCTTATAAAATAATAATAATAGTAAAAGAGTTCTCTAGTTGGGATGCCAACGCCCTGTTTTTGCTATAGCTACCTGAATCATTCAGTGTCATTTTTTTCTTTTTTTTTTCAAAAAAAATTATTTATTACATTTAGAAACATAGAGAAATTGAGAGGGGACAGGGAGATAGAAAGGGAGAAAGACAGAGAGATACCTGCAGCTCTGCTTCACCACTCGTGAAGCTTTCCCCCTGCAGGTGGGGACCAGGGGCTTAACCCCAGGTCTTTGTGCACTGTAATGTGTGCGCTTAACCTGGTGCACCACTGCCTGGCCCCCTCATTCAGTGTCATTTCTGAGAGGGGCAGGAGTCTTACTTTGGGTGGCAACATTCATGAAACCTATAAACTCTGGTTAGCTTTGCAGGCAGGGCACAATCTCAAATCCTTGAAATTCCTCCCAGTTCTTAATTTTTTTTTTACGCTTTCTTGATAATTATGCCATGACACCTATCAGTTTACTGATCTTTTCCAACAACTTTCAACTTTTCTAGTTTTCTCTATATTCAATTTAATTGATACCTGCTGTAATCTTTATGATTTTTTTTTTCCTTATACATTCTTTGGATTTACTTTGCTCTTCTTCTTTTTCTTACTTCTTAACATAAAACCTTAAGCTTGTTGATTTCTATCTATATTCTTTTCTTTCTTTCCTTCTTTTTGCCTCTAGGGTTATCGCTGGGGCTCGGTGCCAGCACTAAGAATCCACTGCTCCTGGAAGCTATTTTTCCCATTTTGGTGCCCTTGTTGCCCTTGTAGTTGTTATAGTTGTTGTTGTTGGATAGGACAGAGAGAAATGGAGAGAGGAGGGGAAGACAGAGGGGGAGAGAAAGAGAGATACCTGCAGACCTGCTTCACCACTTGCAAAGCAACCCCTCTGCAGATGGGGAGCTGGGGGCTCGAACTGGGATCCTTTGCTGGTCCTTGCACTTTGCGTCATGTGCTCTTAACCCACTGCACTACTGCCCAGCCCCCTATCTATATTCTTTTCTAACATAAGTATTTAAATCTATGAGTCTCTATATTTGAGCACTGCTATGATTTCTGGGCTGAGGGCATAATTTGAAGATGGGTCATATTTGTAACCAGTGGGCAGAGAAGGAAAGAGGGATGAAAATATATTGGCAGCGACTTGGTATTAGGCATCTTCTAATACCATCTAGGGAAACCATGCTTCAGACTTGATGGGATCAGAAAAAAAGGAAAAGAACCCCTCCCTGGTCAAGTGCACATATTATAGTGCTCAAAGACCTGGGTTCAATCCGTTGGTCCTCACTTGTAGGGGGGAAAGCTTTACAAGTGGTGAAGCAGGGCTGCAGGTGTCTCTCTGTCACTTTCCCTCTCTCCTTTCTCTTCCCCCACAATTTTGCTCTGTCTCTATCTAGTAATAAATAAATATATAATAAAATTTTACTTAAAAAAAAAAAGAAAGGAAAGACAGGGGCCGGTGGTGGTGCATCTGGTTAAGCGCACATGTTACAATGCACAAAGACCTAGGTTTGAGCCCCCAGTCCCTACCTGCAGGGGGGAAGCTTCACAAGTGGTGAAGCAGTGCTACAGGTGTCTCTCTGTTTCTCTCCCTTTCTATCTCCCCCTTCCCTCTTTATTTCTCACTGTCTCTATCCAATAAGTAAATAAAGATAATAAAAGTTTAAAAAAAATAAATACTAAAGGAAAAGATGTGGGCACTTAAGATCTCGCCCTATGGTGCCAATGATGCTCTGGTTCTCTTTCTCTCTTCACACCTCATACATGAGTAAATAAAATATATATATTTTAAATATTTGGCCCAGGGGAATCAAACTGTTAAACCAAGTAAGATTTATATTTATGGCAAAAAAAAAAAAATGAAGCACACTCTCCAACTTACAATTATATTACAAGGTTATGGTAACCAAAACTGCATGGTTTGCGGAACCAAAATAGATAATCAGATTAATAGAATAGAACTGAGAGTCTAGAAGTAAACCTTCACATTTATGGACAGTTGATCTATGACAAGGTGGTCCAGCATATTAAATGGAGACAAGGAAAGTCTCTTTAAGAAATGACATTGGGAGTGGTCTGGGAGGTGGTGCAGTGAATAAGATACTGGACTCTTAAGCATGAGATCCTGAGTTCAGTCCCCAGGCAGCACATGCACCAAAGTGATGTCTGGTTCTTTCTGCCTCCTATCATTTATCATGAATAAATAAATAAAATATTTAAAAAAAAAAGAAATGACATTGGGAAAATTGGGTAGCTACATACAGAAGAATGAAACAAGACTGTCACCTGTCACAGAGCACAAGGGTAAACTCAAAATGGATCAAAGACTTAGATTTTATAACCCAAACCATAAAGTACACAGAAGAAAACATCAGTAGAACACTACCTGGTATCTAATGTAGAAATCTGTCTTCAGTGTCTCAAGCCCAACAGCAAAGAAAACAAAATAAAAAGTAAGCTACTGGGACAACATTAAGCTAACGTCACAGCACAGCAAAGAGAATCATCTCCAAAATGGAAAGAAGCCCTACAGAATGGGAAAAGATATTTAAATACCGCATCCTAAACAAAGGATTAATAATCAAGACATATACAGAACTCAAAAACCAACAAAACCACACAAACCCAAATAAAATCCATTAAAAATGAGGAGATAGAACTGGAGGTAATTATGTTTATGGAAATAAATAATGAGATGAAATACAAATACCAGATGGTTTCACTCATATGCGGAATCTAGAGATCTGATTTGCATGATCTTGTCCAGGCCCTCCCCCCAGTAAATAAATAAATAAATCCAAACAAACAGAAGCAAGTAAATTGCCTATAAGAATTATGAGAACTACGGTGGTTATCTTTGGGAAGGTGGGGAATTTTGGTGGGTGTGGAACTATACATCATAATCTTACAATCTTGTAACCAACTATTAATAACAAATAAAAAAGTTAATGAAGAATAAAACTAAGTGAAAGAACGGAAGAGACACTTCTCCAAAGGAACTTCAAAAAGCTAAGAGGCAGTTGAAAAACTATTCAATACCACTGATTATCAGAGAAATGCACATCAAAACAACAATAAGATATTATCTCACCCCTGTGAGAATGGTCTGCCTCAAAAAGGATAGAAACAAGTGCTGGTAAGGATTGTAGAGAAAAAGGAACCCTCCTACAGCATTGGGAATGCAAATTCATGCAGGCCCTTGGAGAAAACAGTCTGGAGATTTCTGAGAAGATTAAAACATCAACCCACCAGATAACACAGCAATTTCTCTCCTAGATATCTATCTAAAGAACACAAAAAGGCCTATTTGAAAAAAAAAAATCTATGCACACCTATGTTCATGGTGGTGGTATTTGTTACAGCCAACATTTGGAAACAAATCAAGTATTCAGCAACAGATGAAGGGTAAAAAGAAGTTGTGGCATATGCACAATGGAGTACTACACAACTGTAGAAGAGACAGAGAGAGAGTGAGAGAGAGAGAGAGAGAGAGAGAGAGAGAGAGAGAACTACTAATATTCTCCTTTGCTACAACCTAAACAGAAATAAAGGGGATCATGTTCAGCAAGATATGCAAAAAGGAGAATGAATACCAAATGCTATCACTTACAGATGAGCTCTAAGACAGAAAGTAAAGGACAACACAGGAAGAATCATCAGTGGACAATGATCTATCAGAGAAGATTAAGGGACTCAAAAGGAAGAAGGAAGAGAGAGCTTGTGGACCTAAGTCCTTCTGGTGGAATAAGATGATGATTTGGCTGAAGGTGAAATGTACTAGTACCTATCTTATGGAAATGTGGAAAAGTATCCTTATGACTAAATAAATCCTGTAAATCAACATTTCCCCAATTAAATGATATTGGAATGGGGGGAGGCAGTGTTTAGTGGTCCATGAGATAGCGCTGTGGATAAAGCATTGGCCTCTCAAGCATGAGGTCCGGAGTTCAATTCCTGGCAGCACATGTACCAGAATGATGTCTGGTTCTTTCTCTCTCTCTCCACCTATCTTTCTCATTAATAGATAAATAAAATCTGGGGCTGGGTGGTGGTGCACCTGGTTGAGTACACATGTTAGAATGCACAAGGACCAGGGTTCAAGCCCCCAGTCCTCATCTGCAAGAAGGAAGCTTCACAAGTGGTGAAGCAGTGCTGCAGGGGTCTCTTTTTGTCTTTCTCCCTCTTTATTTTTTCCCTTCTTCTCAATTTCTGGATTTCTCTATCCAATAAATAAATAAACATTTAAAAAATAAAATAAATAAATGAACAACTAAAATCTTGGGTGGGGGTAGATAGCATGATGGTTATGCAAAGACACTCTCATGCCTGAGGCTCTAAAGTCTCAGCTTCAATCCCCCACATCACCTTAACTAGGGCTGAGCAGTGCTCTGGTAAAAAAACAAAACAATTAGTTAAAAAAAATTAAATCTTAAAAAAAAACAGTGTTTGGGGAGTCAGGCTGTAGAGCAGAGGGTTAAGCGCAGGTGGCGCAAAGCACAAGGACCGCATAAGGATCCCGGTTCGAGCCCCGGCTCCCCCCCTGCAGGGGAGTCGCATCACAGGCGGTGAAGCAGGTCTGCAGGTGTCTATCTTCCTCTCCTCCTCTCTGTCTTTCCCTCCTCTCTCCATTTCTCTCTGTCCTATCCAACAATGACAACAACAATAATAACTACAACAATAAAACAACAAGGGCAACAAAAGGGAATAAATAAATAAAATAAATATTAAAAAATATTTAAAAAAAAAACAGTGTTTAAAGAATAATGTTGATGTATAAATAAATATTATTGTTGTTCTTGATTGTGTGCTTGTTATGTAAATAAGTTGAAATCTACATATATAATAAATGTAAAATTATTTATTAGATAGAGACAGAGAATTTGAAAGGGGTAGGGGAAATAGAGAAGGAGAGAGACAGACAGACATCTGCAGCCTTACTTCACCACTGATTAACTCATCCTAAATTCAATTAATGACATTAAGACATTAAGACAAAATGTACTTTCTTAAAAAGATCTTTATAAATCTTCTAGGGGGCTGGCAGTGGCAGACCTGGTAGAGAGTATATTACAGTGCCCAAGTATCCAGGTTCAAGCCACCTGTAGGGGGCAAGCTTCACAAGCAGAGAAACAGTGTTGCAGGTGTTTCTCTGCCCCTCCTCCTCCCCTCTCAATTTCTCTTTTTCTATCCAAAATAAATACATAAAATATTAAAATATAAATAAATTATATTTGTTAAAAGGGGATTTTGAAAAAGGACTGTAAAATGGTTTTAGCTCTCAAATGGGAATAAGTTTGTGGTATAAAGTTACTGGGGCCAGGTTGTGGTATACCTGGTTGAGTGCCCATGTTACAGTGCATAAGGATCCAGGTTCAAGCCCCCCCATCCCTATCTGCTAGGGGAGAGCTTCATGAGTGGTGAAGCAGTGCTACAGGTGTCTGTCTCTCTTCCTCTCTATCACCCCCTTCCCTCTCAATTTCTGGCTGTATCTATCAAATAAATAAAGATAATAAAAATTTAAAGAGATAAAGTAACTACTTGTTACTATGGGAATTAAATTAGCATTACAGAAAGAATGCTTTACTGATGACCCTTAATGAGCTTAATAAACCTTCTTGAAACTTAATTTGGGTGGTGCAGTGGATAAAGCATTGGATTCTCAACCATGAGGTCCTGAGTTCTATCCTCAGCAGCACATGTACCAGAGTGATGTCTGGTTCTTTCTCTCCTCCTATCTCTCGCATGAATAAATAAATAAATTCTTTTAAAAAATTAATTTGGGAGGCCAGGTGGTGGCACACCTGGTTAAGTGCTCACATTATAGCTGCAAGGACCCAGGTTCAATCCCCTGGTCCCACCTGCAGGGGAGAAAACTTCACAAGTGGTGAAGCAAGGCTGCAGATATCTCTCTGTCTCTCTCCTTATCTATCTCCACTTCCCCTCTTGAATTCTGTCTCTATCCAATAATGAATAAATAAACATATTTTTAAAAAAGAACATTAATGCAACAAAATGTCCACATTAAGAAAGTATTTTGGGATCTCTAGTTACAATTGAAGAAATCTAATGATCTTTCACTGACCTTCTTCTTTACCATAATCCTTTTTTACCATGAAGCCTACCAGTTAATTATATATTGTCTTTTCCCCTCTACTGTAAATATTTCTGTCAACAGAAAAAAAATGAAAGAAACCATAGCAACAGCATCACCTGCTGGTCAACAGCAGAAATCAAGCTAAATACACAAAAACAAGAAAATGGCTACAACTCTCCTAATAGCAGAGAAACTGCTAGAGAAAGCGAGTTCATTTGGGGGCAGGCAGTGGTGCAGCTGGTTAAGCACACACATTACAGTGTACTAGGGCCCTGGTTCAAACTCCTGGTCCCCATATACAGGCTGAAAGCTTCACAAGTGGTAGAAAAACATTCACATATTTTTCTATACTTGACTGATGTATCTCGTTTTGCCACTATAGGCCTGCCTTTGTCAGCCAACAATTTAAAGACTTTTTTCCTTAATAACATCACCCATGCCACAGACATCCCTTACAACCCCCAAAGACAAACAGTTGTTGAGAAGGCCCGCAAACACCTAGACCCAATTAAGTAAATAAAAAGGGGGATACATCTCCCCAATATTCAGTTGGCTAAGGCACTAACTACATGAAACCTCTTTTAATATTTATAAAAATTTGAACCAGATGCCCTGCTAACCATGGGAAGCAGATTTGTATGTGTTTCTTTCACTGGAATCCCTGGAAATCCATTTGGACCCCTGTCCTCTGACATCGCCCCCCAAACCCATGATGTGACCTGACACAATCTGAAGAACCTGATTCACAGACTCCAAGGACAGAACTTTCTTACTGCCTTTCTCTCGCCCATCGTTATCTGTCCTTCTTGCTTCTGCTTTCACCTGTCACATTTTGGCCGTTCCAGCTCACTCTCTACAGAGAAGCAAAGTTCCAATGTCTGTCCTTTCCCACCGAGATAGGCATGTGGCGTTTCATCCCCTGGCATTTCTTCCCCTGGTCGTTGGCATTGGACTGACGTATCGGACTTGCTGGTACACCTCTTGGACACTTTGCACAACTTTACAGCAGCTTCCCTTTACACTGCTGGGTTTCTCAAAGACTGACTGCAGCAGTCCATGGACTTTGCAGCCAGTGGTCTTGGGACTCTACAGTGACAAGTAGTCCCTTCGCCTGGCAGGCCCCAAGCCCCTTCACTTGGCAGGCTATACCCACTCACCTACTAGGTCCTGCCCCCAGAGGCAGGAAACGCCCCTTTCCCTGATAGGCCCTGCCCTCAGAGGCAGGAAACACCCCCTCACTGCCAGGCCCTGCCCCTCAGAGACAGTAAATGCCCCCTCACCTGTAGGCCTTGCCCATCAGAGGCAGGAAACACCTCTTGGCCTATCAGGCCCCCACCCTCTCTGCCCATCAGGCAGCCCCTCTCTGCCTAGCAGGCCTCTCTTCAGTCTCACGCTGTCCCTTGCTACTCTTACTTATCGCTCCCTGTCCTATTCCAATTCTTTTGAAAACACCTGCACAATATCATTCAGGTTTCTGCCCAAAAGGTTTCTGTTCACCCCTACACTGCTATTCCCTTGACAGAAATGGAGTCTTTTACAGACATTGACCCATTTATATATGGCCATTAAGAAAGAGGGAGATGTCGGGAAATTGTGAGGATGTGGTTGAGCTTGGCAAGGCTTGAACCTGAGGGGTGTATCTATACTGTTAGTCTCTCTCTATAGAGAGAGATTGAGCAAGGAGGAACAGTAGTAACCCCAAAGGTGTGCCTCGTTCAATCAGACTCCCTGCCTCACAAAGCACCCCACATTCCTGATACTATGGCCATTAGATAAAAAGAAAGGGGGAGATGTTGGACATTAAACCAGCTCCCCCTGCTCCATGCTGCATTGCTGATAGTATGGCCTATTTATATAATCATTTTTTTTGCCTGATCTATCTTCATTCTATCTCAAGACCTGCCCTGCCTGCAGGGTATATTAATCCCACCAGTTAAAACCATTGCAACAGTTGCTAAGGACACGTCCACCTTCCCAGCATGCCTTTTGCCTCTCTCCACCCCCTTTCCTAGCCATCTCTGTTGCTGACTTGCCACTTCTGGTTTTATCCCATAAAACCCACTTCTGTTCCTGGTTTTGCTCTCTCCTTCTCTTCTCTTTTCTCTCTCATGCCCCAACCTGGAGAAGGGCTGGTGTGCAGAGCAGGAGGCTGCCATTGCGGTTTGGCGCCATGTGGCTTAACCCACTGTGATCACACCTAACTCTGGGGCACTCCTGGGTGAATAAAAAATTGTATTACCATGCTGACACGAGTTCCTGGGTCTTCTCTCCCACTCTCAAAGCTAGCCCAGCAGTTAGGGAGAACATGAAGAAAAAAATTCTAACAGTCATAGGGTGTGAAGGACAGTGTAAACACATTCCAGGCTCAAATGGTAAGCCAAGGAAGTAGAATCAGTCCTGCACTGGCAGACAAAAGTACATGGGAGGGGTCAGATATAACTCACCCAGAGGAGCACACAGGTTACTATGCCCAAGAGCCCAGGTTTAAGCCTTCAACCCTTACATGGGATCATATCTGTGTGGGAAGCTTCATGAACTATACAGCAGTGTTGTGATATCTCTTCTCTCTGTCTATCTTGCCCTATCTTTCTCATTCTTATCTAACAATAAAAACAATAATAATAGTTTACAAGGAACTATAAAAGTGTATAAGTACAGAGCCCCTACAATTAACACTGGTGGCAAAAAAAAAAAAAAGGCATATGATCAAAAGACACAGAGTGGCTGGCTGAATATAAAATCAGGATCTATCAACTCTGTATCTACACAAAACTCAACATCCAAAATATATGCTAATATTTTTTCTGAGTAGACTCAGATTACCAATGCTGGAGCAAGGTGTTCTAGTCAGTTATAAATAAAAATAGTGCAGGATCTGCTATTATTACACTAGATAAAGTAGACTTGCAGATGGAAACAGGGAATACAGTGCAAGGAGAAACAATATATAATGATCAAAAGGTTAACCCAACAAGGAGGCAAAACAACCATCAATATGTATCAAAATACACAAGTTCTAACTAACCTCTGGAGAAACATAGACAGCAATGCAATAGTAGGATGTCTTGACACATTACTAAAAGAAACAGGTCCTTGAGATTCCCAGACTTGATGGGCCTAGAACTTGAATAAATCCCTCTCTCCATTGTTGCCAGTCATTTCTATCAGGAACAACAAAATAGACCCCCTGTGGACCCCCATAGGACCTTGCCCTTAACTTGGATCAACAATGGTAGAGAATGTTCCATCCTCTGAAGGGAGGATGGACAACATACTCTATGCTACATCTGAGGAAGATAGTTCGATACTGGGGCAGCGTCATCACCATAAAATGTGAGCTCAGATCTAGAGGGATGCAGAGTCACACAAACTCTTCAACTAATTATGGACCACAGATCACATCAAATCGATGGGGTTTACAGTCAACAATATTGATACACCTTTTCCATATTAGGAAGCTATTCTCTTCCCTGATCCAGTTTTCTGGTCCTTTTCCCAGCCATGACATCCTCTCACCAGACAATAACTTGGATCCACCTGCATATCAGATTTCAGGCTCAGGAAAACAAAAAACAAAAAAACAAAACAACAACAAAAAAAAACCACTAGTATAGCTACAGGCCCTTTGAAATGTCACAGAACTTTTGGTGACGGATGCAGTGTGGAACTATACCCCTGTAGTTTCATAAAGTATTGTTAAGTCAGTAATAAAGAATAGAAAAAGTCCCCAGCTCCCCACCTGCAGGGGGGGTCTGTTCACAAGCGGTGAAGCAGGTCTGCAGGTGTCTATCTTTCTCTCTTCCTTTCTGTCTTCCCCTCCTCTCTCCATTTCTCTCAGTCCTATCCAACAACAACAGCTATAACAACAATAACAACCACACCAAGGGCAATAAAATGGGAAAAATAGCCTTCAGGAGCAGTGGATTTGTAGTGCTGGCACCGAGCCCTAGCAATAACCCTAGAGGGAAAAAAAAAAAAAAAAAAGGAAAGAAAGAGGAAGTCATTTCATAGTATCTGTGCTTTCCTATGTGCCACTACTCTTCCTACATGGTGTTGGGACTTGAACCTGGGTTACACACATGGCAAGGCAATTATCCTAGACGATAAGCCAACTCTCTGACACTCATAATAATAATTATTGATTTCTCTTTTAGTTCTGTCAATTTTCTATTTCACGTGTTTTATATGTTTTCCAGAGCATATACATTAATAAATAGTCACATATATATTTTTCTAGTGAGCTCATCCTTTTATCATTAAGTATCCCTCTTTATCTCTAGTGATACTGTTGAAATTCTGTTTTTATAATATAATAGCCTGCTTTATTATGCTTATAATGTATATGCTTTTCCACCACTTACTTTCAGTCTACCTGACTCATATTCAGATGAGTCTCCTTTCGTATACATATGCATGGATTTTATATAGACATTTTTACTTTTTTTTTTTTATCCACTCCCCACCCCCCATGGTCCTGCTTTCTCTTTTCAACATTTTTACATTTTAATTTGTTCCTGTCATTGTTAAGGCTTCACCTCTCGAGGTCAGCCAACATTTTCAGTAGAAAGAGAGGTAGAGACCAAGAGATAAAGAAACCACGACACCGAATCTTCCTCTACTGTGGTAAGGGCTATACTCAAACCTGGGTTGCATGCATGACGAAGCAAGCACACTACCCAGGTGAACTATTTTGCCTACCCAGGCAACACATTCTTAAATTCATTCTGACAATCTGTCTTTCAGATGGAGTGTTTAGTGATAAACATTTTGTGTAATTATTGATAAAGTTGTACTTATTTTCATAGTTTACTATGTGGTTTCTACTTGTCTCAGTAGATTTCATTACATTGTTTCTTATTTCTTGCCCTTGGTGAATAGTTTAATGTTTTCTTAATAATTTCATTTTAATTTATATGTAGCTTTTTAGCTATACCTTTGTATCATTCATTTTTGCCAACTTTTTATTTATTTATTTATTTATGAGAAACATAGGAGGAGAGAGAAAGAACCAGATATCACTCTGGTACATGCACTGCCGGGGATTGAACTTGGGACCTCATGCTTGAGAGTTCAAAGCTTTACCACTGCACCACTACCCAGACCTTTGCCAACTTTTTTTAATGATTATAATATACATCCTTAACTTATCACAGTTAACTTGGATTAGTACTGTACCAACTCACATAAAGATACAAAACTCTTGGTGTTACATAGATCTTTTTATATCGTCAAACCTTTCCTTTAGGCTGAAGTTACATGTATTAAATACAAATATTATAAATCCACAGGCAGAATGGTGGTGTTTGCTTTGAATTTACATGTAGTTATAGGTAATAATAAGAAAACATAAGCTTCTTTATGTAGTCATTCTCATTATTTGCAGTAGTTATTTTTTAATAAGTTGCCACAAAGGGCCAGACAGTGGCGCACCTGGTTGAGTGCACACATTACAGTGCACAAGAACCCAGGTTCAAGCCCCTGGTTCCTACCTGCAAGGGGAAAGCTTAATGAGTGGTGGAGGAGGGCTGCTGGCATCTCTTTGTCTCTCCCTCTTTCCATCTTCACCTCCCCTTTCAATTTCTGGCTGTCCCTATCCAATAAATAAATAAAAGATAAAAAAAATTAAAAAAATAAGTTGCCACAAATACCAAGTTAATAAATACTAGACCCAGGTTGACTCCTAAGAGTCTATAGTCACAATATATTTGTCAAGAAATCAACAGATAACTGTGTTTTATGTATGTTTCTATTTAAAGAAATCTCAGTTATTATTTATTGTTGAATGAGTAATATTGCACTGATAACTAAAGTAATTTATCTCATGCTTGAAGGAAGCTTATTGAACATATACTTTCTCAATAAAGTACATTTTCCTGCACTTAAGAACATTAAACTGCACTTCAGCACTATATTTTAAACTGAGGTAAAAGCAAAACAAAAATTGGTGCTAGATACATGTCATGAAAAGATATCTGTTTATATTATTAAAGGAGGTGGGCCAGTGAAATACTTAGAAAGTGTGCTGCTTTGTCTTACACACAACCTCTGTCTGAGCCCAGCCTCTACTGCACTGAAGCAAGTTTTGGGACTGTGATCCTTTTCACATACTCTTTCTACATAACAATAATAATAATAAGCTATATTATAAGAGCTGATATAAGAAAGTAGATCACTTGTTTGAACTCAACTGGGAATAGGTACACTGGGCAACTCTTGTTTTTTTCTGTTTTCTGTGGTGCATATGTCCCTGAATGATTGTGAAAGCACTGTGAATATTGACTTAGGGATTACAAATTAATTTTACTAAACAGGCGAATTAACAAGTACAGAATCTGCTTATCTTCCTTCAAATATTTTCATCTTCTTCCTTCCTTCTTAAAACTTTGATTTTTTTTTTTTCCAATTGGCAGTGTTCCCTAAGAACTTTTAAAAAATTTTATTGTGGCAAATTGATTTCCCTCATCTTGTTGTTTGGCTTTTTAGATACACTGCTCTATTATCATATTATTTGTATAGCCTCTGATGTGAAATGCATGGTGATTTCAAATTATTATTTCTGTTATATAATACTTTTACATAATACTCCATTTTCTTGTGCATGCTTTGAGATTTGCCTGTATTTGTAGTTGTAAACAATTTGAATATGATACTTCTAGGCATAGTTATTATCTTTATATTTCTCTAGATTGGGATTTGTTGAGCATCTGTGAACTTATAACTCTCAGCATGTGTGTTGTCTCTCATCAAATACCTGATGCCAGGCTAGTGTGAGGGTGTTTCTTACTGGACACGTGCTCTCTGGGTTGGAGAGAACTCTATGGGAGCCAACCTGGGCTGCTGCTTATTCAGCAACGCGGGAGAGGAACCAGGAACTCGTGGCTGAGCGGGAACGTAAATATTTATTCATGTGGATGCCCCAGGGTTGGGTGCGGGCACAGTGGGTTTAGGCCACTTGGAGTAGCAAAATGACCGCCTCCCGCTATACTCACCAGCCCTTCTCCCCGTCAGGATGTGGAAGAGAAAGAGAAAAACTGGAACAGCAGTGGGTTTTATAGGGTAAAAACTAGGAGTGGCAAGTTGGAAATGGAAGTGGCTAGGAAAGGGGGTGGAGGGAGGCAAAAGGCATGCTGGGAAGGTGGAAGCATCCTTACCAACTATTGCGATGGTTTTAACTGAATTAGCAATACCCTGAGGGGATAATGTGGTGGGGATCTTTCAGGCAAAACAAGACCATAGTGTCAGCAATGGAGCAGAGTAAGGGGGAGGGGGGCTGGCTTTAAAGACCAACACCTTGCAGATTTTAGATTTTGCTCTTTTGTATATTTCATATCTCTCTTTCTCTCTCTCTCTCTCTCTCTCTCTCTTTTTTCCTCCAGGGTTGTTGCTGAGGCTTGGTGCCAGCACTACAAATCCACTGCTCCTGACAGCCATTTTATTTGCTAGGACAAAGAAAAATTGATGCAGGAGGGGGAGATAGAAAGGGAGACAGACAGACAGACATGCTTCACCTCTCATGAAGCATCTCTCCTGCATGTAGGGAGTAGGGGGTTAAACCTGTATCCTTGTGTGGGTCCTTGAACTTAGTACAATGTGTGTTTAACTGAGTGTGCCACTGCCTGGCCCTATCTCATATTTCTTTCTTTCTTTTTCCTTTTTTTTTTTGTGTATTTTTTTTATTTTTTTAATTTCTTTATTGGGGAATTAATGTTTTACATTTGACAGTAAATACAATAGTTTGCACATGCATAACATTTCCCAGTTTTCCATATAACAATACAACCCCCACTAGGTCCTCTGTCATCCTTTTTGGACTTTTTTTTTTTTTGTATTTCTTAATTAGGTAATGGTTTCTTTTACTGTGCAGAAGCTTTTCAATTTAATGTAGTCCCATTGGTTTATTTTTGTTTTTTATTTCTTTGTAATTAAACTTGATCCATTGACGAAGCTATAAAACTTAGATGGAAAAGAGTTCTGCCAATATTTTCTCTATGTATTTGATAGTTTCTGGCCTAACATTCAAGTGCTTGATTCAAACTCAGCAACATGACCCCATCCAAAAATGGGGAGAAGATATGGACAGGATATTCACCAAAGAAAAGATCCAAAAGGCCAACAGATAGATGGAAAAAAAAAAGTTCCAGGTCATTTATTGTCAAATAAATGCAAATAAAGACAACAATGAGATACTACTTCAGTCCTGTGAGAGTATCACACATCAGAAAAGATAGTAACAAGTGTTGGAGAGGTTGTAAAGGAACCCTCCTGGACTGTATGGTTGGTAGGAATGTTAATTGGTCTAATGCCTGTGTGGAGCAGTCTCAAGAACTCTCAAGAGGCTAGAAATGGACCTACCCCATGGCCCAGCAATTCCTCTCCTGGAGTATATCTTAAGGACTAAAACATACTCATCCAAAGAGGTCTGTGCACACCTCTGTTCATAGCAGCACAATTTGTGATAGCTCAAAATTGGAAGTAACCTAGATGTCCAACAATAGATGAGTAGCTAATAAAGTTAAGGTATATATACATAATAGGATACAACTCAGGATTAAGAATAACAAATTCACCTTCTTTATCTCATCTTGGATGGAGCTTAAAGGAGTCATGTTAAGTGAGATAAGCAGAAAGAGAAAGATGAGTACCGAATAATATCACTCATAGACAGAAGTTTATAAATAAATAAAAACAAAGGAAAAGGAGAAAATAGAACCTGGACTGGGTTTGGTGTATTGCACTAAAGCAAAGGACTCTGGTGAAAGGGAGGATTTTCAGGTTCTGGTGCATGATGGTGGAGGAGGACCTGAGGCTGAATGTGAGTGTTTTGCAGAAAACTAAGTAATTTTACCCATATATTAACAACCACATTTACTATATACCATTAATCTCCCCAATTAAAAAATAACTTACTGAAAGAGATACCTATGTTCATTGCAACACTGTATATAATAGTCAGTACAATAGTATATAAGCCAAGTATTCAAGGACAAGTAAGTGGATAGGGAAGTTGTAGTACATATACAAGATGAAATACTACTAGCTGGGGAGCTGGGTGGTGGCGCAGTGGGTTAAGTGCACGTGGCGCAAAGCACACGACCAGTAAGGATCCCGGTTCCAGGTTCCAGCCCAGCCGCTGCTCCCCACCTCCAGGGGAGTCACTTCAAAGGTGGTGAAGCAGGTTTGCAGGTGTCACTCTTCCTCTCCCCCTCTCTGTTTTCCCCGCCTCTCTCCATTTCTCTCTGTCCTAACAATGATGATAGCAATAACAACAACAATGATAAACAACAAGGGCAACAAAAGGGAAAAAATAAAATAAACTTTTTAAAAAAGAAATACTACTAGCTATAAGAAAAGGTAAAATTGTGTCCTTTGTTATAACGTGGATGGATCTAGAGGGGATTATGTTAAGTGACATAAGTGAGATGGACAAAGTCAATACTGGATGATCTTATTCATATGTAGGGTTTGAGAAACAAAGTAAGGGGAAATATGATTAATTAATTACATTAACTAACTCTCATCTCTTTCAGTTGATCTGAGGATACTATAGACAATGGAAGAGGACTAAAAAGGATTAGGGATTTATGGTGTGTCTTAAGGTGGAGGGGAAGTGATACTTTGCTGATGGAGGAGGTGTTCTAGCACGTATTTTGAGTAGATGTGAAATTGTGCCTCTGAAACAACAATCTTCAAAACAACACTCCCTCATTAAATACCAATTAATACATTTAAAAATTGTTGGGGTGGGAGATAGTTCAGTGATGGCATCCAGGTTGCACACCTGGCAATAATGAATGATGTTCTGGTTAAAAAAAAAAAGTTGGGTCTGGATGGTAGTATACTTGGTAGAGTGCAGTTACAGTGTGCAAAGGCCCAGGTTCAAATCCCCAGTTCTCCTTCGGGGGGGTGGGCGGGTAAGCTTCACAAGGAGTGAAGCAGTGCTACAGGTGTCTGTCTCACTTCCTCTTTCCTCTCTATTTTCCTGTCCCTCCTAATTTCTCCTGTCCTATCAAAATAAAAGAAATTGTTTTGGAAGAGGCTACATTTGCTGTCGTCTCCTTGGGGCAGGAATTATATGTACAGCAACCACCTGAATACCTGACTTTCCTTTGTGGTGTGGAGTGAGACAAGCTACTAAACAGGAAGAGCTAGTCGTCACATTTTTGAATATTGAGTGTTTTTTTTTGTTGTTGTTGTTGTTTTTAATACAGCCTTCTCAGGGTTCTATATGATACTTAGAGGCAGACTGCCCTTCTGCTGCCCTGAATTGGGAGGGGTAGGAATGAGGAAACAGCAGCTGACTCACCTGCTTCTTCTCTGATGAGTTGTTTTGTGTTGTTTAGCCTATATTCCTTCCTGTTCCTAATAGACACTTCTAGATATTGAGCACTTTTGGTGTTACTACTACCTTCTCCCAGCAGCTCTATCCTGTGGTGTGGGGCTGTTTTTCCTTCATTTTGTCTAATCTAGTCTCCTGTCTATCTTTTAAAGAATCTTCACATGTTCTGGAAAATCAGTAGCTTACTTCCGGGAGTTGGGTGGTAGCGCACAGAGTTAAGCCCAAGTGGCGCAAAGCGCAAGGACCCTAAGCATCCCACTTGGAGTCCCTGGCTCCCCACCTGCAAGGGAGTCGCTTCACAGGCGGTGAAGCAGGTCTGCAGGTGTCTATCTTTCTCTCCCCCCTCTGTCTTCTCCTCTCTGTTTCTTTCTGTCCTATCTAACAACGACGACATCAATAACAACAATAATTACAACAACAAAAAACAATAAGGGCAACAGAAGGGAAAATGAATAAATATTAAAAATTAAAAAAAACACTCATAAAAAGTCAGTAGCTAACTTCCTTGATTTTTAGCACACTTAAGAATTTAGATGTTGAACATGTTTTCTGTCAGACTTAGGGGTTTCTGGCATGGAAGTAAGCTGCAGAATGTAATGTATCCCATATGTCATTTTTAAAAAACATTTATTTATTTATTCCCTTTTGTTGCCCTTGTTGTTTTATTATTGATGTCATTGTTGTTGATAGGACAGAGAGAAATGGAGAGAGGAGTGGAAGACAGAGGGGGAGAGAAAGACACCTGCAGACCTGCTTCCGCCTGTGAAGTGACTCCCCTGCAGGTGGGGAGCCAGGGGCTAGAACTGGGATCCTTATGCCGGTCCTTGCGCTTTGTGCCACGTGCACTGTGCTACCGCCCGACTCCCCATATGTCATTTTTTAAGTCAAATTCGGTATTTTTTTCTTTCAAGGACAAAGCAGCGGTAATAACTAGACTTAATTATTTAGATAGGTGAAAAAAAGAACAGGAGAAATCCTAAAATGGATTCAGAAAGGGACATTGCACATTCAGTCACAATGAAGTAGAGAAATACTTTAGGGCATTTAGATTAATCTGATGATAAAGTAATGTTAAACTTGCCAAATTCATAGGTTTGATTTCTTACTCATTTTCTTGTTTCATGTAGGCTTGAAATTTGCCTTGAATTTTTTTCAGTATTTGTCTTGAATGATTTAGATCGCGAGCAGTGGACTCTGGTTTCAAAACCAACATTGTTTTAAAGTGATATTCAAACACTGTCACCTGTGGATCATTTGTGTCTCCCACATTAATACTCAAGTGCTTGTATATATTTATCCAGGGCCCACACAATAGCTAACTTGGATAGTGTGCTGCTTTGCCTTGTGTGCAACCCTGGTTTCAGGCTAGCTACCACCCACTGGAGCAAACTTCAGTGCTGTGGTCTCTTTTAGTCTCTGCCTTTTAGTCTCTCTGTTTCTGTCTGATAAAGTCATCTCAGAGGTGAAGGCCCTTTTATATATATCAGAATTCAGGCCAACTCCCATTTAGTGGTTAGTATTCTAAATATATCATCTCATTTAAAGACTACTATGGAAGTAATACAATACTACTAATGCTAGATAATACTAATGCTACTAATACTCATGCTAGAGCTGAGGAATCTGAGGCCTAAAAGGGTTGTTGTTGTTGTTTTTTTTTTAACTTGCCTCAGGTTTCACAATTAAAGCACAGGAGTAAGATTATAAATCTTTGCATTTGTGTTTCCAGAGTTCTTTCTCTCACTGTTTTCATGTGTAATAACTGATAGGAAAACAACATAGTTCAACACGGTAATACAGTAATAGTTAACAAGAAGTTATAAAAGTAGTAGCCAGTGATTCGGGCTGTAGCGCAGCGGGTTAAGTGCAGGTGGCGCAAAGCGCAAGGACCGGCGTAAGGATCCTGGTTCGAGCCCCGGCTCCCCACCTGCAGGGGAGTAGCTTCACAAGTGGTGAAGTAGGTCTGCAGGTGTCTATCTTTCTCTGCCCTTCTCTGTTTTCCCATCCTCTCTCCATTTCTCTCTGTCCTATCCAACAATGACAACAATAATAACTACAACAATAAAACAACAAGGACAACAAAAAGGGAATAAATAAATAAATATTTTTTAAAAAATAGTAAGTCCAGGAGGTGGCGCAGTGAATAAAAAAAAAATAGTAGCCAGAAGGGGAGGCTTATTAGGAAGGGACTCACAGATTTGTGAGGAGATAAGTTCCACTAAATGAATATTTGCAGAATCACCACTATATAAAAAGAATGCAGCTGAGACCACATTTCCCAGATCTAATAATACAGTACCAAATTAGAGTTGTCAATTTTTTGTTTGTTTGCCCTGTACTTTACCTTCTTTGGGGTAACTGTTCCTCATTCTGATTCAAACATATGACAGTAATAGAGGTTGCCAGTCATGATATCCTTGACTCATTGCCAAATGTGAGCCACTATGAGAAAGTTTGGGGTCTCTGGAATGTTTGCACGTCAGGCAGAAGGGTTCAGGCCTCTCCTTCCCTAGTGGCAAAGCTGAAGGTGTTTCCAGCCAAGTGGTCTCACATGGCAGATCGTCCTGAATACAAGAGCACAACGTCAAGTAATAATACTCCAGTACAACTCAACTGCTGTCTTTTGTAATAATAGGCATTCTTATAGAACCTAGGTTCTATAAACCAAGTTTGGATTTTGCTCAGTTCTATCTATACAGATTCTAATGTTTTCTATTCTATTGCTATGTGAAAGGGGCACTGGCATTTCTTACCATGATATTAGAAATATTTTTTCTTTTCTTTTTCTATTCTATTTATTTATCTGTTCATTCATTTATTTTTGCCTCCAGGGTTATTGCTGGGGCTCAGTACCTGCACTATGAATCCTCTGCTCCTGGAGGCCATTTTTCCCATTTTGTTGTTGTCATTATTATTATTATTGTCATTGCTATTGTTGTTGGATAGGATAGAGAGAAATCGAGAGAGGAGGGGAAGACAGAAAGGGGACGAGAAAGATAGACATCTGCAGAACTGCTTCACTGCCAAGTGAAGCGACCCCCCCTTCAGGTGGGGAGATGGGGGCTTTTTCTCTTCTTTATTAGCGATTTAACAATAGTTTATGAAACTACAGGGATATAGTTCCACACTGCATCCATCACCAAAGGTTCTGTGACACCCTCCACCTCCTCTATCATAACCACTATAGTCCTCACAAAGGCTTAAGAGATACTTTGGCGACCTTTTGTGTGTTTGTTTATATGTTTTAATTCCCTATAGTCCACATATGAGCAAAACTATCAAGTAGTTGTGTTTCATCTGTTACTTATTTTGCTAAGCATAAATTCCTCCATCCCATGTTGTCTTGAAGGACACAATACCACCTTTTTAAGTTGCAGAATGGTTTCTCATTGAATATATATGTTCCATAACTTCTTCATCCAGTTATCTTATGATGGCCACTTAGGTTCCATCCGTTCCTTGGCAGTTGTGAATAAATCATATATGAACATAGGAATGCATATGTCCCTTTTCATCAGTGCTTTCAAGTTTTTTTTAAAATCTAACAACAATACATTTTGATTATGTAATACTGTTGATTTACTTTGGAAATATTACATTTAGTGAGTTTGGTGCAAATGTTGTATGGCTTAGAAACATTTCTTCAGTGTTATATGATAGCCTCATCTCAAATTCCATTCCTAATGCCTGAGTGAACCTCTTCCTCCAGATCTAAAATACCGCAATCTTCGAATTGCATCACTAGGTTCACTTCCTCCTTTAATTGTGCTTAAGAAACTTCAATTATTTTCTCTATTACTTCTTTCAAAGTCTAGTAGCATTTAGCTATTTGTTAGAAATAGCCCAGTTGGTTGTAGTCTTTTCATTGATGTCTATCAATGAAGTCTGACTACAGACCCCTGACTTTTACATGTCTATGTGACTACAACCATGCCTTGTTTTTCTTCCAAATTAGCTTAGACTTCCCAGCCCCTTCCTCAATCTCCCTTTTCCCATTATAGCCACATATAAACTCAGACTTCCTGGCCAAAAGCCCCTTCCTCAACCTCTTTCCCAGTATAGCCACACTGTCCTGGTCAAATCCCCTTCCTTGCACTTCCTTTTCCATTATAGCAGACCCTGGGCTCCCTGCTAATGTCTGCTCCCATCCCTTTTTCCTGAACTTGGTTAGGTTGTGAGCCAATTCCCTTTCGCCAAAGGGGAAGAGGACAGGTTGTTCCCATGTCCATGTATAAAAAGGCTCTGAAGATTGCCTTTGGTGTGCTTGCTGGCTTATACCCTTGCTCATAAATAAATAAATAATATATATATATATATATATATGTAAAATGTAAAACTTTTGCTTTGCTCATGACTCTTGGTGTCTCAGTCCTTGTTTTAAGGCATAGACAGAGTGCGTTTTGCACTGTTTCCCACATATTGAAAAAAGAAAAGTCAAAATGATAAGGTCTCCTATAACCCCATCATAGATAAGTGGCTATTATTATTGGTATATATCTCTTTTTTAATTTTTATTTATAAAATGGAAATATTGACAAGATTTTTTTTTTTCAAGCATTACTCAGCTCTAGCTTATGGTGGTGCAGGAGGATTGATCCTGGAGCCTCAGGCATGAAAGTCTCTTTGCATAACCATTATGCTATCTACCCCACCCCATTTCTTTTCTATGTATAAATGCAATACAAACAACCTTTTTAAGAATGGCTAGTTTTCTCTCTTCCCAAACTATAGCTGCAATGTGATTATCAATTAATTGTATTTTATTTGTACTGTCTTCTAACCTTTTCAAAAATTTGTCCGGGAAATAGGTTTTATCTTTGAAGATGTATAATTATCTACGTAAATGGGGGGGGGGGGTGCAATTCCACAGCTCTTGCTCTGGAAATTCTTTCTTGGCTACTTTGACTAGTCATTTGCTAATGATTCTTAGCTCTTAGTTTAAGTTTCACTTCTTTTGGAAGTTCAATGGATCATAATATTCTTAGTAGTACTTGCAAAAACTTCAGTCGGTTTGTTTTTGTATTTTAACCAGAGCACTGATGAGGTTTTGCTTATGGTTGGGCAAGGTTTGGACAGTGGAATTAAAAAAAAAAATTTTTTTTATTACTGGGGAGTTAATGTTTTATACTCAACAGTAAGTACAATAATTTGTACATGCATAACATCCCCCAGTTTCCCACAAGGTCCTCTGTCATCCTTCTTGGACCTGTATTCTCCCCAGCAACCCACCCAGAGTCTTTTACTTTGGTGCGATATGCCAATTCCAGTTCAGGTTCTACTTGTGTTTTCTTTTCTGATCTTGTTTTTCAACTTCTGCCTGAGAGTGAGATAATACCATATTCATTCTTCTGTTTCTGACTTATTTCACTCAACATGATTTTTTCAAGGTCCATCCAAGATTGGCTGAAAACAGTGAAGTCACCATTTTTTTACAGCTGAGTAGTATTCCACTATGTATATATACCACAACTTGCTCAGCCACTCATCTGTTGTTGGGCACCTGGGTTGCTTCCAGGTTTTGGCTATTACAAATTGTGCTGCCAGGAACATATGTGTACACAGATCTTTTTGAATGGATATGTTGGGTTCCTTAGGATATATCTCTAGGAGAGGAATTGCAGGATCATAGGGTAGGTCCATTTCTAGCCTTCTGAGAGTTCTCCAGACTGTTTTCCACAGAGGTTGGACCAACTGACATTCCCACCAGCAGTGTAGGAGGGTTCCTTTGACCCCACACCCTCTCCTGCATTTGCTGCTGTTACCTTTTCTGATGTATGACATTCTCACAGGAGGACACTGGAATTTTAAAGCTTCAGGCATGAAAATATTTCTCTCTCTCCTTGCAATCTGTTAAGTTTGTAATTATCTGGGTCACTTTGTTGTTTTTGTTCACTGTTACTTAGCAGAGTACTAGACATTTATCATCTGTTACATTTTTATAACCCTGAGATGCATATTAATGCTTCTGTTTTGCACAAAGCTAATTAATTTACCCAGATAAAGGACTTGAACTCAGGTCAGTACCTTTACTTACATTATTAGTCTTGCTCACTATTACTGACTTTGTCCTTGTGGACAGCAATCATTATAATTACAATGTCATCAAAGATGATGGGAATAACTGAATAGAAAAGAATATGTTGATTGGTTTGAAAGCAAATAAAATTGGGATGTATGTTTGAATAGGAAGGCTATACAATAGACTTAAAAAGAGGAAGTAGAGAGTGGCTTTATGCATAAAAAAATTATAGTGACCTATAATTAGAATCTATATATTGGGTTGTCGGAAAAGTCATGATTTATTTTTCTATGTAAAAATGTGTCATGACTTTTCTGATAATCCAATACATTTTAGAATTGCCCAGGGAAAATAATGCATATTTATGAGGGGGGAGGTAGGTAGTTACAGTCCAAGAACCTACAGTGATTATACATCCATCATACCTGTAGAAAATGATGTGGTCCAGGAGGTGGCGCAGTGGATAAAGCACTGGACTCTAAAGCATGAGGTCCTGAGTTCAATCCCCGGCAGCACACGTACCAGAGTGACGCCTGGTTCTTTCTCTGTCTCCTCCTTTCTCATTAATAAATAAAATACTACAAAAAAAGGTAGTAATCTTATCAGGAGCACCCTCCCCCCGCAGTATGGTAACCGATAGGAAGGAGACTACAGGTGGAGAACATCTTGTGGGGTTATTGGAAAACAGAATTGAACCTGGGCTCCACTGCTTGCAAGAAAATTAACTAAGCACGGGGTGGGGAGATAGCATAATGGTTATGCAAAAAAGACTTTCATGCCTGAAGCACCAATGGGCCTAGGTTCAATTCTCCATACCATAAGCAGGAGCTGAGCAGTGCACTCTGATAAAAATAAAGAGTAAAGTTGAGTGGGCTGTGCTTGGGGGAAGATATCCTGTCCAATTCTTTTTATAGATGAGAGAGTCTAAGTCCCCCGTATAATTGACAACGTGGTAAAACTGTACAGCCAACGCCTATAGTGCTATTTGTTGAGTCACACTTCCTCTCCTTGAACAAACATTTTATTGAATGCCTACTGTATTAGGCATTTGGCAGTGATATGCATAATGCCAATACTGCAGATAGCACTTGGTATCCTAGTATTGATTAATGACTAATGATTAATGTTCGTTCTCCCCCCCCACCCCTTGATTAATTTTGAAGCTGCCCTCGGATGCTGAATTAAAGGGAAAAGTTTCGCGTGCGCCTGAAGCCAGGCACTGACAGGCGTGTCCTGGTGAGTGGCGTGACCTGGGTCATCAGCTGATCCCAGAGGCCGCCTATGAAGACAATGTCGCCTTCTGAGTGACTAATGGAGTGAATCCCAGATAATCCTGGTGTTTGGATGCGCCAGGGCGGGGCTAGGCGATGGTGTTTTGGCTCTGTGGTGACTCCACTGGCAGGGCGGCCGAAGGAAACATTTTCTGTGCTTTTGGCATCTGCTGCTAGGTGACCCGTTTACCCAGGCGCCCAGCCAGATCTGCAGAACTCACGTCCGGGTGGATCTTCCTTTCCAAATCTCCAGCTGCCACGCTAACAGGAGAGCGATACTTCAACTTAGGGAGACCCGGGACCCAGAAAAAGGCATTTACGCCGCCGCTACTGGTTTAAAGTCCCAGGTCCCGCTCTTCTCCGCCCTCTGCTTCCGCCCCGCAGGCGGGTGGCCTCAAGGCCAGCCGGGTCAAGTACTCTCCGGGTGCGGGGAAAGGCCACAGCTTAGGTGCTGCCACGCGAGGTCCGCCTAGCAGATACCAGCCAATCGTCGCAAGGCGTACACGAGTCACAGCCAATCAACGTTCATTTTATTCCCGGGTACCGCCCGCACCGGGACCTTTCTTCCTGCCCCTTTCCTGGTTCTTGCAGTCGCGGCTGGAGCTGCAGCGGCCGCCAGTGCTGAGTCGTCTCTGGGAAACGGTCCCCCGCGCTGGCGCCGTTCGGTTTCTCCTTTTGCTTTCACTGATGATGAATTCCTGCGTGATTCGGTGCCCACCCCGCGGAGACCACAGACATACTTTCAACTAGCGACTGGTGAGGGAGGGCTCGGCGCGGCCCGACGGTGCGGAGCGGCCTCAAGCTGCGAGGTCCCTTCGGCCGTGGAGGGGGGCGATGGGGCCGCGTTCCCTTTCCGGAGGGTGTGGGCGCCGATGGCCTCGGGGCTGCCCGGCTTCGCGCGGGGGTAGCCCGGGCTGCCATGTGGCCCGCGGCCTCCCTCCCTCCGCGGGTGGATGGTTTGCTCCGGAGGCTTGGACGTCGCGGTCCTGCCCGACACGCCCTCCCGCATCACTAGTTTCTTCTGCTGGTTGACCCTGGTCCCTTTTCTCCGAGCCTAGAAGGAGGCGCTCACGCCCCTTGTTCCTCTCTGTGTGTGTTGGGGGGGGGTGTCACATGTTTTATTATTATCTTTATTTACGTACTGGATAGACACAGCCAGAAATCGAGAGGGAAGGGGGTGATAGAGAGGGAGAGAAACAGAGAGACACCTTGCAGCCCTTGCTTCACCTTGCTTCACCACCTGCTTCACAAGGAAGCTTTCCGCCCTGCAGGTGGGGTCCCGGGGCTGGAACTTGGGTCCTTGTGCACTGTAACATGTGCGCTCAACCAAGTGAGCCACCACCTGGCCCCAAGGTCACATATGTTTTAGGTTTCTCTTGTCACTCTGAAGTTTGGGGTGAATTGAGGACTCTGAAACAGGGCGGGTCATATTGGGGAGTTCTGGGCCAGACTTAGGATAGAGGCCTTTTGTTCTTGGGTGATGTTGTTAGGGTCAAAGAACATTTTAGTTTCTAGGCAAAGTAGGTATCCCAGGGTTTTTTTTTTTTTTTTTTTTTTTTTTTAATGCCAGCGTAGTAAATGAAAATTCCCAGTATGTCAGCCAGAGAGATTTTTCAGGAAACGTTGATTTACGTAGCACCTTTCCATGCTCATGCTTTGAAAGAGGGCACTTGAAAAAAAAAACAAAAAAAAAAACAACAAACCTAAATTAGAAGACACCAAGGCAGAAAGAACTGTTTTATAAAAAAATAAAAAAGTAGGTACTTATATATGTACACACTGCTATCTATATTTAGAAACTTTAAGTAAAGTTAAAGAGAAGTTTTTAAATGGTTGTTCCATTTAAAATTAAAAGACCTTATGTTGAGAGCTTTCAGATTGCTAATTGTTTTTTCTTTTGTATTTTTTTTTCTTTAGTGATTTAATTATAAGATAACAGGTAGAATTCTACTGTTCCCGCCACCAGAGTTCTGTGTTTGCATCCCCTCCATTGGGAACTGCAGTGGTTCTCCCAAGGTCACAGATATGGGCTATTAATTCTTTTCTCTCTCTTTCTTTCTTTCTTTTTTTCTTTTTCTTTCTTTCACAGATATGGACTATTATTTCTTTTTTCTTTCTTTCTCTTCTTTTAAATTTTTATTTATAAAAAGGAAACACTGACAAAACCATAAGATAAGAGGGGTACGACTCCACACAATTCCCACCGCCAGAACTCCATATCCCATCTCCTGATAGCTTTCCTATTCTTTTTTTTTTTTCCTTTCCTATTTTTTAACCCTCTGGGAATATGGACTCAAGATCCGTTGTGGGATGCAGAAGGTGGAAGGTCTGGCTTCTATAATTGCTTCCCTTCTGAAGATGGGTTTTGGCAGGTCGATCCATACTCCCAGCCTGCCTTTCTTTCCCTAGTGGGTCAGAGCACTGGGGAAGTAGGGGTCAAGGACACATTGGTGGGATCATCTGCCCAGGGAAGTCTGGTTGGCATCATGGTAGCGTCTGAAACCTGGTGGCCTCTCCGAGAATCCCAGGTTGAAGCAGTTTCGTTTTGGAGCTCACACCAGGCGTTGTCTCCAAGCCGCCTGCTCCCATTTCTGTACCTATTTATCTACCTATAAATATTTGCCCACTTTTAAAAAATATTTTATTTATTAATGAGAATGATAGGAGGAGAGAGAGAAAGAACCAGACAACACACTGATTGATACATGTGCTTCTGGGGGTTGAACTTGGGACCTCATTCTTGAGAGTTCAATGCTTTCTTTATCCATTGTGCCATCTCCTGGATCACTAAATATTTGCCCATTTTTTCCTATGGTCCTGCCTTCTCTTCCTTTTTTTAAAATTTATTTTTATTTTTCCCCCTTTTGTTGCCCTTGTTTATTATCGTTATTATTGTTGTTGTTGGATAGGACAGAGAGAAATCGAGAGAGAAGGGGAAGACAGAGAGGGGGAGAGATAGACACCTGCAGACCTGCTTCACTGCCTGTGAAGCGACCCTCCTATAGGTGAGGAGCAGGGGGCTTGAACCGAGATCCTGATGTTGGTCCGTGCGCTTCGAGCCATGTGCGCTTCACCTGCTGCGCCACCTCCCGGCTCCCATTCTCTTCCTTTCTAAGTCAACCTACATCTATTACTACTTTAATCTCTCTGGGTCTTGATGGAATTGGGTTTCAGAGCTCTCTAGTCATCTTCCTTTTAACATTTCCTCTGAAAGTATGGACCAAAATTCATGCAGAAGGTGGAAGGCTTCTGTAATTGCTTGTCCACTGAACACTGGAATTAGCAGGTTGCTTCGTACCCCCAGCCTGTTTCTCTTCCTAGTGGGCTAGGTCTCTGGAGAGGTTGGGTTCCAGGACACATTGGTGGGGTCATCAGCTCAGGAGGAAAGTCAGCTTGAAGTCATAGGAGCATCTGCAACTTGGTGTCCCAGAGGCAGTAAGATAGGAAGCAGGACAAAATGTTTAATAGACAGGAACCAGAAAGGAGGAATAGAGCAAGTGAGTATAGGGAGTTTAGGGTGGTAAGAAAGATGGTCTATTGTAGGTATGTTTCATGACTTTAGCAGATTGCTAATTTCTATGTAGGGAACTTAATCTTAAACCCACATTATGTTTAGGAACCATAAAGTTCAATAGACCATAAATAAATATAACTTATTAAGTCATAAAGTAACCCGGTATTACTTGGTTAACTATTATAAATGACATCGAAGTTTACAGTTCCTAATGGGATAGTGATTCTTGGCATCATCTAGCTGTGCTTGTTCCCTTAAAATAGTGACATTTTTCTATTGTAAAACTTTCTGTTGAGCTGATAAGGTATCAAAGCTTTTATCTCCCACCCAGAAAATAATTGAGAAAACATTAGAATGATACACAATGTTGGTAGAGCTAAAATATTAGTTTCCTAAATTAATACTTTTATTTTAAAGTTGCCATGTGAAATATTTTCTGGGCTTACAGAGAAATTAAAAATATATATATATATTTATATAATCTGAATAGAGACAGAGATGAAGTAGCTAGAGAGAGGGAGAGGGGGAGAAAGAGACACCTGTAGCACTGCTTCATCACTTGTGAAGCTTTCCCTCTCTAGGTCAGGACTTGAACTTGTGTCCTTGAGCTTGGTGAAAAAACGTGTTGAACAACTGGGTGAACTTCCACCTGGCACCCTTTCAGAGGAATTTTAGATTTAAAAATTTTTGACAGCCATACTTATAACTTTGTCACAGTCTTTAATAGTGATGTGAGTTAATAGGGAGCATATTTTTGTTTTAGAAATCACTTTCGTAATCTTAACACATACTGTATTTTGTGAAAAATATTAAGTATAGCATTCTTTGCCTTCCCCTCCCTTAAGAAGCTTACAACCTTTATGTGGGTAGGCAAATTAAACACTCCTTAGGCACATTACTGTCATTTTGCTGTTTGGAGAAACTGAAGATTAGGGAGGTTAAGTTACTTCATCTCTGTTGGCTTTTTTCTACTGTTGTGCTTCTCATGGAAGAATTCCTAGCTGCATTTTGAGAAAGTAATTTTGAGCAGAATCTGTAGTGCTCATTTCTCCCTTTGACATTTTTGGAGAGGATATATAAAATCTCACATTGTATACTGGGACTGAAAATGAGGCTGACAAAAAGGATTGGATTTATTTATGTAAACTAATATTCATGTTCCTCTGGAAGTTCAGATATGTAAGCCATTAAAACAAATTGGCAAGCTTGTAAAGAGCTGGGTAAAAAAGCGTTTCGCCCCATAATGACCTTAGGTCCATACTTCCAGAGGGTTAAAGAATAGGAAAGCTGTCAGGAGAAGGAATGGGATATGGAGTTCTGGTGGTGGGAATTGTACCCCTTTTATCCTATGGTCTTGTCAGTGTTTCCATTTAATAAATAAAAATTAAGAAAAAAAAAGCATTTCAAGAACAAAGTATCGTATGCAGTTTTCTGACATAAGCATGCCAGCCAGCATGTCCTGTACCCTGGGCCCTCGCTCCCCCCTGCATCATCTGAGCTTCACCACTCAGACATTTTTCAGACAAAAGGCAGAGACAGAGCAAGAGAAGGAAATGTACCACATCATGCAAACAAAACTTCTCCCAGTGTGGTGGTGACTGGGTTATAACCTGGGTGACATGAAACCTGGGTTAGCCAAAGCAGGTTCACTATCTAGGTGAGCTGTCTCTCCAACCCAGGGCTATTCTTAACACATGAAATAAAAATAGCAATTTAAGGATGTGACAGAGTATAAGTAACATGATCAGATTTCTTATTTTAGGGATCTAGCTGAACTCAACTCAAGTTAGGATTGAGAGACATTGTTGAGGGTTCAGACTTGACTGGCTGATATTTTTGTGGTGGATTAGTCTTTAAGACTGAATAATTGCCTTCAACTCAACTTCACACCAACTCATATTCACAATAATATTTGAAGCAGAAATTTTCACTTTTAATTTTATTAGGTCATTGGTTTCATTTTTCTGGTTTCCTGGCAACCCTGTCATTCAATCCAGAAAACCTGGAGTTATCACCACAGTTTGTCCATTCAAGATCCTAAATATATCTCTGAAATGATTACCTTATCCCAGTGGTGCGCCGTCCACAAAAGGCATAAGCCTTACCTATATAATACGTTACACTCATTTTTTCCCCCATCTAATCAGAGCACTGTTTGGCTCTAGCTTATGGTGGTACTGGCGATTGAACCTGGGACCTTGGAGCTTCAGGCATGAAAGTTCTTTGCATATCCATTATCCTCTGAGTCCTTTCACTCTTTTTTTTTTTTTTTTTAATATTTATTGCTCACTCTTCCTTTAATGCTGTTCTAAACCCTGAATTATCAGGCAAGCATTACTCTTCTTAAGTCTTAGTTATGTATCGCTTATCGGAAATTTTTCATAATTCTTTTTGTCTACTCCATCCTTGAGTCACTTGTTACATTTATCATAGGTTTATAAATTTTTTTGTTTTGTTTTTTGTCAATTCTTTTTTTTTTAAATATCTTTATTTATTTATTGGATAGAGACAGCCAGAAATTGAGAGGGAAGGGGGTGGTAGAGATGGGCGAGAGGCAGAGAGACACCTGCAACCCTGCTTCACCACTCGCAAAGCTTTCCCCCTGTAGGTGGGGACTGGGGGCTCGGATCTGGGTCCTTGCGCATTGAGACACGTGCACTCAACCAGGTGTGCCACCACCCAGCCCTATAATGTTTTTAAAATACTTGCTTAAATACAATCGTTTTCTTTTACCAAATTGAGACCCTTTGTTGGTACAGATTATATAATAGACAATACATTTTGTTTAACCAACTTATTCTTTCAATTAAGTTTCTCTTTTTAAAATGAGTCAGGGACCACTTAAGTATGGAGGCAGTTGTGTTGTAAAAGCACTCGAACAGAATAAGATATTTTGTATGTTTTACTTTTTCTTCCTCTTCTAGGTCACGCTCGCAATTATGGATATTTAAAAAGATCAAGCAGTGTGGAGGGGGAGTTCCCCTCCTCACTCCTCCTTGGTGCTTTACTCCAGGAGTAATTTATAAACTGGAAATTTTTTTTTTGTTCCTAAAGAACTTGTATTTGATATAAACTTTATAGTGCTATTTATAATTTTTTGATTTAAGTGCCAAAATAAATTGTGCAAAGATATATAGATTTATACTATAACGGGGAGGATTTAATTTATGGTCCTAAACAGGCCATTTCGTCTCTGTAAATCTTCCTGAACAGCACCTTTTGTGTCTTGACTTTTTCACTTTTTAAAATTAAGTCTAACAATTCTGAAGAAGTAAGCAGTAGAAAAACAATTAGGATGAATTCTTCCACACCTGACTGCACATCAAAGTGTAGATCACTGAAGCATGCTTCCGACATACTTTCTGTGGTAACAAAGGGAAGTGAAAATCAGATCAAGGCCTTTATCTCCAGCCACTGTTACAATGCTGCAACTATCAAGGATGCCTTTGGCAGAAATGCCCTCCACCTCATTTGCTCTTGCGGGAAGAAAGGAGCATTAGATTGGCTGATTGAGAAAGGAGTGGATCCACTGGTCAAAGACAAGGAATCCGGATGGACAGCTTTGCACAGAAGCATTTTCTATGGACACATTGATTGTGTTTGGTCTTTATTGAAGGTAAGTGTTTCTGGTTTATTAAAAACTATTTGATTGTGCCTGTGCTTTCCTTGATCTTTTTCATACATTTCTCTTCCTTTCCAAAATGGATTTGAGTTTAATCTTACCATTTGTTGTCTTTTACATGTAAAAAGTAACTTTAGAATTCAAATTCCATATATCTTTTTTTATTGGAAATTTTTATGCTAGATCTCTCTACTGACTTTCTCCGCCCCACAGTGTTCTTATGAGAGATAGACAGGGAGAAAAGGAATCCAGGATAGACAGTAATGTTCCATTCATATTGTTATTTCATGAAGTTTTAAACATAAAATGTACTTTTCGGGAATAACTTTTAATCTGACAATTTAAGACCTTCATGAGCTGTGGAGCAGTGTCTCTCCTGTCTTTCTGTCTCTCTCTAAAAGAAAATAAAAAAGGTCACTGGGAGTGATGGAGTGGCACAGACACTCAGTAAGAGCAATTACCATAGTGGCAAAAATAATAATAAAATTGAAAAAAAAAGTGGTATGAAAAAGATCACCACAAACTAGACTTGTTCCAGGACATTCTGGCAATCATATCACAGATGGGGCTGGGTGGTTGATTATACACACTACCCTGTTGAAAAAACAAGGTTCAAGCCCCTAGTCCCCACTTGCAGGGGAAAGCTTCACAAGCAGTAGAGCAGTGCTAGAAGTATCTTTCTTTCTCCCTCTCCCTGCCCTCTCTTTTTCTATCAGTCCTGTCAAGATAAATAAGTATTACATATGTATCACAAAATAATTGTTCAATCAAAGGATGTGGGATTAAAAACTAGGTCGGCAAAATATCTCACTTTGGATATTACATCTGTGTTTGCACAATCCAAGTTCAATCCTGGCCCACACCATAGGAAGTTTCAGTTCTTTGGTACTTTTCCTCCCATCTCTCTGTCTCCCTCTGTCTGCAAAAGTTGGCCCCTAGAGGTGAAGCCCCAGCAACAACAGCAAAAAAAGTATTTACTGCCAATTCCCACTCTACTAGTGAAGAGTTGTTCCAATTCCCACTCTACTAGTGAAGAGTTGTTCTAGAGGAGCTTTAACATTCTAGTATTTTGGTCATACAAATGCCAAACGGTACAAAATGAGAGATATGTAATACATATAAAAGCAAAATTTACAGGTTAAAGCTACACAAAGTTGGTATTGTTGCTATGCTACAATAGATCACTACAACTGTGACTAGAATATGAGGTGAGGCCAAAATGCCATGAAGTAGGTCAGTGTAAGTATCAGAAGCAAAGATCATACTGATTGTGAGCTAAATTAATCATGTTTAATATGATCTTTCCTTACTGTTGTCCATATACTGATCCCACCAAAAAGAAAGAAGAAAAAAAAAAAAATCAAGATCCAGAAAGGTCTTTTAAGGTTACATAATTTCCAGTGGGATAAAATAGAGATATATTCTACTCTCCTTTCAAACTTTTTTTTTTTTTTTTTTGGCCACCAGGGTTATCACTGCTGAAGCTCAGTGGCTATGCATTGAATCTACTGTGTCCTTCTCTCTCTCTCTCTCTCCCTCTCCCCCATCCTTTCTTTTATTTAAATTGTGTTTCTGTAATCTCTCCCTGCCAATCTACTGAACTTTGAGTGCTATAGTTATATGAAGTGGAATTGATACAAAGACCCCTCTCACTGTAGCCTTTCTAATTAGCGTATGGAAAGACCAAAGGAAAGAAAAATCTACTAAGCAAACACAACTACTTTATCCAAGAGGAAAATACAAAAAGGACAAACGAGGTTTTGTTGGAAAAACTATATCAGGAGAATATATCCACCGAAAGATCAGAAGAGATTTGATGAGAAAACACTCAAGCCAAGGGCAACAAGCTAGCTCAATGCGGTTGCCCAGTGATTTTAGCCAAGGTGGCAAGACTGACTACGGATTTCTAAAAGGAACTATAGCTTAAAAGAGAGGGAAAGTCCCAATTTCAGTCCTGACCCTACTTCAAACTGAAGCCCCAAATATTTTTATCTGAATAGCCAATGCCTAGGATAGCAGTAAATTCAGGAATCCTTGGTAGTCATACAGTTTTACAGCAAAGAGTGGGGAAAGATAGAAAATAGAGCTGACATTTTAATTCTTGCTAACCTTGGCTTTCCCTATAAGATTATAAAAAGGAAGTTAAATTGATATCCAGAGGTTTTAGCTATTAAAAATTAACAGTTTTAATATAAACGAAGTTTTTATAGGTCGGAGATAGTTTATATAGCATAGAACTTGCATGCCAGAAGCCCCAGATTTGATTCCCCAAATTGCGTATGTCAGAACTAAGAGATGCTATATACCTACATATGTGTGCACATACATATACTCTCATTTTTTAAA
Organism: Erinaceus europaeus; assembly: GCF_950295315.1. Taxonomy (NCBI): domain Eukaryota; kingdom Metazoa; phylum Chordata; class Mammalia; order Eulipotyphla; family Erinaceidae; genus Erinaceus; species Erinaceus europaeus. Next base: position 24,959,826 of record NC_080174.1, on the reverse strand, counting down.
AATTCTCTTTATTGGATAGAGATAGTCAGAAATCAAGAGAAATGGGAAGATAGGAAGAGAGACAGACACCTGCAGCCCTGCTTCACCACTCATGAAGCTTTCCCTCTGCAGGTGGGGACCGGGGGCTCAAACCTGGGTCCTTGTGCGTTGCAGTATGTGCACTCAACCTGGTACACCACCACCCAGTCCCCCCCTCATTTTTTTTTTTTTTTTAGATATGCTTATATGTGATTTATAAGACAACAATCTTATAAAATTTAAATAGAAAGATGAAAGCATACCTTGCATGAATACATGTAAAAGAATATAATTTTCTTAATATCAGTGGTACAATAGAATTCAAAGCATGAAGGTGGGACATATGTAGAGAGAAAAATCTTAGTATAAGTACTGTTACATTTATTGCCTAGAAATTTTACAGCATTTGTACATGGAGGATGGTTATTTATTTTAAGAACATTTAAAAAATTATTTATTAATTGACTTTCATGAGAGGCCAGCACACTGCTTTGACCATCTGCAGTGCTAGCGATGAAGCCTGGGCCTCAGGTTTGCAAAGCATGCACTCTATTGAAAGACCTGTCCAGTCATGATTTGGGCTCTGTAACTCAAAGTGTTAGTGTGTATACACATGTATACAAAGACACAGATCCAGAGTTATGGCATTCTTAGGCAGTCTGGTCTTGGAAAATTTGCACTTCTAGAAAATTGCATTTCTTCATGCTTTCTGGCCCTTTCTTTCACCATATATTGGATATTTGATTTCTATTAGGCTTTCTATATAAGGAAAAAAAATGTATGTGAGCATGAGCGATATTACTATTATGTCTATTTTTAAATGGATTTATGAACTTTATCATCTGATTATTTTATGTTTGAGAATCAGGATTTACTCAGATAAATGGTTAAAGTTGAACCTTTTTCTTATTTATTTTAGCATGGTGTTAGTCTGTCTATTCAAGATAGAGAAGGCTTGTCAGCTTTGGATCTTGTCATGAAGGATAGACCGACTCATGTAGTATTCAAAACTACTGGTAAGACAATTCTACAAACATTGCTTATCCTGAACAATTCCAATGACATTTTATTTTATTTTATTAAATCCTTAAGAAAATTTGTGGATATATACAGAGAATTTTAACTTTGGAGTGTTTTTTTTTAATTTTAATTTTTTATTCAGAACACTTATAATTTTGGCATCTATAAGAATTTAAGTACAGACTGAAGTGAGGAGACAGAATTTTAATTTCTGTAATGTGTTGTTGTTTTTAAAATATTTTTATTTATTTTATTATTGTATAGAGATAGAAGTTTAGAGGGTAGGGGAAGAGAGAGACATGTGTAGTCCTGCTTCACCACTCATGAAACTTTCCTCTACAGGTGGGGACCAGTGGTCCTTACACGTCATAATGTGTGCGCTCAACCAGGTGTGTCACCGCCTGGCCCCTGGTGTTTGTTTGTTTTTTAAATGACTTTATTCATTTATTTTATAGAAACTGAACAATTGTAAAGTAGGAGGAAGAGAGAGAGAGAGAGACAACACACATACCTGTAGCACTGTTTTACTACTCGTGAAGTTTCTCCTTGCCAGGTGGGAACTGGTGGCTTGAACTCAAGTCGTTTCACTATGATTTGTGCACTTAACCAGGAACACCTTGTCCAGTCAGTGTGCTCCTAAGAGGTAGCATCTGCATTTAAGGGAAAAGGAAAAAGGAAGAGAATTTTTTACATGCATATTCTGTTAATTGCATGTGTCCCTTCACTGTGTTCCCTTTTGTGCTTTGGCTATGGGACTTGCTAGGAAAAGAGAAGTGATAAAATTGGGAACTCTATAAAATATTTAATTAGTAAGGGCAATTTTCATTTTTATTTCTATTTGGGGCATTATGTTGAGGTTAACAGTTGTAATTCTAGGCAAAAAACCTTCTAAGTCTTCCAAAGTAAGATTTTTGGTACTGTAAATTTAGTTGTAATTAAGTTTTGTCCAAGCTAAATGGGTATTATCTTAATCACTAGTATACTTTGCATCTATCAAAAACAGACGATTGCGAGTTAATGTTTCTGTAGTAGCTGTGAGCATATTTGCTTCATTTAGAATTTTCTGTATATGTGTAAATACCATCCTGTTTTTATTTATATATTTGAAAGAGAGAGTGAGTGAGGGAGAGGCACCAAGACCACTGTTCAGCTCTGGCATATGATGATGATGTTGGGAACTTAATTCTGGAATCCCTGACACCTAAGACGTGTGTGTTACAGCTGCATAATCACCCCAGCCCAACATCTTGCTTATAAAATAACTTTTCATGAAAACTAAGTGGTAAGGTATAAATGTGAGTTTGTTTATACTGACAGAAACCTTTTCTGATATATTATTGACGTATTCATAATTTTAAAGAAAACGTTGGCAACCTTTCTAAATACAGATAGTTAAGTTAGCTTGAAGCAAGCTATTTAGCAAAGGCAATTTATACGAAGGAAATTGGGCAGTTAAACTGATACTTTAACTAACACATGAATATAAACCTTACTTTCATTTTAGATCCTACAGAAGCCTACACTTGGGGCGATAATACAAATTTCACTCTGGGTCATGGAAGCCAGAATAGCAAACATCATCCAGAGCTGGTGGATCTGTTCTCCAGGAGTGGAATTTATATTAAACAGGTACTTTTAGAGATTCAGAAGAAATTTTGGGGGATGGTCCAGGAGATGGAGCAGTAAAGCACTGGTCTCTCAAGCAGGAAGTCCTGAGTTCAATCCCTGGCTGCACTTGTACCAGAGTGATTTCTGGTTCTCTCTCTCTCTCTCTCTCTCTCCTCTCCTTTCTCATTAAAATATAAATTAAAAAAAAAAATTGGTGCCAGCTGGTGGTGTACCTAAGTGCACATGTTACCATGCAAAAGGGCCTGCTTTCAAATGCCCAGTCCCCACCTGCAGGTGGGAAGCTACATGAGCTGTAAAGAAGGGTTGCAGATGTCTCTCTTTCTCTTTCCTTCCCTATCTCCCCTTCCCTCTCAATTTCTCTCTTACCTACAAAAAAAAAAAAAGTTTGATAATTCATCGTTTCTTTTGGGTTTTGTTAACTTTGAAGTTATTTTAATTAACTTTTTTTTTAAGGCGATCTCTTTTTATTTATTTTTTTAAAATATTTATTTTCCCTTTTATTGCCCTTGTTTTATTGTTGTAGTCATTATTGTTGTTTTTGATGTCATCGTTGTTCGATAGGACAGAAATGGAGAGAAGAGTGGAAGACAGAGAGAGGGAGAGAAAGATAGACACACCTGCAGACTTGCTTCACCGCTTGTGAAATGACACCCCTGCAGGTGGGGAGCCGGGGGCTCGAACTGGGATCCTTCCGCAGGTCCCTGTACTTTGCGCCACGTGCGCTTAACCTGCTGCGCTATCGCTCAACTCCTTTTGATTAACATTTTAAGAAATCATTGCTCAACAAAACTTAAGTTCTGTTTTTAGATTTTCTTGACTTTATTCATGTTTATACCATGAGAAACTTCGTAAGACTGTAAGATGTTTGTGCAAGCAATATTAGAAAATCAGAATGCACTTTATTTTGATTTACTGTTTTAAAGCTAAAGTTCTGCTAATCAAAAGTTGAAATGATTTTGTTCATTTATAAAAATTAGAGTTAAGTTGTTTTTAAAACGAGTTAGAAATTCAATGTTAACTAGTTTGAGGGAAAGGTACCTCTGTTCTTCATTGTAAGTAATTTAAAAATTTGATATGCCTGCAAAGGTTTTGCTATAGTTTCCATACTCATTTTTCTCTGTAACATGTTGTGTGTGTATGTGTGTGCTTGTGTGAAATTTATTTTTTAGCTTAAGCCTTTCTCTTGAGGTTCATTTCAGTTGTACTCTGGGCATACTTTTCCAGGCTTTTTAATTTGACATGCCTGAAGCGTTATTTTTACCACTTACCGGTTTTTCTTTAATTTAAAGCTTAGTTTCTAAATTCTGAGACTATCTTCTGAACATGTTTATTGACACTAACCTCTGGTTATTTCCTGTTGTAGTTGTTAATACCATTGACTTTTAGCTTGAAAATATTTGAGTAATAAAACTATATGATTACCATATTTGAGGCTTTGTAGAATTCTTTTTTTGCGCAGTGAAAGCTCCTATCTATACTATTATACTATCTATACTATTATAAGTATTCTTTGAAAAAAATAATAAAATAGAAAACCCTAGAGAATATTGAATTTTGAAAAGCTAGAACAGTCCATATATGGACGAAGAATGATTAGAGCACTAAAGACTGGTGCCATGATAGTGAGGATTCTGTTGGGGAATTTTTTTTTTTAATTTTATTTATTTATTATTATCTTTATTGGATAGAGACAGCCAGAAATCAAGAGGGATGGGGTAATAGAGAGAGAAAGAGGCAGAGAGACACCTGCAGCCCTGCTTCACCACTCATAAAGCTTTCCCCCTGCAGGTGGGGACTGGCGGCTCGAACCCGGGTCCTTGCGCATTGTTTCTTCTTCTAGCGGTTGCCCTTCTTCTGTAGCCAGTCAACAGCGTCAGGTTGAGCCTGATGTAAAGTTTCGAGACCTCCTTTGAATCTGGAGAGGTGGCAGTCGTTGACTATGTGGGTCACGTTTGGCAAAGGACAGCCCCTCAACATTAAGTTGGAGGACTCGAAGAGCAGGACCAACAGCTTGAAAGCTGTTAGGAGCTGCTTGTTGTTGGCTTTGAAAGTGACTGGGATCCATGTGGATTCAGTCGGCTAGGAAGGATCGTCAGTTTCCCCAATGAATGGGTACTCACGGGATGCACCACGGGAAGGTCGATCCAATGCATCCCCTTGAGCATTGTAATACATGTGCTCAACCAGGTGCGCTACCACCTGGCCCCGGGCCATCTTATTAGGCCTGAAAGGGACTTGAGCTAATTAAAAGACATGGGATGGGCCCAAGTCATAAGCCTGGTGTCAGGATCTTTAGTAAGATTGAGGGAAAGTGCAGCATGGCAAGTGGTTAGAGCAAGATGTATGTGTATGTGTATCCTGATGTATGTGTGTTATAGAACAATTGAGCCTATTCCAGTTGAGAGGGTTATGGATGAAATAGTATACAAAGAGAAAGCTGTTTTACTTAAGGAAAAGATGTAAGAATATTTTGTGAAGAGACCTTAACACTGAGGTTTAAAATGACCACTACGATAAGATTTGAAAGGAGGACAAGCAGTGCATGACTCAGGAAGAGGAAGCAAGAGTTGGGAAGATAGTTTATTGGTAACACATAGAACTTTGTTCTGGTTAAAAACAAAAAAAAAGCAAGTTTATGACTTGATTTACTGAAAATCAGTGATATGTAAAGTTCTACTAATCACAGAAAAGTCATTGATCCTATAAGACATTACAATGTAAAGTAACTGCTACTGGGACAGATATATTTTAGGGAGAGTTGAGATGAAAAAATCGTAATCAGTTATCTTGTTTAAAAAAATAGAATCTAATTAATAATTTGTATTTTTATTAAGAGCTCAGCTATAGCTTAGGGTGGTGTTAGAGATTGAACCCGGGACCTTTGATGCCTCAGGCATGAAAATCTTAGATAACCATTATGCTGTCTCCCCAGCCCAATTTAGAAGTTTAAAAGTTGGAAGACTTAAACTCTAGTGTTAGGTATTTAATAATACAAGTCAGAAATAGAATGGTATTTTATTATGTAATATAAAATTGCACAAAATGTATTATTTTGGGTTGCATAAAATTACTTTCACATACAAGCTCTTAATTGTATTACAAGTTCAAGTGTGTTTGTTTTTCAAGTACTTGTTAATGAGAATGACTACATTTCCAAGATATTTTAGTATGTTTAGTTACTTATTTTTAGAACTTACCAAAGATACATAAAGGATACATAGATACATGTAAATTGACTTTGGAAATCAGTGTATAATTCTTTTATTTTCCAGAGTACTTTTTGTCTTTTAGACAGTAATTTTTCTTTTTAAATTTGTGTGCCTGTATGTATGTTGTGGGTAGAGGACAGCCTTGGCTATGTACTGCTTCCTGGCTGTTTTGACATTAAATTAGAGACAGAGATGGCATGCCACCACAGCACTGGAACTTACTCCATTTCCAAGACATTTTCCATGTGATTCTGGCATTTAAACCTGGACTGCATGCATGGCACGGAATGTCCTCTTCTCCTTAAGTTCTCTCTCCAGCCTTTAATCTTTTTTTTTTTTTTAAAATCTGTTAGAAAAGTGCATAGAGGCTGGAAAATAATCTCACCAGGATAAGCATTTAACATGCAGGAGGACCCCGTTTGAGTACACTTCAACATTTGGGACAATATACAGAGGGAAGTTTAATGAAGAGTGGAACAGTGCTGCAGGGTATCCTCCCCCCACCCCCATCTCTTTCCCTCAATTTACTCTTCTTTCTTTCTGTCTCTATCTGAACTAAAAGCTGTGGGGGGTGGGAAAGGCAGGGTGTTGTTAAAATTTGTAGGCTCTAGCCGGGCTGGCTTGCTTCACGGGCGGGTAACAGAGACACGGAGACAACGGCTGGGCAGGGAAGCTGTATTTCTTTATTCAGGAACAACGATTCATAAACTAAGACAAACTAATCACCAAACAGAACTCTGCTGTCTCTTTGCGGCGGCACAAGCACTCTCTCTCTTACTCTGGAACTCAGGAACCCAGGAACTCTGGCACTCTTGAACTCAGGAACCCTCTCCCGCGGTTCCTTGGGGCGGGGCCAAGCAGGCCCGCGAAATTAACAGGACTCATCCAATTCTCTTGGCGGGGGAGGGCTAGAACAAACCAATGTAAAGCATACGACAGCAGGGGGCAGAGTCCAGTTGAAACAGTGAAATCTTACACGAATATGAAGTCCCAGTGCAAAAGAATAAAAATAGTAAAATAGTTTTAAGGTAAAATGAGTATACTGAATATTACTTTATTTTATTTATTTTTTATACTAGAGCACTGCTCAGCTCTGGCTTATGGTGATGCTGAGGACTGAACTTGGGACTTTTGGTACCTCAGGCCATAAAGTCTTTTTGCATAACTTTCTGCTTGCTGTCTCCCCAGCTCATGAGTGTACTTAATTTTAGATGTATTGAAAAAGATGTATGTGGGATAGGAACATAGATATGTAAGTACTGACATTTATCTAGTTACCTTTTACTGCCTTCTGAAAATATCCATACTCCTGTTTTCCTATGAGTATATGAAAACATAAATTTATGTATCAGAATATTGAGAAGAAGGCAGAGAGAACAATTTGAAATTATTATTTAAAGTCACGATGCTATTAAAGATATTGGATAAAATTGGAGAGACATAAAAAAATAATAATGACCCTCTACTGCTCGGCTATACTTGATGCTGCTATATATTTTTGATAAAGTACTCTTAAGGCATTTTTACTATTTTCTTTAATAATACTCATCATTATGTGGTAATTGTTACATTTCCTCTAATGATACTTTGCTTAATTCTTAATACTTTCAGTTTTTATGAAATGGGATAATTCCTATATATATAAAGACCTAAACTTAAGAATGACTATTTTAAGGGGGGGGGGGGGTGGGAGACTTTCCCAAGTTCACATTTCATAATGGGAGAAGATCTGAATTCAGACCTCTGATGACCACCTGGGATTCCCATGCAAAGAGGAAGCTTCACAAGTGGTGAAGCAGTGCTGTGGGGTCTCTTCTTTCGGTCTCTGTCTCTTGACTTCTCTCTGGCCAGAAAACAGACTCTGCTTTGATTAGTGGGATCATACAGCCATAAAGCCCCAATGAAACTCTGGTGGCAAACAAAAGAAACTATTTTACTTAGTCTCTGTAATAGCATGTGCTTAATTTCTTTTTCTCCCCATATGTTAGTGGGTTTTTTTTTTTTTTTTAGTTTTAAAATAAAGCATGGGGGCCAAGCCTTGGTGCACCCAGTTTGAGCTCACATGTTACCATGTGTAAAAAACCAGATTCAAGCCCCTGGTCCCTACTGGCAGATTGGGGGGGGGGGGGGCGCAGGGGCGGGGAGAGCTTCACCAGCAATGTAACAGTGCTGCAGCTGTCTTTCTCTCCTTTTCTAACCTCCCCCTTTTCCTCTCAATTTCTTTCTCTTGAGAAGAAAGGCAAGGAAAGACCACCAAAAGCAGTGGATTCATTGTGTAGGCACCAAGCCATAGCAGTCACCCTGTTAGGAATAAAATAAATAACAAAGTGTATGTTTTTGATTTTTATTACATAAAAATTTAAGCACGGTCATAGTAGAAGAGTAGAATGAATCCCCATGTACCTATCCTTCAGTTTAAACTATTATATAAGGAGTCTTCTGTTTTGTTTGCCAGTAAAATAATAGATAACTTATTCAGAAAAGTTTAATAATATTTTCTTTCTTTCTTTTTTCTTCAGATTGTGCTTTGTAAATTCCATTCAGTGTTTCTGTCTCAGAAAGGAGAGGTTTATACCTGTGGTCATGGTCCTGGAGGTCGTTTAGGACATGGAGATGAACAGACATGTTTGGTAATTGAAATGCAACATTTTGGTAAAACTGGAAGATTCAGTTCACTGAAATGTTTTAACCAACTATAAGTAGAAAATAATTTACCAGCTGATAATCTTAAAAAATCAGTTATTGGGGGGCCGGGTGATGGTACACTTGGTTAAACGCACATGTTATAATGTACAAGGACCCGGGTTCAAGACCCCAGTCCCCACCTGCAGGGGAGAAGCTTCACGAGTGGTGAAGCAGTGTTGCAGGTGTCTCTCTATCTGTCTTCCTCTCTATCACCCCCTTCCTTCTCAATTTCTGGCTGTCTCTATCCAATAGATAAATAAAGATAATTTAAAAAAATCAGTTATTGGGCCAAGTGGTGGCATACCCATTGAGTGCACGTGTTATCATGTTCAAAGACCCAGGTTCGAGCCCCCACTCCCCACTTGCTGAGGGGGGAGCTTCATGAGTTGTGAAGCAGTGCTGTGGGAGTCTTTTCTCTTTCTCTCTGTCTTCCCCTTCTTGATTTATCTCTGTCCTATCAAATAAATGAACAAAACATTAAAAAATTCAGTTACTTTTCTGGTATATCAAGTTTAGAGTAAGGGCAATTTATTTATAAAACCCTTGTGAATTAGTTAAGGTTTTTATTTATTTTATTATTATTTTATTTATTATTTTTAGCCTAAAAATTGGACTAATCTTTTCATTGTATAATTACAATACTGACTCCTGTGTTACTGAAACTTTCTATTTTACTTGTAAATGAGTGTCCATATCTTACTAAACTTTATCCGCTCATTTCTGAATTGTATGACATAGTCACTAGTCAAACAGTTTTGAATATACTGTCATCAGATTCTATTTGTGTTTTTTATATAAATACTAGATGTGTTAAAGTTAATTTTTTTTTGCAGGTCCCTAGACTTGTAGAAGGATTGACTGGTCACAACTGTTCCCAGGTAGCAGCTGCTAAGGACCATACTGTCGTATTAACTGAAGACGGATGTGTATATACTTTTGGTTTGAATACTTTTCATCAATTAGGAATTATTCCTCCACCTTCTAGTTGTAATGTACCCAGACAGGTAAACATTTTTTTTGAACAATAATGTTTAAATGTGTCTGTTACAGAATCAATATGGAATTTAAAAAGGTAGTGACAGAACAACATATTTATATTGAATGCTGTATATTTTTTAGTACTAAATCTTTTATTTTCCACAGGAAAAATGAACTATCTGCCTAAAATGTTAATATGCCACTGTTGAGAGTTTTTGTATCTGTTAAACTTAAAAAATACTACCTCTCCATTAAAATGTCTTGTATTCTGAGAAGAGTTGGGGGTCTCGGTATGAATGCTGAAGTCTGTAATAACAACTGCTATTGATTACTTAAGGGAACATTGCCCGCATATATGCCATATACTTGCTACTGTCCTGGATCCTAGCAAAATTATACTAGTTCATAGATGTATAGTAAAGTGCTGTCTTTGTTGCTTTGAATAGATGCAGGCAAAATGTCTGAAGGGAAGGACAGTCATTGGAGTGGCAGCAGGTCGATTTCATACAGTGCTGTGGACCAGAGAAGCTGTTTATACCATGGGGCTGAATGGTGGACAACTGGGTAAGAGAATACTTATGACTATATCTGATCAATAAATTGGATTCTTAAAGTAGATATTTTGTGATTTATTTACTTTTATTCTAGGTTACTTACTAGATCCCAATGGAGAAAAGTGTGTAACTTCTCCTCGTCAGGTCTCTGCCCTTCATCATCAGGATATCGGCCTGTCTTTGGTTGCTGCAAGTGATGGGGCCACAGTCTGTGTTACCACCAGGGGAGATGTCTACTTACTTGCAGACTATCAGTGCAAGAAGGTGGCTTCTAAGTATGTATGTTCCTGTGGAAGAAACATAGCCTTTAGTAACAGTTTAATCCTTCTAATAAATGTTTGAGTAGTTTTTTTTTTTTTTTCCTTTGAGTTCTAAAGTGTCATGGGGAGAAGTGAATAAGCATAGAGACAGGGGTTTTTATTTTACTAACTTAAGCCTGTTGTCAAGGATCCAGCTAAGATATAAAAGTTCATTTTAAGCTGTAAAAACAGTATTTCTGAACTCTGTTGAACAAAAAGTTAAATATCTATATGATTTTTATGCTTTGCAAGTACAGAACTAGCTCAGTCATAATTTTTGATTTGTAGCACAGTTGTGTCCATGCTTAGTCACTTTTTTTTTATTAGGTACTTATTTAGTTAAAACAGTCATCATATAAAGATGGGTCCTTTACTAATCAAAGTGTACTTAGTTGGCATTTTATTTTATCTTTGTATTTGTGTAGCCTGTTAGCATGTTATAGTAGCATTTGTGTGCCTGAAAGCATGTTATAGTAGCATACAGTGAACTAGCTATTCAGTTGACTAGTCCAGAAAGTCTGTTAAAGCAGAATCATAAAGCTAAAGTATTGAGTTCATGGACTGAAATTCACCATCTTCTGTGCATAAACCATACCTTAATACACCGTCGGTGATTTTACTTTGAGCAACATAAAGTACTTAAAAGCAGTTGTAAAGTTTATTAAGTGCAGAGTTCTGTATTTTGCATAAATTTTCAATATTGATTAATATTGAAATAGTTGGAAGGTCAGACAGTGGTGCACCTGTTTAAGCGCACACATTACAGTACACAGGGACCCAGATTCAAGCCCCTAGGCCCCACCTGCAGGGGGAAAGTTTCATGAGTGGTGAAGCAGGGCTGCAGGAGTCTCTCTTGTCTCTTCTTTCTCTATCTCCTCCTCCCCTCTCAATTTCTCTGTCTCTATCCAATAATAAATAAATAAGAATTAAAATTAATATACATTTGATTTGGCAGCACTATTTTTTACTATTCACTTATTGCCACTATATAGTATTAAACTTTTAAATTCTGTTTACTTACTCGTTTTGTGTATTTCATTATAATTATAGTAATATACATTATAGTGCTGTTAAATATCTCATAAGCTTTCCCTGTGCAAGTATTCCTTAGTGTTTGTTGGGGACTTGAACCTGGATCCTTGCATATGGTAAAGTGTGTGCTCTGTTGGATCTGCTCTCCAAACTGCTGGGTTGCCCATTTTTGAAGTTGATAATTTCTGTTTATTATTATAATTTTTAAGCCTTTCTATGATTTATAGTGGTTTACAAGATTATAAGATTATAGGCTATAGTTTCACACTGAACCTGTTTGGAATTTACACTTTTTATATATTTTTTTTTGTTAAAATGCAAACAAGTTAAGGGATTTGTCTCTGACCAGTGAATATGTTTATTAGCAAAGTAGGGATTTAGATATTTGTGTTTTTGTGCAGCTAGGTGTGTTTGGGATGGAAGCTTGTAGTATAGAAAGACATCTGCCACTGTGTAAGGGGTAATTTAGAGAAGGGTGGGATAAAAGATAGCCTTACTTTACCTTTCATAGTTACTGCTCTACATCATTTGAATAGTCACTTCTTGAAAAATGTAGCATGTTTATTTAAGAAAACATACTTATCTGAAATTTATTCTTTCACTCAGACAACTGAACTTAAAAAAGGTTCTTGTATCTGGGGGGCATATGGAATATAAAGTTGATCCTGAACATTTAAAAGAAAATGGAGGTCAGAAAATTTGCATTCTCGCAATGGATGGAGCTGGAAGGGTGAGTATTTGCTTGCGTCAAAATTAATAATTTTGTCCTATTTGGTAGCTACAGAAAACTAGTAGTGGGAAAACATATTCTTTTGATAGTGGTAATTCCCACAGACTTTATTTTCTTACCTGTTTTTTTTCTTTTTTAAAATAAATTTTATTATATTTATTTATTGGATAGAGACAGTCAGAAATTGAGAAGGAAGGGGGATGAAGGAGAGGAAGAGAAATAGAGACAACTGCAGCTCTGCTTCACCACTCACAAAGCTTTCCCCTTACATATGGGGGTTAAAGGCTCAACCCTGGGTCCTTGTGTATTTTTTTTTATTTCTTTATTGGGGAATTAATGTTTTACATTCAACAGTAAATACAATAGTTTGTACATGCATAACATTTCCCAGTTTTCCATATAACAGTATAACCCCCACTAGGTCCTCTGTCATCCTTCTTGGATCTGTATTCTCCCCAGTCTTTTACTTTGGTGCAGTACACCAATTCCAGTTCAGGTTCTACTTGTGTTTTCTCTTCTGATCTTGTTTTTCAACTTCTGCCTGAGAGTCAGATCATCCCATATTCATCCTTGTGTTTCTGACTTATTTCACTTAACATGATTTCTTCAAGGTCCATCCAAGATCGGCTGAAACCATTTTTTTATAGCTGAGTAGTATTCCATTGTGTGTGTGTGTGTATAACACAATTTGCTCAGCCACTGATCTGTTGTTGGACACCTGGGTTGCTTCCAGGTTTTGGCTATTACAGATTGTGCTGCCAAGAACATATGTGTACACAGATCTTTTTGGATGGGTGTGTTGGGTTCCTAGGATATATCTCCAGGAGAAGAATTGCAGGATCATAGGGTAGGTCCATTTCTAGCCTTCTGAGAGTTGTCCAGACTGTTCTCCACAGATGTTGGACCAATTTACATTCCCACCAGCAGTGTAGGAGGGTTCCTTTGACCCCATAACCTCTCCAGCATTTGCTGCTATTACCTTTTCTCATTTATGACATTCTCGCAGGAGTGAAGTGGTATCTTACTCTTTTCTTTATTTGCATTTCTTTGACAATTTAAGACTTGGAGCATTTTTTCATGTGTTTCCCTTGTGTATTTTAACCTGTGCACTCAACCAAGTGCATCACCACCTGGCCCCCAACACCTCATTTTCCTACCTGTTTTTGAATCAGCACTTTAAGAAAGTATGATGGTGATATTTAACTAATGTCACATAGTGAGGCTTAAATTACAAATTAAAAAACGTACTATTTGGGGGCTGGGCGGTAGCGCAGCAGGTTAAACACACATGGCACAGAGCACATAAGGACCGGCGTAAGGATTCTGGTTCGAGCCCTAGCTCCCCACCTGCAAGGGGTTCGCTTCACAAGCGGTGAAGCAGGTCTGCAGGTGTCTATCTTTTTTCCCCTTCTCTGTCTTCCACTTCTCTCTCCATTTCTCTCTGTCCTATCCAATAACAATGATAGCAATAACAGTAATAACCACAACAACTATAAGCAACAAGAGTAACAAAAGGGGCAAAATAGCCTCCAGGATCAGTGGATTCATAGTGCAGGCACAGAGCCCCAGCATAACCCTGGAGGCAAAAAAAAAAAAATGTACTACTTAATTAAATAAGACACAATATTAAGAATAGAAAAATTATCTTTGAGTTTAATGGCTTTCAGCTGGTTCTGTACTTAGTACTACTATGCTTAAAATAGAAATACAGAATTTTTGTGGGTTATTTGATATACGCATCAGTGATTAAACATGATATCAAATTACAGAGATAAGAGAATTGTAACTACTATTTTAAGGTCCATATGCTCAGAGGGGGAGAAATGTTAGTGGAATGGGGGTCAGGCGGTGGCGCAGTGGGTTAAGCACACGTGGCGCAAAGCGCAAGGACTGGCGTAAGGATCCCTGTTTGAGCCCCTGGCTCCCCACCTGCAGGGGAGTCGCTTCACAGGTGGTGAAGCAGGTCTGCAGGTGTCTGTCTTTCTCTCCCCCTCTCTGTCTTCCCCTCCTCTCTCCATTTCTCTCTGTCCTATCCAACAACGAACAACATCAACAATGGCAATAATAATAACCACAACGAGGCTACAACAACAAGGGCAACAAAAGGGGAAACATTGGCCTCCAGGAGTGGTGGATTCATGGTGCAGGCACCGAGCCCAGCAATAACCCTGGAGGAAAAAAAGAAATGTTAGTGGAAGATGACCAGAGAACTTTGGACTCCCAATTCCATGAGGACCCAGAGAAAGAGGAGAAAAGGAAGGACAGACAGAAGTAATAGTAGATGTAGATGTGACTTAGAAAGAAAGTTAAGGCAGTATGATGGAAAAAATGGGCAAATGTATGTAAGTATAGTTACAGAAATGGTGGTCAATCCAGGTCTATGACCTGGGGAAAACTACTACAGTTTCCAGCAGAGGGAATGTAGGGACATGGAACTCAAATGGGCCAGGAGAATGACTTGCCTAGTATGTAAGACCCTGAGTTTGAGCCCCAGCATCACATGGGAGCAACAGGGAAAGTAGCTAGGAGTCAGGGGGCTATTGTGTTTACTAAGTGATGGAGCAGTGTTGGATATGTGTGTGTCCCCAAACCCCCCAATAGTGGATGAAAAAACTTGGCTGAGGTGGCCTTCAGTGATGGTAGTCATATATGCACAAGCCGTTAGGTTCATTATTTTCCTGGTGTCACATTAAAAATAAAAGATACTGTGTATATCACTCAGAAAAAGTTCAGTGTCATGATTACTAAAAACAGTTATTTTGTTTTGTTTATAAAATAAATATTTATAATAGTATTTCTTGAATATTACTGAGTTTTATAAAACTTTACATTTTTGCAGTTGAATGAAAGCTCCATCTGCTGGATTGTTGATACAAGTCTACTGCAGTTAATCTTTGAAAAAATATTTTATGTATTTATTGGGTAGAAATAGAAAACAAGAAGGAAGGGAGAGACACCTGCCGTACTGCTTCAGTTCTTGTGAAACTCCCCTCCCTCCCCACCACATGTTAATGGAAATAGAAAAAGTCTGACCTACATATTTTGACTTAGAAAAAAAAAATTCTTAGCATTATTGCAGAACTATTTGCCCCAACAAAAAAATACTGAAAATTACTTAGAAAAAAAATGCTTATTTCTTTCTCTCTCTCTCTCTCTCTCTCTCTCTCTGTGTGTGTGTGTGTGTGTGTGTGTGTGTGTGTGTGTGTGTGTGTGTGAATCCAGAGTACCACTCTTGTATATGTCATAATGTCATATCAGGGCTTGAATTGGGAACCTCAGATATGTAAGACCACCACTGTACAAGCTGAGATATTTCTCCTGACTGAAATAATTATGAGTGATGTTTTTAAAGCATTTTTTATGTTTCGTGTTTGCTTGAGAGGCTTTTTTAAAATGCAGGGTTTTTTTTTTTCATTCTTTTTTATTTTATTTTATTTATTTATTCCCTTTTGTTGCCCTTGTTGTTTTATTGTTGTAGTTATTATTGTTGTTGTCGTTGTTGGATAGGACAGAAAGAAAATGGAGAGAGGAGGGGAAGACAGAGAGGAGGAGAGAAAGATAGACACCTGCAGACCTGCTTCACCGCCTGTGAAGCGACTCCCCTGCAGGTGGGGAGCCGGGGTTCGAACCGGGATCCTTATGCTGGTCCTTGTGCTTTGCGCCACCTGCACTTAACCCGCTGCGCTACAGCCCGACTCCCCTTGTTTTGTTTTTTTTCTTAACACAACTATCTGGATTTTTATAGTATATATATAAATTTCGGTAAAGGAATGAACATTGGAGCTTTTAACTTGGAAACATTTCTTGATTACAAGCCATGGCTATTTTCATTTCCATTGCTCAGATACTGTATTGCTTTGCATTATGGCCTAATTTGTGTTTCATCTTAGGTATTTTGTTGGAGATCAGTCAGCAGTTCTCTAAAACAGTGTCGATGGGCCTATCCACGTCAAGTCTTCATTTCTGACATTGCTTTAAATAGAAATGAAGTTCTATTTGTTACAAGGGATGGCGAAGGATTTAGAGGAAAATGGTTTGAAGAAAAAAGAAAGAGCTCTGAAAAGAAGGGTCAGTTCACATATTATCTATTTCATGTAAAATATTATTCACAAGTAATCATATTCATAAATTTTAATTGATAAGTGATTTTACTATATGTTTTTTGACTTTGAGTTGTGTGTGTGTACAGGTAAATGGAATTCGGTTTTAAGTATTGTTTAGAGACAGAAATTGGAGGAAAGGGGGAGGGAGAGAAGGATAAAGAAAGACATCTGCAGCACTGCTTTATCAGGTCTCTTGCAGGTGAGGACTGGGGGGTTGAACCCAGGTTCTTTCACATGGTAATGTGTGTGCTCAGCCAGGTATACTGTCACCCAGGCTCTTTGATCTTTGATATAACTAAGTATGGCCTGAGGTCATGGTGCATGCCTATCATTAATACATAGTGGCTCACTGTTACCAGTTGCTAACTTTGACTTGACAGAAAATTGTGTAGTTTTATTTTTTTACTACTCTGGGCTGACTTTGATTTAGAGAGAACAAGAGAGGGAGAAGAAGCACCACAACACCAGAGCTGCCTGCAGTGCTATGGTACCAGGGCTTAAACCTGGGTCCCATGCATGACAAGACATGGAGTAAAGGGGGAGGAAGAAGTGAGAGAGCTAAGGTACAATATGTAGACACTAAGTTTATCTTGTTTTAAAATATGCTGAGAAATTTTATAAAGCCAATGAAACATTAGGTTAGCCTTTTAGAAAGATAAATGTGCAATATTGAGGGTATAATTGTTGAGATATTCATAAATAGTTCAGAATGGACCCATCAGAATTTCATGTGTACTGTCAATATATAGGTTAGAAATGTTGTAGTTTCTCAAGAAGATTATATATATATATATATATGATTATATATAATTATATATAATGAAAGATATTTCCATATTCTAATTTTTATCCTATTTCTAAGTTATTTAAATATTTTCAATGGATTGTTTTCTTTCTAGCAGAGATCTTGTCAAACCTACATAATTCCTCTTCGGATGCATCTTGCGTGTTTGATATAAATAGTGTATATGAAAGAATCCGACTTGAGAAACTTACTTTTGCCCATAGAGCTGTTAGTGTCAGCACAGATCCAAGTGGATGCAACTTTGCAATTCTGCAGTCAGATCCAAAAACAAGGTATATATATCTATATACATAAACATTAAATTTCATTTTTAGAAATAAGTCACTATGGGGGCTGGGTGGTGGTGCACCTGGTTAAGCACACACACGTTACAATGTGCAAGGACCCAGGTTCAAGCCCCCAGTCCCCACCTGTGGGGGGGAAGCTTCATGAGTGGTGTCTCTCTGTCTCTCCCTCTCTGTCACCCTCTTCCCTCTCAATTTCTGGCTATCTGTATCCAATAAATAAAGATAATAAAAAAGTTTTTAAAAAGAGAAGTCACGGGGGCTGGGTGCTAGCGCAGAGGGTTAAGTGCATGTGGCCCAAAGTGCAAGGACGGGTGCAAGGATCCCGGTTTGAGCCTCCTGCTCCCCACCTGCAGGGGGGGGTCGCTTCACAAGCAGTAAAGCAGGTCTGCAGGTGTCTGTCTTTCTCTCTCCCTCTCTATCTCCCCCTCTCGATTTTTCTCTGTTGTATCTGGCAACAACAACAGCAATAACAGCAACAACAAGAGCGACAACCATTACAACATAATGGAAAGGTGGCCTCCAGGAACAGTGGATTCATAGTACAGGCACCGAGCCCTGGTGATAACCTTGGAGGCAAAGCAGTTCTGGAGCAGATTTAATTAAACTATAATCTTGTAGAGGGTTTTAGACATATAATTGTATTACTAGGATTAACTGATTAACTCAGAAGGTGGAATTTGTCATACTGGAAATGAGAAGTATGTTTAGTTCATAAACTATTTATTAAAAAAGATATTTGTATATATAAGTGTGTGTTTTTGTATACATACACAGGCGCATATATATATATATATATATATATATATATATGTACACATATACATACATACACACACACACACACACACAAAACTTGTGTTTATTTTTCCCCTTATGTGGTATTTTAGTTTCTCAGACTCTGAAAAGTATATTGTAAATATTGATTATATAGTTTGTAAAAAATTCCAAACTTTGAATAAATTTGGTAAATAACAAAAGAAGAGTTAGGATGATATGGTCACATATAAGGCAGTATAAATCACTGTGCAAATCTCGTTAAGTCTCATTAGTTAAGATTTATAAGAAGGGTATCGTTAAGAGGAATATATTGCTAAAAATAAGCTGACTATTCATTCTGCATTGCCCAGGTCTGTCCCATTTTTATCACTGAAAGTCTTAATCTCCTAGGAAACCACACAGTTCTAGGCTGATCAAGTTCCTCTACCTAGAATGGTGAATTGTAAACTGGGAAAGTCTGATTGCTTACCTACAAAATGAAAAACCAGGTTTCCAGACTCTTTGTTTATACATACTGAAATATACTTATCTTGGCATTTCCAGTTCTGATCTACTCTTGAGGATGGAAGTGGTGGCCTGGGGCTTAAATATTGATTCAGTTCCTGTTGAATTGAGAAGTTGAGAACTGTATTATTTTAAAAATGTTTCAGTTAACATTTTCTGTTAAAAGTTAATTTAAACTTTATATTTCAGTGTTACTTTGTAGAAGTAGAGAATGATTACTTTCAAAGAAAAACTGAAAATCTTGTTGTAGTTTAGAAGAAAACAAATATGAAAAATAAAAAAATGAAAGGTTGATACAGTACTTAAGATTGTGTGTGATCTAACGTTTTTATGAAATGTCAAATTTTAATAAGAAATAAGGTTTTAAAATTTAATGCTTGTTAAATTTTTCTTGAAAATAAGAGGTTTTTGTTTATTTTCTAGCCTTTATGAAATCCCAACTGTATCTTCGTCGTCCTTTTATGAAGAGTTTGGCAAATTGTTGCGGGAAACAGATGAAATGGACAACATCCATGATGTGACATTTCAAGTTGGCAATAGACTATTCCCTGCACATAAATATATTTTGGCAGTGCGTTCTGACTTTTTTCAGAAATTGTTTCTGTCAAACAGTACTGTGGACTTTACAGACGTCTATCGGAAAGATGAAGATTCTGTTGGATGCCAGCTTTTTGTGGTAGAGAAGGTTCATCCTGATATGTTTGAGTACCTTTTACAATTTATATACACAGATACTTGTGACTTTTTAACTCATGGCTTCAAACCAAGATTAAACTTTAACAGAATACCAGAAGAGTCTCAGGGCACCTCAAATTCTTACTTGAATAAAATGAATTTCCATGAAGTTAATCAGAAGTCAGCATTTGAAGTTTACAAAAGCAATCAAGAGCATACAGTTAGTGAAAGGCAGAAGAGCAAACCTAAATCTTCTAAAAAAGGAAAAAATGTTGGGGAAGATGATCCTGTCAGAATGTTGCAAAATGTTGCAAAGAAATTTGGGTTCAGTAATTTAAGTAGTAGGTATGGCTCCTTTATATTATTTATACCTTCAGTATCCTCAGTATAAAATTCTTTGCTTTTTTTGCATCTTTTCTTTTATTCTCTCTATACCCCCTGCACTCCAACAGGCCCAACCCTTGTTGGGGTTGGAACATGGATTTGCTCTTCCTCTATTTTCTTCTGGACATATCTCTGGGACTCTGGATTAAAACCCTAAAGGATAGGAGGGTTTCTCCTGTGTTTGTATTGTGTGTGTATTAATAGGTATCCTGAGTGGAAGATAATGTTTGATGAGAAGTATGATGTTTTGGGATTTAAAAAAATGTACATAGGACTTAGAGTTTTGTTATTAGCCAGGCTAAATTCTCTTTGTTTCCTCCTTGAGCCTCAGATTTAATATATAAATTGGGAGGAATAACATTAATTTTTTTTAAATATATAAATTGGGAGGAATACCACTGACTTCATATTGGTGTATTTTGTCATACAGCATTAATAAAATACTTAATACTACTTGTCATAGTTACAAGCCAGACTTTCTGGGATTTTTTTTTTTTCCGTTTTGTATTTATTTTAAGGTAATATTACTTGTGGTATAACCTTAGTTGTGGGGGAGGAGCAGGAAAGTTGTGTGTTTGTGTGTGTTTCTGTTGAGACTTAAAAAGTATTGAAGAATTAGTGCCATTACTTTCATTTGTCTTTTACCAAGAATAGTACTTAATATATTATAATTCTAAGTACAATTAAAGGAAGGTATATTTTATTCTTTAGCATAGAGTGGAAATTTGCTGTGATGATTTTCTAGGTGATATGGGTTATATAATTATGTTGAGATATAAACTGAGTTATTGAAGTTTTATAATTTGCTTGTTTTGGTAGGGAACTATATTCATCTAATGTTAATTTTTGTTCTTGACAGATTAGATGGAGTAAAATTTGAAAATGAAAAAATTAATGTTATTGTCAAGAAAACTGGTAATAAACTAAAGCTAAATCAGAAAAAATGGTAAGTTAGGAAATTAAGATAACTTTTTTTTTTTTTTTTAAATTAAAGCATTACTCAGCTCTAGTTTATGGTGGTATAGGGGATTGAACTTGGGACTTTGGAGCCCCGGGCATGAGAATCTATTTGCATGACCTGTCTACCCCAGCCCAAGATAAACTTGCTATCTCTAGAATTTGTCACTTAGATGTTGAAACAACCCTTCCTACTCATACTTGAAGCAAACTGGGTAGTTAGATAATCTTTTATCTTTTCTATTTTTCATTCTGAAAATGGAGAACTTTTGAGGTAAATGCTCAACAAACATGAAATGAAATAATTTTTTGTTTCTTTTTTCAATTTAAGAAAGGAATTTTTCATTTTACTTTTGATTGTGTAGTTTTATATTTTACCATAAGTAGGGCATGCTGTTAATCTACCAATTATACTTAGTATGCCTTTTCATCATTATGATTACTTTATATACTTTTTTCAAAAATAAAGATTCTAAATGTGTTTTTTAAAAGTTTTTGATTTTAGGTACGTTTGTACTTTTTAAAAAAATGCATGTATTCCCATTTGTTGCCCTTGTTGTGTTACTGTTGTAGTTATTGATGTCGTTGTTGTTGGATAGGACAGAGAGAAATGGAGAGAGGAGGGGAAGCAGAGAGGGGGAGAGAAAGATAGACACCTGCAGACCTGCTTCACCACCTGTGAAGCCACTCCCCTGCAGGTGGGGAGCTGAAGGGCTTGAACCAGGATCCTTATGCCAGTCCTTACGCTTCGCACCATGTGCACTTAACCTGCTGCAATACTGCCTGACTCCCCATATGTACTTTTTATAGGTGAAAAGTTATATATATACATATATATAGATCTTGTTATTTGTTATGTAAAGAAATCATTCTTTAATTACATACATACACATATATATTTGCAGTTCATTTCTATGTGATGTGACCATGAAATCAGCAGATGGAAAGGAATTTCCGTGTCATAAATGTGTTCTTTGTGCTAGACTTGGTAGGTATACTTTCTGTTTGTTGTTGATTTATTTATTTTAGTATTTTTTCACTATTAATGAATCAAACTTTTTTCTTTCAGAATACTTTCGTAGTATGCTGAGTAGCTCATGGATTGAGGTAAGATTTTAAATAGAGACCACATAAGCTACCTAGATATCTTTGATCTGTATATATACAAGAAAGTTAAAATGAGAACCTTATAATTTAATCTAGTTTCTTTCTTTTTTTTTTACTGAACTCTACTTCCTAAAGCCTGTTGGAAAAGAAAATATTTAGAAATAAAAATTGTAAATGTTACTTAATCAAAGTCCTCCTTTATTGTTTAACCATGATCTTGGAATCTCAGAGTGTGTCCCCCCCCATAAAGTTTTTTTTTGTCCTATTTTAAAGTTAAATTTATTATTTTAGCTTTGTATATTATATATATATATATATATTTTAAAGATTTTTTTCCCTTTTGCTGCCCTTGCTTTTTTTTTTTAATATTTATTTTATTTATTTACTCCCTTTTGTTGCCCTTGTTGTTTTATTGTTGTAGTTATTATTGTTGTTGTCGTTTCTAGATAGGACAGAGAGAAATGGAGAGAGGAGGGGAAGACAGAGAGGAGGAGAGAAAGATAGACACCAGCAGACCTGCTTCACTGCTTGTGAAGCGACTCCCCTGCAGGTGGGGAGCCGGGGTTCGAACTGGGATCCTTATGCCGGTCCTTGTGCTTTGCGCCACCTGCACTTAACCCGCTGCGCTACAGCCCAACTCCCTGCCCTTGCTTTTTTAATTGTTGTTGTAGTTATTGTTGTTGATGTTGTCCTTGTGGGATAGGACAGAGAGAAATGGAGAGAGGAGGGGAAGACAGAGGGGGAGAAAAAGATGAGACACCTGCAGACCTGCTTCACCGCCTGTGAAGCGACTCCCCTGCAGGTGGAGAGCCGGGGCTCCAACCGGGATCCTTATGCCTGTCCTTGTGCTTTGCACCATGTGCGCTTAACCTGCTGCTCTACCGCCGGACCCCCTGTATATTAGATTTTCTCCTTTTGCATTTTGTGTGATCCCTGTACAAAAATGTTTTATACCAGTGACCAATATCAGAATATAAAAGCTTTACATTGTTTAACATAAATTTTTATACTTTATTTAGGCTTCCAGTTGTGCACCTCTAGAAATGCCAATACAGTCTGACACATTGAAAGTTATTTTGGACTACCTCTATACCGATGAAGCTGTGGTGATAAAAGGTATTAATGAAAGCACACTTAAGGAATTTAAGATATAAGGGAGTTGTGCGAAAGTCAATATGAATTTTTTTTTAATTTCTTTATTGGGAAATTAATGTTTTACATTCAACAGTAAATACAGTAGTTTGTGCATACATAACATTTCCCAGTTTTCCATATAATAATACAACCCCCACCCCCACTAGCTCCTCTATCATCCTTTTTGGACCTGTATTCTTCTCCCGCTCCCCTCCTCCCCCCAGAGTCTTTTACTTTGGTGCAATATGCCAATTCCAGTTCAGGTTCTACTTGTGTTTTCTCTTCTGATCTTGTTTCTCAACTTCTGCCTGAGAGTCAGATCATCCCATATTCATCCTTCTGCTTCTGACTTACTTCACTTAACATGAATTTTTCAAGGTCTACCCAAAATCGGCTGAAAATGGTGAAGTAGCCATTTTTAAAAGCTGAGTAGTATTCTATTGTGTAGATATATCACAACTTGCTCAGCCACTCATCTGTTGTTGGACACCTGGGTTGCTTCCAGGTTTTGGCTATTACAAATTCTGCTGCTAAGAACATATGTGTACAAGAACATTCTGGATGCATGTGTTGGGTTCCTTTAGGATATATCCTCAGGAGAGGAATTGCAGGATCATAGGGTAGGTCCATTTCTAGCCTTCTGAGAGTTCTCCAGACGGTTCTCCGCAGAAGTTGGACTAATTTACATTTCCACCAGCAGTGCAGGAGGATTCCTTTGACCCCACAACCTCTCTAGCATTTGCTGCTGCTACCTTTTCTGATGTATGACATTCTCATAGGAGCGAAGTAGTATCTCATTGTTGTCTTTATTTGCATTTCTCTGACAGTCAAAGACTTGGAGCATATTTTCATGTGTTACTTGGCCTTTTGGATCTCTTCTGTGGTGAATATTCTGTCCATGTCTCCCCCTATTTTTGGATGGGGTTATTTGTTTTTTTGTTGTTGTTGTTGAGGTTGGCAAGCTCCTTATATATTTTGGTTATTAAACTCTTGTCTGATGTATGGCATGTAAAGATCTTCTCCCATTCTGGCAGGGGTCTCTTGGTTTGGGTAGTGGTTTCTTTTGCTGTGCAGAAGCTTTTTAATCTGATGTAGTCCAATAGGTTTATCCTTGTCTTAGTCTTCTTTGTAATTGGATTTGTTTCATTGAAGATGTCTTTAAAATTTATGCAGAAAAAAGTTCTGCCAATATTTTCCTCTAAGTATCTGATAGTTTCTGGTCTAACATCCAAGTCCTTGAACCATTTGGAATTTACTTTTTTGTATTTGGTGAAATATAATGGTTCAGTTTCATTCTTCTGCATGTTTCAACCCATTTTACCCAACACCATTTGTTGAAGAGACTCTGCTTTCCCCATTTCATAGTTTAGGCGACTTTGTCAAAGATAAGGTTACTTCTGGGCTCTCAGTTCTATTCCACTGGTCAGTGTGTCTATTCGTGTTCCAGTACCAAGCAGTTTTGATTACAGTAGCCCTATAATACAATTTGAAATCTGGGAGTGTGATGCCTCCAGTTCTGTTCTTTCTTCTCAAGATTGTTTTGACAATTCTAGGTCTTTTCTGGTTCCAGATAAATATTTGTAGCATTTGTTCTATTCTCCTAAAAAAATGTGGTTGGGATCTTGATAGGAATAGCATTAAATTTGTATATGGCTTTGGGTAGTATATTCATTTTGATGATGTTAATTCTTCCAACCCATGAACATGGAATATCTTTCCACTTCTTTGTGTCTTTTTCAGTTTCCTTGAGTAGTGACTCATAATTTTCACCATACAAGTCTTATTTGGTTATGTTTATTCCTAGATATTTTATTATTTTTGTTGCTATAGTAAAAGGATTTGATTTTTGGATTTCATCTTCTTCTTAGTGTTTTCATAGAGGAATGCCACTGACTTTTGAATGTTAATTTTGTAACCTGACACTTTACTGTATTGCCTGATGATTTCCAAAAGCTTCTTGCTGGATTCTTCAGGTTTTCTATGTATATTATCATGCCGTCTGGAAATAGGGAGAGTTTGATTTCTTCTCTTCCAGTCTGTATCCCTTTAATTCCTTACTCCTGTCTGATTGCTATGGCAGGAACTTCCAACACTATGTTGAATAGTAATGATGATAGTGGGCAGCCCTGTCTAGTACCTGAGTGGAAATGCTTCCAGATTTTCACCATTGAATATGATGTTGGCTGTAGGTTTGCTATATATAGACTCCACTATCTTCAGGAATTTTCCATCTATTCCCATTTTTTGTAGTGTTCTGATCATAAAAGGATGTTGTATTTTGTCAAAGGCTTTCTCTGCATCTATTGATATGACCATGTGGTTTTTGGTCTTGCTTTCATTGATGTGGTGGATCATGTTAATTGATTTACGTTATCTAGTTCCTTTTTACTTAATTTTGGAAGTTCGTAGCTATCTAGGTAATCATCCATTTCTTCCAGGTTCTCTTGCTTAGTTACATATAGTTCTTCATAGAAGTCTCACATGATATGCTGAATTTCTGTGGTGTCTGTTGTAATATCTCTTCTTTCATTGATGATCCGATTTATTTGGGTCTTTTCCCTTTTTTGTTTTGTGAGTCTGGCTAAAGGTTTGTCGATTCTGTTCACTCTTTTGAAGAGCCAACATTTACTTTCATTGATCTTTTGTATGGTTTTCTTCTTTTCTTTTTTTTTTTAATTTTTTATTTATAAAAAGGAAACATTGACAAAACCATAGGATAAGAGGGGTACAACTTCGCACAATTCCCACCACCAGACCTCCATATACCAACCATAGCTTTCCTACTCTTTAACCCTCTGGATGTGCTTATATGGCTATGAACTTGTATGGCTATGAACTTGAATGGCTGTGAACTTCCCTCTCACTGCCTTCGCTGTGTCCCAAATGGGTTGATAGCTTTTGTCATCTTTTTCATTGAATTCTCAAAACATTTTGATTCCAGTAGTTAAGTAGTGTGCTGTTGAGCTTCCACATTTTGGGACTATTACTAATCTTTTATTGATTGTTAAGTGTTAGTTTAATTCCACTCTAGTCTGAGAAGATGCTTGGATGATTTCAATACTCTTGAATTTTCTGATTCTGTCTTTGTGGCCTAACATATGGTCTATCGTTGACAATGACCCATGTGGACTTGAGTAAAATGTGTATTCCAGTTTCTTGGGATGATTGACTCTGAAAATGTCCAGTACTTCTAGTTTATCTCTTCATTTAGCTCCATTATGTCTTTATTGATTTTCTGCCTGATTATCTGTCAAGGTGAGAGAGTGGGGTGTTGAAGTCCCTACTATGACCGTATTGCTGTTAATATATTGCTGTAGCTCTTTCAGTAGACATTTGATATATTTAGATGGCTTATCATTGGGTACATAGATGTTAATAATTAAGTCCTCTTGATTGACTGATCTCTGAGCATTAAGTAATGTCCATCCCTATCTTACTTCTTTTTTAGTTGTCTCTAATTCAATCTCAATCTTGCCAATTCTGTCTTCAGCCTCATTTATTCTATTCTCTCTCTCCTGTACTGTTTTCTGGAGTTAATCTATTTTGTTACCCTATTCTTGTTCACCTAGTTGTGGTCTTAGCTCAGCTATTTCTCCTTTCAGCTTTCAAATAACCTTGAGATAATTAGTGTTTTCTTCCGGGGTCTCATTTGTTGTTTCTGCATTTCTGATGACAATTCTTTCAAATTCTTTACTCACTCCTGTGATTCTTTCCTTAACTAGTATTTGGATTTTGACCTTATTATTTTGTGCTTCACCCTTTGGGGGGCTTTTAGCTGGACTCCTGTCCTGGTTCATTTCTCCAATATTTCTTCTTGTTGGTTTAACCATTTTCTATAGTTTTTTATGAGGTCCCTCTCTTAGTACTTTTCAAATTACTGATCACTCTTGCCTGATATGACTTGTGTCTAAGTAAGGTAATTAAAGGGTTCACTGTTGTGGAAATTGAAAGTTGTTTCAAGATTATTTTAATCCCTGAGCACAGTGGTTTAAAAGCCTCTTATTCTTTTTCTTCTTTGTAGGCTATCCCATAGGGATAGCCTGAGGGCTTTTAGACTTTAAGTAGGCTTCTTAGCTTAATCCTTCACTCCTGACTATGAGATAAACAAGGTGAGGCAGAGATAATCCAGTGGGTATAGATCTTCTGTTTAGTTTCCTTGTTAGTTCTCTGTTCCCTGGTGTAAGCACAGGGCCTTCCTATACCCCCCCCCCACTCCCCCACCCCCCTGCTCCAGATTCTGTGGGCTGTAGCAATGGAGACTCGCAGTTGCATTTGGTGAGTCTTAGGGGAGTCCTCTCTTCCCTTCAGCCATCCCCTTGTTGGTGAAACAGACTGGAGGTGGTGTCTCAACTGGTAAACTGCTGGACTGTTACCAGCCAGTTAATCTCTCCCTAGGTTCCTCTCTGTCCACAAGCCACATGTGTTTGCACTCACCGGTGATTTGGTGGGTTCCTGAAGTTGTTCTAGTCCTGTTTTGCTGCAGTCCCAGGTGGTCTCCTTTGGTATTCCTAGTTGACCCAAGAGAGGAGAGGAGAGAAACACAGCTGCTGCTGTTTCGTAGCCCCCTCATCCATTCTTTTCCAGTATGAATTATAATGTTTGCTCTTCTTGAAACAAATCATCAAAAGAGGGCGGGTGGTGACGCACCTGTTTGAGTGTACATGTTACAATGCACAAGGACCCAGGTTCAAACCCCCAGTCCTGTCCTACTTGGGAAAGCTTTGCGAGTAATGAAGCAATACTGTAGGTGACTCTCTTTCTCTCACTCTCTGTCACCCCTTCCATCTCGATTTTTTTAAAAATTAAAAAGAAAGAAAGAAAAAAAGAAAAGTCATGTAACAGGGATAATGACTAGGAATAGAAAAAGACAATTTTCTTTACCTGTGTGACAGTTAACTTTTTTTGTTTGTTTTATTTGATAAGACAGAAACTGAGAGAATTTTCTATACTGTTCCACTGTAATATATATATATATATTTTTATTTATATATTTGTAAATATAAATATATATTTATATTTAGTATACTAATATATATATTTGTTAATATATTACTGTAGCTTTAAAAGTTTGAAATCAGAAGCATGGTTTTTCTGGCTCATTTCTTTGTGCTGGCTCTTATATGCTTCCAAATATGTGAAGATTTGGATTTTCTTTCTTTGGAAGATGCTGTTGAACTTTTGATGGAATGTCATTGAATATGTAGATTGTTTTGGATATAATGAGCATCTTAACTGTATCTGTTCTTCATTCCATGCACATGGAATATAGTTCCATTTGTCATCTCAGATTTTTTCATTAATGCTCCTTATAGAAATCTGACCATGAATGAATTTATTCATATCTTGTTCTTTCTGATGTTATTGTAAAGTAGCATTCTGAATTATCTTCTTGGATAGATAAAAATCCTTTTTGTTCACTGTGCATAGAAATGTGATTGTTTTTTGTATCTTGCAACTTAACTGAGTTTATTTCTTCTAACACTTTTAGTGGAGTTTTTGAGGTTACCTGTATATAAAGTCTTATCATTGGCAGACAGTTTTACTTCATTCTTTTTAATTTGGATACTCTATTTCTTTTTCTTGTCTAATTTTTCTGACTAGGATTTTCAGTAATAATGTAGAGATGATATATGACATCCTTTTTGGTTCCTGACATTAAGACAAACATCTTAAAGGTTTTACTGTTGGATATGACATTAGCGATTTACTTAGACATACATGACTTTTAGTAAGTTGAGGTAAAACTCTTCTAGACCTAATTTATTAAGAGTTTTTGTCATAAGTAGCTGTTGAGTTTTTGCCAGGTTTCTTACTGATATGATCATGGGATATTTAGTTGTTAATAATGACTGTCATATTTATTGGTTTGATAGGTTGGACCCTCTTAGAGCCAAGCATAAATTCCATTTGGTCTTAGTGTATATAATTCTAAGCTGCTGTTGAATTAGATTACTAGTATTTATTGAGAATTTTGCATGAATATTTAGCAAGAATTCTCCATAATTTTCTTGTGTTCCTATCTAGCTTTGATTTCTAGATTATGTTGGTCTGAAAAAAACTTAGTTTGGAAGTGTTTTCTGTACAAGTTTGCAAAGATCTGGTGTCTGATTTTGTTGTTGCTAGGACTTCACTGCTCCGTGACAGCTTTTTCATAGAAAAAGAGAAATGGTCTAAGAGATAGGAAGAAACAACATCACAACACCCAAGCTTCCACCACTGCTGTAGTACTCTCATGTTTTTTACTGGGGGGGTTGAACCTAGCTTGTATGTATGGCAAAGCAGATGTCTTCCCAGAGCTTACCAGTTCCTGGTGTTTAAGTGTAATTGGTAGGACACACCTGGGGGGTGTGTGTGTGTGTGTGTGTGTGTGTGTGTGTGTGTGTGTGTGTGTGTGTGTGTGTGTGGTGTGTTTTCTGATTCAGTTGCCTTACTCTAGTAGTGGTCTGTTCAGATTTTCTCTATCATCATGATTCAGTCTTAGTAGATTTTATTTTTCTAGCAGTTTAGACCATCTGTTTTATCCAGTTTGTTAGCACATACTTACTCACAGTGGTCTTTTATCACCTTTGATCCTTTGTTTTCCTATGAAAATAGTTGTATTATTTTTTTATTTTTGAAATTTCAGTCTTTTTAGGCTATCTTGATGTTGAGGTTTGACTTTCTTCTTTTTTATTGTATTGAGATTGTTTGTCTTAACAGTATGAGAGATTTTAAATAAGTTAACATTCTGGTTTCCCTCTACTCTAAAAACACCAACTCAGTGATGCCCATTCTGCAGTCTTTTTGTGAGCCGGGACCATTAAAGCTTTCAACTTAAAAGGTAGAAATATATTGATATTACTACTATTTGTCCTAATTGTCATTCCAATATTTAGACTATACTCTTCTTGTTTCTCTTTTAGTGCCTTAATTTTTGAACTTTATCTCTAAAGTGTAATGTTTACAAAGTAATAAAGAATGATTCTTGCCATCTTTATTTTATAGAATCTCAAAATGTGGATTTTGTGTGTAGTGTTCTTGTGGTGGCTGATCAGCTTCTTATAACTCGATTAAAAGAGATTTGTGAAGTGGCACTAACTGAAAAACGTGAGTATTTCTAAATTAGAAAGTTCTTGAGTTCTTCAAGGATTATTGGATTTTACTGATTTTATTGGTAGTCTATATTATATGGTAGGATACACTATATTTTTATGATGTGAAAAATTATCAGAACATTTTATTTTATTCATTTATTTTTAATTAATTTATTTACCAGATTACTGGTCAGCTCTGGTTTATGGTTGGTGGGGGGATTAAATCTAGGTCTTCAGAGCCTCAGGCATTAGAATCTCTCTCATGACCTTTATGCTGTCTGTCCTATGCCCTCCAAACATTTGTACTACAGTATCATCATTTAAAACAAATCTTTATTTTAAAGATGTTAATATGTGAAAATAGGTACATTGTATAATTGACATATATTAGTATGTATTAAAATGTCATAAAACCTCGAGCAATAAAGATACTATGAAATGGGGACCCAGAGGTGGTGCGAAGCTCAGGGACTAGCGCAAAGATCCTGGTTCGAGTCCCCGGCTCCCCACCTGCAGGGAGGTCACTTCACAAGTGGTGAAGCAGGTCTGTAGATGTCTTTCTTACTCTCCCCCTCTCTGTCTTCCCCTCCTCTCTCGAATCCTGTCTGTCCTATCCTGCAACAGCAGCACTAATAACAACAATGATTAAAAACTACAACAAGGGGGAAGGGAACAATAACCTATAGGAGCAGTGAATTCGTGGTGCAGGCACCATGTTAATAAATAAATAAATAAATAAAATAAGTCCATCTTATAATTGAAACATATTAGTATGTATTAAAATAATATAAAACCTCGAGTAATAAAGATACTGTGAGGTGCCAGGCAGTGCTGCTCCTGGTTAAGCACACACATTACAGTACACAAGGACCTGAGTTCAGCCCCTGGTCCCCACCTGCAGGGGGAAAGCTTCATGAGTGGTGAAGTAGGCCTGCAGGTGTCTCTCCTCTGTCTTTCCCTCCCCTCTCAAGTTCTTTCTGTCTCTATCAAATAATAAATAAATAAAATATTTTTTAAGAAGTTTAAATAAATAAGTGAATAAGTAAAAAAAGAAAAAAAGATATTATGAAATTTATTTTGGAATTTTCAAGGATGAGAATTTCAAAATTGACATTTTTTTAAATATTCCCTTTTGTTGCCCTTGTTTTATTGTTGTTGTTGTTGTTGTTATTGATGTCATTGTTGTTGGATAGGATAGAGAGAAATGGAGAGAGGAGGGGAAGGCAGAGGGGGAGAGAAAGTGACTCCCTTGCAGGGGTGGGGAGCTGGGGGCTCGAACCAGTATCCTCACACCGATCCTTGTGCTTTGTGCCGTATGCACTTAACCTGCTGCACTACCACCCAACTCCCCAAAATTGACATTTTACTTAACCCTTGCACTGGTTTTGGTTCTATGTTAGCTACCTATTTCCTACTACTAAATGAATTTTTATGTAATTATGACATTGATGCATCACATTAACAGCACCTCTCATTTCTTTACTGTTATTATTTCAGTTAGTTAAATGACTATCCTCCTAAACATAATCTTAAACCTGGTCACCCTGCTGTACTTTATTCCCCTTTTATTCTTTAATCTTCCTCTAGGAAGTAATTATGGCTCCATTTGTTCAGGTAACTTCTAATTTTTTACTGTTGTTTAAAGGTTTTTTTTTTTTTTTTTCTTGGATGGATAAGAAAGCTTCTTGCCTTTTTAAGATTACTTTTCTTTTTCTTTTTTTAAAATTATATTTATTTATTTATCAGAGAGAACCAGAAATTGAGAGGGGAGGGGAGATAGAGAGCGAGAGAGAGACGCCTGCAGCCCTACTTCACCACTCACAAAGCTTCCTGCTTGCACAAGGGGAGGAGGGGCTTGAACCCTGGACCTTGTGCACTGTAGTGTTCACTTACCCAGGTATGCCACTGCCTGGCCTCTACTTTTGTTTTCTTACTTGCTTCAGAAACCATACAGGAATTTTGTACAAGTTTTTCTAATTCATATTAATTTGTTGATTGTATAAGCTATAATGTCTGCTATACTTCTGTTAACTTGGATATTATTTCTTGGTCCTCCTTGCATAGTTATATTTATTAATGAATTCCTTGATCATGTTAGAACCTAGTAAGAGAAGTTAAGTTCTCAACTTCTGTGGTTTCTGATTATTGTGCAGTGTATATACTGTTATTCTCATTTCTTTTTTTCCTAGGTGTTTTTTTTTTGTTTTTTTTTTGCCACCAAGGTTGTTACCCCATGCCTGAAAGACAAATCCAGCACTCCTGATGGCCGTATTTTTTCTTTTTAAAACTTTTGATAAAGACAGAGAGAAGTAGAGGAAAGGGCAAGAGAGAAAGTATATTATTGCTACACCATTGGTGAAGCTTTCACTTCTGCAGGTGGGATTAAGCCCAAGTCTCTCACTTATGGTAATAAGTGTGTCCTACTGGCTGTGCCATCACCCTGCCCTTTCATTTCTAAAGGAATAGTTCTAAAGGATTTTTTTTTTTTTAGAAAAATATTAATTTCTTTTTGGAGGGGGTTTAATGTCTTACATTTGACAGTAAATACAAT
Organism: Erinaceus europaeus; assembly: GCF_950295315.1. Lineage (NCBI taxonomy): Eukaryota > Metazoa > Chordata > Mammalia > Eulipotyphla > Erinaceidae > Erinaceus > Erinaceus europaeus. The sequence goes on along the minus strand of NC_080174.1, from coordinate 24,927,315 downwards.
CGTTTGTACATACATAACATGTCTCAGTTTTCCACATAACAATAGGACCCCACTAGGTCCTCTGTCACCCTTTTCTAGGACCTGTACTCTTCCCCCACCCCCCCCACCCCCCAGAGTCTTTTACTTTGCTGCAGTACACCAACTCCAGTCCAGGTTCTGCTTAGTGTTTTCTCTTCTGGTCTTGCTTTTCAACTTCTGCCTGTGAATGAGATCATCCCATATTCATCCTTCAGTTTCTGACTTATCTCACTTAACACGATTTCTTCAAGCTCCAACCAAGATGGGCTGAAAATGGAGAAATCACCATTTTTAATAGCTGAGTAGTATTCCATTGTATATATATATAAATACACTTTTTAAATGTGAGACAGAAAGACCAGAACACTACTTAGCTTTGACCTACAGTGGTGCCAGGGATTTAATCTGGGAACTTTGGGGAGAGAAATTAGGAAGATTATAACAAAGTTAAGAATCTTTTGTACAGTTTATTAGTTCCTGAAATGGTGTTAACTAGTTATACATTAAGATTTAGATGGTATCATTTTCACAGTCTACAATGTGTATATATAAATGTGTCTGTATACTCATTTTAATTGACATCAAATGTACAGCATTATAATATGATATTTGCATATATTGTAAAATGACTCCTACAGTTTTGTAAGTAAACATTCTCACAGATGTGGATTCTCATTGTGGTCTTAATGTTCATTTCTCTAATGGTTAGGTAAGTGGTCCATTTCTTTGTTTGCTTGTAACTTGCTTTCCATCTCATTTTGCTAATCTTTTCCTTTGTAGTTACCCTTAAGAATGCTGCTATGATACTGGAATTCGCAGCAATGTATAATGCTGAACAGTTAAAACTGTCTTGTTTACAGTTCATAGGACTGAATATGGCAGCTTTACTCGAAGCAAGGTAGGTTGGGAACAGACATACATACATGCCTATATCTGCATTTCTAATGGCTGAGGCTGATAATTTATGTATAACAGTAAATATTATGGTAATCTAGTGTGAATAAGGCTACTCTGTAGGGGATGCAGTCATGAATAATATAGACATTTCTGTCTACCATGCATGGAGTAAATTCTGATTAGCAACTGTAGAATAAATAGTATTATCACAGATTTTTTTTTTTAGCTTTTTTATATTTATTTTCCTTTTTGTTGCTCTTGTTGTTTTTATATTATTGTTATTGTATTTATATTATAGTTATTGTTCTTGTTATTGATGATGTTGTTGTTGGGTAGGACAGAGAGAAATGGAGAGAGGAGGGGAAGACAGAGAGGAGAGAAAGACACCTGCAGAACTGCTTCACCGCTTGTGAAGTGAGTTCCCTGCAGGTGGGGAGTCGGGGGCTCACACTGGGATCCATAGTCAGTCCATGTGCTTAGCGTCACCTGTGCTTAACCCACTGCACTACCGACTGACTCCTAAAGATTTTTTATATGTATTTATATGTCTTTGCTTGTTTGGACTGATTTGTAACTAAATGCATGATTGGTTCTTTGACTTTTGGAAACTACTACTAATTAAGTCAGTTACACTAAGAAAGTATACAATTTGTTACTAGTTGATATCAATTTTCTTTTCATGTCATTCCTTTTTAAGATATTTTCTGTACTCATTGATTTTTTTTTGGGTGGAACTTGGACCTACAGCATATGGCCTGGAAAAATTTATTTGTTTTAGTGTTTTGCAAGCCGATTGTATATAAAATTATTACTAAATATGAATGCTTTATGAAAACTGATACATTTACTTAATAGCTAAGTATGTAGCATCTGCCATCTGTTTTACAAGTTAATAGTATATTGATGGAATATACTTGGATATAAACTTTTTTTTCTTCTTTCCAGAGCTCTCCTCAGCTCTGTGTTAATGCGATGGGGGATTTAATTTGGGACTTTGGAGCCTCAGGCATGAGAGTCTCTTTGCATTAACCATTCTGCTATCTCCCTTGCCCAGATATAAATAGTGTGATAAATGCTAGTGGCTGGGAGTCGAGTGGCAGCACATGTGGTGCCAAGCCCAAGGACCGGTGTAAGGATTCCGGTTTGAGTCCCTGGCTCCCCACCTGTAGGGGAGTCACTTCACAAGCGGTGAAGCAGGTCTGCAGGTGTCTATCTTTCTCTCCCCCCTCTCTCTTCCCGTTCTCTCTCCATTTCTTTCTGTCCTATCCAACAACAATGATATCAATAACAATAATAACTACAATAATAAAACAAGGGCAACAAAAAGGGAATAAGTAAATAAATATTTAAAAAATGTTAGTGGCTTTAAAATTCTGGACATTTCAGAATTGGAGATTTTGGAAAATTAGCCTTATTGTTTCCTAAGTGGAATTTATTTATTTTAATTTCTTTATTGGAAAATTAATGTTTTACATTCGACAGTAAATACAATAGTTTGTGCATGCATAACATTTCCCAGTTTTCCATATAACAATACACCCCCCACTAGGTCCTCTGTCACCCTTTTTGGACCTGTATTCTCTCCATCCACCCACCCCAGAGTCTTTTACTTTGGTGCAGTCTAAGTGGAATTTAAATGAAATTGTTAATTTTAATTTTTAATGTAAGGTGATAACTATTTTATCACTTTAAAGTCAGTATGTTTTGATGGGCATTGAAATTTAAGATCACTCCTTAATGTCAGTTGGATAGAGCTTGAACATCAGTTTGCGAGTTTGTTTTAATTAGGGTAATAACTAGTCCTACCAGCTATAATACTTAGTAACTAATAAAGATTAGAAGAATGATAACTAATGCTGTAAGCTAAGCAATATTCTAAAGTTACTCTTTAAATTTAGTTTTCATGAAAGCAGAATGAAACAGAATCTCTTGATATTCTCTTACTGCACATGAGGAGATCCACTGCTCCTGGTGGCCTTTTTATTTATTTATTTTTTTCTTCCTTCCCTTTTTGCTTGATAGGACAGAGAGAAATTGAAGAGGGGAGAGGTATAAAAGGTGGATAGACAGACAGACACCTGCACCACTGCTTTAGCACTCGTCAGATTCCCTTCTTCAAGTGGGGGCTAGGGGCTTGAAACTGGGTCTTTGTGCATGGTGGCAGTGTGTTCAACTGATTGAACTACTGCTCAGCCCTACTTTTTAAACAATTCATCCTTTAATGCTAAGGTAATCATTAACAAAACTAATTGCAAAACAAGATTGAAATAAAAGTGCTCCACTATTTTCTAGAGGTGAATCACTAACAGAGTCTTAATGAGAGAGGTTTTAAATTTAGAGATCTTCTCTTCTGTTCTTCTGTCCTCTTCTCTTTTCTCTGTCTCTGTCTCTCTCTTTCTCTGTCTCTCCTTTGAATCCCAGAATCTTGCATGTGCATAATGTCACTACTCCCAGCACATTTTCCCATTTCAGTTAGACAGAAAAAGAGAGAAGAGACATCATGACACCAGACCTTTCTCTGGTGTAATAGCACCTCTCATGTGGTGTTGGATCTTGAACCACACACACACAGCATTTAATAAACTGTCTTTCCAGCCCTAGAACTACTTTTGTTAAAGTCTTTGTCACTAAAAATGTTTCTCATATCCAATTCTCAAAATGTTTCCAATATTTTTGTGTCATATCCTGGCTAGAGCTTGAGAATAAATTTAATTTGTATGTTGACATAGTGTTAATAATTCTAATCATAGCAGGTTTTTCTTCCTTACATCGTCAAATTAATTTATTTTAGGTAAGAATGTCAAGTACTAAATCTACCTAAAATATATTTGGAAGTAGTGTGTCACACTCCTAATTGTAATTACTATATTTGTGACTAGTGTATTAGCTAAGCCATTTAATTAAGCATGACACGCTGTGGTGATGTCTCTACTTGTATGATTTTAAGTAAATACACAAATCTTTGACTTGCATTAAAAAAAGATTTATATGAATTTAACCAGCCCTAAACAAATGTGTATTGAAAAATGTGTGCATAAATAAATATGCACAGAGATGTTGAAAAGAACTGCAGCAGAGCTAATAAAGCATCACAGTTTATCTTCAGAACTATAAAATCTGAGTGCTCCAGTGATGCAGTCGGTTAGTGCGCGGTGCTTATATGACAGAATTATAAAATCTGGTATGGGACAGGTTAAGTTATGTTGCATTAGTTGTAAAAAAAAAATAGTTTAAAATGTATTTTAAAATTAAATTCTAATTATATATTTATTATTGCCTTGAAATTTTTTTTTTTAAGGAATTTATTTATTAATGAGAAAGATAGGAGAAAGAACCAAACATCACTGGTACATGTGCTGCCGGGGATTGAATTCGGGACCTCATGATTGATAATCCAATGCTTTATCCACTGTGCTACCTCCCGGACCACCCTTGCAATATCTTTTTAAAAACTACTTTACTTACTAGACAGAGATGGAAAAAACTCTGAGATGTAAGTGGGAAAGAGAGAGAGAGGAGGGTGGAGAGAGAGAGAGAGGGCGCAAGAGATACCTACTGCACTGCTTCACCAGTCTTGAAGCTTCCCTCTGTAGGTGAAGACCCAGGGCTTGAACTCAAATCCTTGTGTATGGTAACAAGTGTGCTCAACCAGGTGTACCACCTCCTGGCCCCTGCCTTATAGTATTTTTTGTAACCAGAAGTTTCTTGAGATCCATTTTGAATATATCTCATCTGGTCCTGAACTCATCTTACACATGAAAATACTTAAGCCCAGAGAGGTAACATGAATTTCCCAGGGTTTTGCAGGTAGTTATTAGCAGTGTCCTTTCTACAACGAATTCAGTTATCCTGAAAATTAGGCCTTAGTTTTATTGATATATCTAGTCTCCAGTAGTTAAAGATTATAATTTGTAGAAAACTAAGGTTGGAAAATAAAACTTGCGGTTTTATTTCTATAGTTTTCTGTCATTTCTAAGATTTGCTTGAGTTTTATTTAAAATCTTTGTTGAATGTATTTGCCTTTTATTTGAAATATAAAAATATACAAACTTCAAAAAGGAATTTTATCGGCTGACATGTAAATGCTCAAAAAATAGCTAGTACTGTTCAGCAATATGCAATGTGTATATATTTGAAAATATTGACAGGTATTAAATTGCTTGAGTCTTAAGATAGAATTCTGTATTTTACATTTTAGGTCTCTTGATGTTTTAAGTGATGGTGTTTTAAAGGATCTTTCTGTTTTTTACCGAAAAATGGTAAGGTTTATGTTTTTATAGTGAAGACAGGCTGTGCTGTGATAGCATAAAAAATATGTTATTTCTGGCATTTAAATGGAAAAAATTTCAATAAATTTCAGTACACTGGAGTCTTTTAAAATTGAGGGCATAGGATTTCTTTCCAGATCCTACACAGATAAGTATAGTAAAAAAAAAAAAGATAAAATTAGTATCTACTTAACTCCTTTATAAATAGAAGTTACTAAAAGTCTGAATGATAGTAATCTTTTACTGTTTGTATTTACCAGTGGTTGGGGTCGTGCAAAAACATGGGTTCATTCAATCCCTGTGAAATAGATTTTGTGTCTGATGTTAAATTGAGGTTTTCAGATTTCTTTTCTTCTTCTTCTTTTTTTTTTTTTTGGACTGTTTTGTGAAGTAAACTAATCAAAAATTTTTCCCCTTGTATATTTAGGAAGTCATTGTGTATTCTAGACTATTTGGGAAATTTTTCAAATTTTCAAAAATCTTCAAGGATTTTATATTTAAAAAACAAACATTTAATTTTTTTTTTTCTATAGATTCCTGCAATGGATAGACGAGTCATTACACCATACCAAGATGGACCAGATATTAGCTATATTGAAATAGATGATGGAGATATTTTTTTGAAAGAAGAGAGAAATACAGAACAGAATAATTTGTAAGCTTTATTTCTTTTTCTTCATTTCCCATCTATTCTAGTCTTGGACATTGTAGACATAGCTGTATTGATAATGGAATTGAAAATTGAGATATCTGACTTAAGGAGCACTGCTTTCTGTTTATTTTTAGCTTTGAGTGAGTACAAAGTAATGTGTAATTAACAGATACAAATAAAGTAAGATATACATATCAAGTAAATATAGTCATCAGGTTGAGCAAGTGGATTTATCTTAGTTTCTTTTCCCAAATTGCTAAGATTTTAGCAAAGAAGTCAGTAAGATATACTGTTATATAGTAAACAGCAAAAGGCAAAAATAGCAGGAGATGTTAACAATTTTGGAAATTGGAAAGTGGTTGAGAAATAATCACTGGAAAGGTTTGAGTATAAGAGGTACAATGTTTACAAAGACCAGAGTAAGAGGCTGGGTTTTGGAACAGAGCAATTGTTGGGATTGTTTGAAAGACTGGATTTATTCCTGAATTCCATTTAGTCAAATGATTGCCCTACTTTTTTTTTTTTTTTTTTTTTGGCAGAAAGCTAGAAACTTGTCCCTTGGGAAGTGAATCAGAGAGACTTCAGTACTCCCTTTGATTTTCTAGACAATCTGTAACTGTTACAGAGTGGTGACCTTTAGCACAGCCACATTTGGAAGCCCTCCCAGGTTCTGTGTTATCCCCCTATGGTGGAGCAAACCATAGGAAACCTATAATTTTTAAGTAAAACAAGAATTTTAGTTCTCATAGATATTTTTCTTTTTCCTAATTAGTAATACTAAGTCAGTTAACCATTCCTTGAAATAATTTAGAAATATTAACAAATATTTCTCATTCGTGATTACAGTTGTAATACTTTATGTGTTAGTACTTTGCTTTCTAAAGTATTATTGCTGTGCTTTTAACACTAGCATTAGGGTTAGAATAAGTAATAAAGTAATAGTATCATACTTAGCCCTGACTGCATAAGTGTTACTAGACTACATGTATCCTTATTATATATATTTTTTACCTCCAGTTGTTGGGGCTCAGTGCTGGTACTATGAATCCACTGCTTCTAGTGGTCCTTCCTTCCTCCCTCCCTCCCTCCCTCCCTGCGTTCCATCCTTCCTTCCTTCCTTCCTTTTTTTAATTCAATTGGACAGAGAGAAATTGAGGGAGAAAGATAGACACCTGCAGACCTTCTTCATTGCTTGTGAAGTGTCTCCCCTACAGGTAGCGAGCAGGAATCTGATTCCTTGGGCCTAGTACTATATAAGCACTTGACAGGTGTGCCAATGCCCAGCCCCCTCCTTATGCATTTTTCTTTAGGTCAGAGTGCATACATAGTTCCTTTGTGTTTCTTCTCTAACCGGTTTATCTTTTCTTTTTCTTTTTTTCTTTTTTTTACAGAGAAGTTTATTGTATTTTAGTCATTTCAACTGGAAAAACAATAGTATTTATATTCCCAGGCCTTTATAATTTAAAATTAGTGATATACAGAATCTGGGCCATTTCATATCTCTAAAGACAGTAACTTAAAATACTAGTTAACTTCAGGACATTAGTCAATATACGGCTTTAATCCAACATATCATGCCAAATTATACATTTGTCAGTATGTTCTAACCTATTCATCAAAACGTGATTTGCTCTTGCCTAGGGAAAATATGTTCAAGAAGGCAAAAACAAAAGCAAAAAAGAAGCCTCGTAAGCGTTCAGATAGTTCTGGAGGATATAACCTTTCGGATATTATTCAGAGTCCACCATCTACAGGTTAGTTGAAAATGTTTTAGGACATAATTCATGACTTAATACTTTGTATTCATTAATAACTTGAACATATACTAAATACTATTATCTGCTAGAGTTACTATAATAGAAAATAGTCTTCAAAGAAAACAGGGAGGCACAGTGGGAAAAAATAGTCTTTTTCTTGGGTTGCTACAGGAAACAGTATAGTACTATGACTGAAGTTTGCTTTCAAAGCATAAATAAAGGGGCTAAACTGACCTTAAAATTAAGGAAGACCTCTTAGAAGCAAGTGATACACATAAAGAAGACTTGATTTAAATAGCAAGAGATGGTTCATTTATTTTTAAGTTAATGGTGCAATTTTTAGATACAAAACCTATGATGTTACTTTATTTTCCTATTTTGTTTTGGATCTATTAATTTTTTTTTTTTTTTTTTTTTTTTGTGACTAAGCCCTTCCTTAAGGGATGGAGCTCTGAAGGAAAGGAACTCTTTAAGTGACTGAGCCATTCCTTAAGTGATGGAGCTCTTAAATAAAGGAGCTCTTAAATGAAGAAGCTCTTAAGTGACTGAGCCCTTCTTGCATGATGGAGCTCTGAAGTAAATGAGCTCTTAAGTGATGGAGTTCTTGGAGTTCTTAAGTAAATGAGCTGTTAAGTGACAGAGGCCTTCCTTAAGTGATGGAGCTCTGAAGTAAAGAGCTCTTAAGTGACTGAGGCCTTCCTTACATGATGGAAACCTGAAGTAAATGAGCTCTTAAGTGACTGAGGCCTTCCTTAAGTGATGGAGCTCTGAAGTAAATGAGCTCTTAAGTGACTGAAGCTTTCCTTAAGTGATGGAGCTCTGAAGTAAATGAGCTCTTAAGTGACTGAAGCCTTCCTTAAGTGATGGAGCTCTGAAGTAAATGAGCTCTTAAGTGACTGAGGTTTTCCTTACCTGATGAGTCCTGAAGTAAATGAGCTCTTAAGTGATGGAGTTCTTAAGTAAATGAGCTGATAAGTGACTGAGGCCTTCCTTAAATGATGGAGCTCTGAAGTAAATGAGCTCTTAAGTAATGGAGTTCTTAAGTAAATGAGCTGTTAAGTGACAGAGGCCTTCCTTAAGTGATGGAGCTCTGAAGTAAATGAGCTCTTAAGTGACTGAGGCTTTCCTTACTTGATGGGTCCTGAAGTAAATGAGCTCTTAAGTGATGGAGTTCTTAAGTAAAGGAGCTCTTAAGTGACAGAGGCCTTCCTTGTATGATGGAGCTCTGAAGTAAATGAGCTCTTAAGTGGCAAACGCTAGAAGAAAAAGAAGCTCTTAAGTGACTGAGGCCTTCCTGAAGTGATGGAGCTCTGAAGTAAATGAGCTCTTAAGTGACTGAAGCTTTCCTTAAGTGATGGAGCTCTGAAGTAAATGAGCTCTTTTTTTTCTTTTTCTTTTTTTGTCATTTCTTTGACTTAAAAAAAAAATTCTTTATTGGGGAATTAATGTTTTACATTTGACAGCTAATGCAGTAGTTTGTACATGTATAACATTTCCTGGTTTTCCAGATAATAATACAATGCCCCACTAGGTCCTCTGTCATCCTTTTTGGAACTGTATTCTCCCCCCCCCCCCCAGTCTTTTACTTTGGTGCAATAGGATCTATTAAATTTGAAGCACCAGAACCTAAACAGAAAATTGACTTCTTTTTGAAATGAGTAAGATTAGATATTAGGTGTGGCAGGGTACGAGATAGCTTGCCTAGGAGAAAGAATGGTATATAAATTTTTTTTTTAATATTTATTTTATTTATTTATTCCCTTTTGTTGCCATTGTTGTTGTTGTTGGATAGGACAGAGAGAAATGGAGAGAGGAGGGGAAGACAGAGAGGAGGAAAGAAAGACACCTGCAGACCTGCTTCACCGCCTGTGAAGCGACTCCCCTGCAGGTGGGGAGCCAGGGTTCGAACTGGGATCCTTATGCTGGTCCTTGTGCTTTGCGCCACCTGCGCTTAACCCGCTGCGCTATAGCCCAACTCCCGGTATATAAATTTTTTAAATAGCCTTTTTATTTCAGTTGATTAGTTAAAAATAGCTCTCACTCAACACACACACTCTCTCTTTCTCTCTCTCACTTTTTATTTTTAGTTAGAGAGAGAGAGAGAGAGATAAGGCCACAGTAGTGAAGCTTTCTTCAGTGCAGTGGAGGTCATGCTTACACCTGAGTTGCACACATAACAAAACAGCACACTATTCAAGTAAGCTGTTTTCCTGAACTATTTTATTTTGTATTTTCCCCCCAGAAATAAAAAGCTTTAAAGCAGGCCACAGTTATGTTTAGCAGAGCCTTTAGGTGATAGGCAGAAAAAGCTACCCTGTAGCTTCTCAGAATTGTATCAGCCCCCCTTTGCTTGCATATAGAGATTTTAGTAGAGAGACAGATTTTTAAAAGGGAATGTGGGGTTTTGAGCTTAATTTTTATCTTCATTTTTATGGGGGAAGCATCTATTGATAATTATTATTAAAGTAGAACCCAAAGAAGTGTCATCCTTTGATTCATTATATAAGCCATAATGAAATGAAACTTTTTAAATCTTAATTTTTGATTCTTAAATTTCTATTTTCAATTCTACTGATTTTATTCTTTTTTTTTTTTTTTCCTCCTCCAGGGTTATTGCTGAGCTTGGTGCCTGCACCATGAATCCACCGCTCCTGGAGGCCATTTTTTCCCCCCTTTTGTTGCCCTTGTTGTAGCTTCGTTGTGGTTATTATTATTATTGCCCTTGTTGACGCAATTCGTTGTTGGATAGCACAGAGAGAAATGGAGAGAGGAGGGGAAGACAGAGAAGGGGAGAGAAAGATAGACAACTGCAGACCTGCTTCACCACCTGTGAAGCGACTCCCCTGCAGGTGGGGAGCTGGAGGCTCGAACCGGGATCCTTACGCGGGTCCCTGCGCTTTGCGCCACATGCGCTTAACCCGCTGCGCCACCACCCGACCCCCTGATTTTATTCTTTTTTTGTCATTGGTTGAATTATTACCAGTTGTACAGAGCAGTACAATTTAGATATTATATCTAGTTAATTGGAAGCTTTTAGCTCTCTTTGGTCCACTGAATTTAGCATATGTCTTTTATGTTTGCTTATTTTTTTAATTTTGTTATTTAGGATTATTAAAGACAGATAAAACCAATTCTGTGGAATCTCTTCTGGAACTATTAACATCAGATTCTGAAGGAAGCTATGCAGGAGTGGGTAGTCCTCGAGACTTACAGTCCCCTGACTTCACAACAGCATTTCAGTTGAATAAGACTGAGGTTTGTGTTTATTAGTGTACTATCTTCTTAACTTTATTTCTTAACTCTAGACAGTTTATCTTATGCTCGTTAATTTTGTTTTTGTTCTTCAAAACAGTTTATAATAAAATATATCTATGATGTGATAATGAGCCACTTTTGTTACTACAATTTTAATCTTTGCAACTAAAGTATGTTGATACAAAATATAATGGTACTGTATAGATAGTGTAAATTACTTGAATTTATTTGATAAAATGCCAAACACCAGCTATTGTAAGATGAAAGTGATTTTGAAAGTTAATTTACTTTTCAAGTGTTTACCTAGAATTAGGCAATCTGATATAGTACTTTTTCTAATTTAGCACAATTGACTGTAAGCTATGGAATTCCTATTTTGGTCAACTGTAGAAAAGAACACTTCAGTCCGTAATTGTTCATCTACAGGCAGTCAAGATGACTTAACTTTTTAGTCAGTTTTTCCTCTCTCCCTCATCTCCCCCCCCCCCTCCTTTCTTTTCAGTGCACTGCCTAACTCTGGTTTATTTGGTGCTAGAAGTTAAACTTGGGGCCTGTGGTGCCAGGCATGAAAGTCTTTTTGCATAACCACTGTGCAGCCCTTAGTCATTTTTCTGTGGCCTAGAACTTCTAGAACTTAATGAGATGATGAGAAATCTACACTGTCTTCTTAGAGTCTTCTAAGAAGGCCTAAAAGGATTAACTTTTAAAACATACTTTTAAAATAATTTTGCATGTATGTATTTATGTATATTTTGGGTATTGACAGAAATTGAGAGGAGAGGGGGAGAAGAGATTAAGAGACACCTGTAGTACTGCTTCCCTGCTCATGAAGCTTCTACCCTGGCGGTGGGAACCAGGAGTTTTATCCTGGGTTCTTGTGCTCTCAGCTAATTGTGCCACTGTCCGGTCCCTGAGAGAGATAGGAGGAGCAGATTGTTATTCTGGCCAATGCGATCCTAGAGATTGGACACTTTGTCTTAAGCATTCAAATCCTATGCTGTTAAAGCATCACAGCATTCCTGGCTGTTGGGTTTTTTTTTCCCCATGTAGGAGTTAGATGTTTGCAGATAATTTGTATTGATAATATGGTTTCTAAGGCAAGTTAATCATAAAGGTTGGAGGAATGCTGAGGCTATCTGACAATAATAATAAAATAATTTATTCAACATGGTATGGAGTTAACTTTTTTTGTTCTTGTCATTGTCACTGGGCGTTCATAGCTCCAGGTCACCTTTTTCAAGTGGAGAGAGAGTGCAAATTACCACAGCATGGAGGCTCCCCCAGTGCAGTGGAGGCATGGCTTGAGCCTGAATTGAGAGCACGACAAAGCAGGCACACAGTTCTCATGAATGATTTGGTCTGCTGGGAGACACTATGTTAGTTAAATCCTTGACATATTGTAAAAGCAATAGTTTAGGGACTCTTATGAAGTACCATTTTGTTTGGTTTTAGTTTTCTGCAGAGTACTATAACCATATTAAAAGTCAATTATATTACATTTGCATCAAACTTGAATTTTGTAAAAGGCGGAAAGATTTATGCAATCTGGAGAAAAACCATCGTATATCCAAAATTGAATTTTGTTTCAGACATTAGCTTTCATATTTTGAACAAATTCTGTTTAGTAACATTTTTTTTGGTACTGGCATAAACAGAGATTTAATATGTAAGTTTGTTCCCTGAAAATTACTCCAAAGTAGCACTGGGGTTGTAATCACTAATGAGTTTGAAAATTGTCAACCAAACTGTTGAAAAATTGAATTGAAAGTGATAAATGATGGTGTCATTTTCCCCCCTTTAATATAGTGGATGTGTTAGCTACTATGATAGTTGTCTACTATTGATATACTTGGTTCTTTTTTTCCCCCAGAGTAAAGTTAAGCCACATGTTAATGGTGCACCGCCTACATATCCTAGGGAAGAGTTAAAACCATGGGAAAAATCACCAAAACTTAAAATATCTGCTCCACAACCCATTACCAGTAATAGATTGGACAGTACAAGCTCTTCCAATTGGTTTGCTAACTCTTTCAGGTATTATTTATTTATTTATTTATTTATCCTGTATCTGCTACCCTGAAACATACTCATTTTTAGTCATGTGAAAAATATTAATGAAGCACATTTTTAAAATGCTATGTTTTAAAAGATTTATTTTGTTACATGTGAGAGAGTATGTGACATACAACAGAGAGAGGGAGAGAGAAGCCAGCACACCACTTTGTTCCATGCAGTGCTGGGGATCACACTAGGAACCTCAGACACTCAATTCTGATGCTCCACTAACTGAGCTGTTTCTCTTGCCACAATAATTTTCCAGTACACACAAGATCATTGAAGTGCATACAAATAACTACTAGGCCTTTCCCCCAGCATCACTCAGATTGTCATTAGTGATCATAGTAAGTGCTGTAACATACAGTGACTTGATTAATACCTCTTTTTTTTTTTGGGGGGGGGGAGGGGAGTTGTGGCATAGAATATATTAGTTAAGATTCCCAGAGGCCAGAATAGAAAATGCCTTATTTGGGTGAGGGTCCATATTTGATCCCATACATCTTATGAGAGTGCTAAGGATACCACAAACGGAGAGATGTTTTTGTGTCTCTCCTTCCCATAAAAACAACCTAAAAACTCTTCATTAAAGAAGTCTTTATTTGTTATTTATGAACTTTTATCTTTTTCTTAGTCTTTCATCTTTTTTTAAGGAGTAGTTATGATCTCACAGAGTGCATTGATATTCACAGCTAATATTCAGAGGGTTTTTATTTAATGTCTATTTCTGGTGACCTTTATTTATTTACTTATTTATTGAATAGAGACAACCAGAAATCAAGAGGGAAGAAGGTAATAGAGAGGGAGAGAAAAAGAGACACCTGCAACACTGCTTAACCACTTGTGAAGATTTCCCCCTGCAGGTGGGGGACCCGAGGGTTCAAACCTAGGCCCTTGCACATTGTAACACTTGAGCTCAACCAGATGCAACACCACCTGGCCCCTATATTCCTATGTAGTACAAATCAGTCTTAAAACTGAAGAAATACATAAAATTAGGATGCTTATTGAACTGGTACTTCATCTTTATATGCCTTCTATGATGTATGAGAGGTTAAACTTGTTAGTTGACATATTTTTACCTGGACCATATGTGTAGTTATCTTGATGTAAGCTTTGTTTTGCACAGTTGGAACAAAGATTCTGATGTTTATATAAGTTTATATCATGTTAGGGTGGTCAAAAAGTTACTCCCAATTTCTTTTTGCCTTTTTTTTTTTTTCTCCTTTCTGCCTAAGTAAGAGAATTGTACCATTTTGGTGGAACACCTAGAAGTATCAGCTAATCACTGTTGGAATTTTTATTATCAGCTTAAGAGTAATTTTGGATAAAGTTAACAAAGTGGGTTGTCTCTTTGACTGAAGTGCTCATTGACAAAGTGCTTAGCAGTATGAGGTAAACATTCTCAATATTAACATCCACATAAAATTTCAATATCCTGAAGTACTGTCTAGTTGGAATTATTAGTGGAATTTATGTATTTTTTTTGTGGAAGTGGAGCCTCATATTTGTGTAATTTCACTACTTCAGGTTACATTATTATTATTACTACTACTACTACTACTACTATTAAGAGGGTAATAAATTCCAGCACATTTGTCTGTACACTTGTAGCGTTTCCAGGTTCTGCATTAACAGTTGTCTGCTACATACTTTTATTTACATATTGATACTGGTCACAACTGATGAAATAGAACTAGATCATATTAACAGTATCAATCTTACATATAATTTACAGTTTTGGTTTATTTTTCTTTGGGGTTGAACTTAATGGATAACTGAGTATGTTGTAAAGTAGCTTTTGTATGTCTTCTAGTCCTGTCAGCCCTCCTGCCATGGACCTGAGAACCATCATGCAAATTGAAGAAAATAAACAAAAATGTGGAGCTACACCAAAGACAAATTTGGGGTTGGTTAAAAAATTCTTAAAAAGGAAAAGACTGTTGAGTTATATTTCTGGCCTAAAGAACTGGAAAGACATACTGGAACTTTCCTATATATTTTTCTGCATTTGCTATTATAGTTAATTGTAAGCCCTTTTCTAGATAATTGAGGCTTACTACATCACTTTTTAAGTATTTGCTAAAGACTGAGTCGATAGACCAACCTGCCTCTAAAATGATAACTGTGTACTACTTCTGATGGACATGTATTTGTAGGAGGTTTCACTATTAAGTGATCATCAATAGTATCAATTGATATCACTGTTGAGACTTGTCTATTTTTGTTACTAATAAAATCACATCAAATTAATGTGAAGCTCTATAATTTACCTATAGCCACCATCATGTACAAATTAAGAATAATCAGTTTAATTATAAGTTGAATTTTTATAGGATCAAACTTGTTAGAAGCGGTAAACTCACTGGTGTAATTTAATTTAATTTCTAGCAAAATGACTCCTCATGGAGTGAAACTTTCTCAGAAGCAAAGAAAAATGATTGCAGTGACTACCAAAGAAAATTACTTTGGAATGAGTAGCATGGAGATGGCTTTAACCACTCCCTCAAACCCCCCCAAACCAGGGAATGCATGGTATGCTTTAATTTTTTTAAATTTTATTTTAATAAGAGATACAGAGAGAAGGAAAAAGATACCAGAACCCTGCTCAGCTTTGGTTTACGGTGGTGTTGGGTATTGAACCTGGGACCTTCGAACTTCAGCCATGAATGTCTTTGGTGTAATCATTATGTCAACTCCCCAACCCTGCTTTAAAAAAAATAATAATAATATTTATTTATTTATTTTCCCTTTTGTTGCCCTTGTTTTTTATTGTTGTAGTTATTGATGTCATTGTTGTTGGATAGGGCAGAGAGAAATGGAGAGGGGGGAAAACAGAGAGGGGGAGAGAAAGACACCTGCAGACCTGCTTCACACCTTGTGAAGCGACACCCTTGCAGGTGGGGAGCTGGGGGCTCAAACCGGGACCCTTACTCAGGTCCTTGTGCTTTGCACCACATGCGCTTAACCTGCTGAGCTATCACCCGACTCCCCCAATGCTACTTTCATTGTTGTTATGTATAGGTTTGTGTATTGGGTTTTAAGGAATTCTTGGTTTATGGGATCTCCCACCAGTGTTTCTAAAGATTTTTTTTTTTTTTCTAAATGATTGCCCCTTTTTTGTCTTTAGTAAAAAATTGGAACTTGGGGGAAAATGTTTTATTTGTTTTACCATGTATATCATGGTTTTCAAAACTTTTTGTTATGTAGGTATAATTTCTTGGTACTCTTTTGTTAAAAGTTATTTTTATAAGAAAATATGAAGGAATTTTATAAAAGCAGCTATCAGTATTTTGTTTGCCTAATTTCACTTCTCTAATTTTGCTTCCCTAATTTCCTTTCTTTATGTATTATGAATATTTGTGCATGGTTATAATCATTACTTTCCTTTGTCACTTTTTAAACAAGGCTGTTAACACTTTATTATGTAAATATTTTCCATTTGATTTTACTGATAGTGATATTATTAGTAGAAAAAACAGCAACGATGACATCAACAACAATAATAACTACAACAATAAAAACAAAAGGAAATAAATAAATAAATATTAAAAATCTTTTTAAAAAAAATTTAAAGGGGGGGGAGGAGAAGGCAAGGAAAAATGGCCACCAGGAGCAGTGGATTTGTTTGTGCAGTCCCCGGGCTTCAAAAAACAAAGGAAAAAGATGCTTGTTAGATAGGACAGAGAGAAATGGAGAGAGGAGGGGAAGACAGAGTGGGGGAGAGAAAGATACCTGCAGACCTGCTTCATCGCTTGTGAAGAGACTTCCCTGCAGGTGGGGAGCCAGGGGCTCGAACCCAGATCCTCACACAGGTCCTTGCGTTTTGTGCCCCATGCCCTTAACCTGCTGCACTACCACCCGATTCCCCTCTCCTTTTTTTTTTTTTTGCCACTAGGGTTCAATGGGGCTCAGTACTACCACTATGAATGCACGTTTCCCAGTGTTGCTTTTTTTTTTTTTAACTTTTTTTTTTCTTTTATTTGATAGGACAGAGAGAAATCAAGGGGCAGGAAGAGAGAGGAAAAGAGAAAGCTTTGTGCATCACCATCCACCCCTGCCCTTGTTCTTGATGGATAGATTGGGATATTATTTAAACATGATGGATATCATTTTTAAAATGTGCCCGTACTCACTTTCTTGCAGGGAAGTTTAATGTCATTTCAATTTCTAGTTTATTATGTAAGTTTTCCATCCCTTCTATTCTGGAGGCTTTCCTTGCCTTTTTCTGTTGCTTATAGTTTGAAACTGTATTACAGTGATATATATTGATAACAGTCTTTGATAAAATATTATACTGGATTCTTGTTCAGAAATAATATTTTTTTGAGTGGGGGCATCTTACGTATTATTACTTTGACATAGCCTCAGGATTCACCTTAGATGTTGATCTTCATGAATGTCTTTGACTTTCTTACTTTTGTTCCTCTGTTGCTTACATATTTATCTCCTTACTCTGCTTTCAAGAACACTTTCCTAACTTAATCTTTGCTGTTAGACAGGCATTTGTTTGCTAGTGTTCTGGAGACTGTCCAGAGTAAGGAGATAGAGAGAGAGAGAATGAATGAATGACATTGAGAATTTTGGGACTGCAGAAAGGGGAAACACTGTAATATTTGACCAGATATAATCAGCACTTTTTTTTCCTGAGAAATAATTTGATGACTATAAGGTCATTTTTTTTTTTTTTAAGATTTGTTTATTTTCATTATGAAAGAGGAAATGAGAGAAGATGAGAAGCGAGGGGAGCAGCTATGCATTGCTCAGTTCTGGCACAAGGTGGTGCTGGAGATTGAATCTGAGACCTTTTGAGCCATAGGCATATAAATAGGTGTTCTGACAGACTTGAGTTAAACAGGGTCAGAAAGTTTAGATAGAAACAAGTGATTAATAGATTTTTTTTGTATATATCCAGAACACCATACTAAGGATATTTATGTGAACAGTTGTAGTCACTTCATTCTGAAGTATTAAAAGTGAGAGGTATATGAGTGTTTATAAAATTAATCATGTATTCCCTTTTTATGACCTCTTAAAGCTATGTTTGGTATCTGAAGGATCTTTTAAAAATCATTTTTCCTAAGTTATATTAAATGTGTGTACTATATTTTATTTGCCTACATTAAACAGTGGACAGCTTATATATACAGTAAAATATAATGAAAATTTATAATGTATTCTATGTTTTTCTATGCAAAAATGCATCATGACTTTTTTTTTTTGACAACCCAATATAATATAGTAAAACTAATATAGTGAAGTATAATTTCTTTAGTTCTGGAGGTTTGTCCTCAGTATCCAGGGATCAGGAAACTTGTCATAAATTTCAGAAGGTGTAAGTGGTCCATGTTTTAATATCGAGGAATTTAGTAGATTCTTAGTCATTATTTAGCTGTTTGAATAATGAGCGCTTTATCATATTTATTAGCTATTTATATACCTGCCTTTGTGAAGTGTCTGTTTTCATGTTTTTTGCTTGCTTTTTGAAATTGCCTTTTTAAAGTCTAGATATAGGTTCTTTGTTACATATGTCTTACTGGTGTTTTTTCTTTTAATGTCTTCTCTAATGAGCAGAAGTGTTTGATTTTGGTTATATCTAATTTATCTGTTCTTTATTTGATGGGTATAACTGTTCAACTTCAAGAAATCTTTGCCACTAAATTATTAGGATACTTTTCTGGTTTAGTTTAGAATACTCATCCTTTACAATAAGCTTATGATTCATGCTGAGTATGAGATAAAAAGTTAAGTGGTATTTTTTCATCTCTAAATCATTAGTGTGGATACCTTTCCAACTAAATTGCTCTGGTAGCTTGGTTATTGAAAGTACAATGATTATATAAATTAAGTTCTATTTCTGACCTCTGTTCTCTTCCATTATTAGTTTATCTTTGTTATTATCACGTTGTCTTCATTAGATAATTACTTTAACTTCCAAGGTTGTGTTTCCTTTGGGAATACTTTAATAGGGGTTTTTGAATCCCGTGTAAGTTTTATAAACAGTATGGCTTTTTTTTTTTTTTGAGGGGGTTAATGCTTTACAGTGCAGTCATTGGCATATGCATGCAATTTCACTATGTAACAGGCACCCAAAGTTTTCTTCCCATCTCCCTCCCCTTCCTTCCCCAGAATCCTTTGCTTTGGTGCAATACTCCATGCTCAGTCCACTTTTCACTTTGTGCTCTCCCTCCCCATTCCTACTTTAAGTCCCACTAGTAAGTGAGATCATTTGATATTTGTCCTTCTCTTTTTGGCTTATCTCACTCAACATGATGTCCTCAAGAGGATGCAAAGGAGACAACCTTTTTAACAGCTGATATATATATAAAATTCCCTTTTTTGTCCTTCTTGTTTTATTGTTGTAGTTATTATTGATGCCATTGTTGTTGGATAGGACAGAGAGAAATGAAGAGAGGAGGGGAATACAGAGAGGAGGAGAGAAAGATAGACACCTACAGACCTACTTCACCGCTTGTGAAGTGACTCCCCTGCAGGTGGGGAGCCAGGGCTTGAACCGGGATCCTTAAGCCGGTCCTTACACTTTGCGCCACATGTGCTTAACCTGCTGCGCTACTGCCCGACTCCCTATATTTTTATATTTTTAACAGCTGAGTCGTATTCCATCATGTATATATATCACAGCTTTTAGCAATTCATCTGACATCTGGGTTACTTCCAGGTTCTGGTAATTACAAACTATGCTGCTATTAATATACACAGATCTCTTCTGATAGGTGTTTCTGTCTCCTTTGAGTAAATCCCAAGGAGAGGAATTACTGGGTCATAGAGGAGGTCCATTCCTAAGGTCTGAATAAGTTTACAAATTGCTTTCCACAATGGTTGGACCATTGTGTACTCCCACCAGCAGTGAAGAAGTGTCCCTTTTTCTTCATATCCCCTCCAACTTTTGTCATTTCTGTCCTTTACTGATGTATGGCATTCTCACAGGTGTGAAGTGGTATCTCAGTGTTGTCTTTATTTGCATTTCTCTGATGATCAGTGACTTTGAGCACCTTCCCATATATCTGCTGGCCCTCTGGATCTCTTCCTCAGGGACATGTCTGTCCCCATTTCCTGGCCCCATTTCCCAGTGAAGATGCTCTTGTTTTGTTTTGTTTATTTAACTGAGCTCTTTGTATTTTGGTTATTAGTCCTTTGTCTAATATGTGTTATGTAAAGATCTTCTCCCAGGCCCTTGGGTATTTTTCTGTTTGGGTGGTGATATTCTTGTTGTATAGAAGCTTTTCTCTTTCTTTCTTCCTTCCTTCCTTCTTCTTTTTTTCTTTTTTATTTCTTTATTGGGGATTAATGGTTTACAGTAGACAGTAAAATACAATGGTTTGTACATGCATAGCATTTCCCAGTTTTCCACATAACAATACAACCCCCACTAGGTCCTTCTCTGTCATCATGTTCCAGGACCTGAACCTTCCCCATATCCACCCTAGAGTCTTTTACTTTGGTGCAATACACCAACTCCAGTCCAAGTTCTGCTAAGTGATTTCCCTTC
Organism: Erinaceus europaeus; assembly: GCF_950295315.1. Taxonomy (NCBI): domain Eukaryota; kingdom Metazoa; phylum Chordata; class Mammalia; order Eulipotyphla; family Erinaceidae; genus Erinaceus; species Erinaceus europaeus. The sequence goes on along the minus strand of NC_080174.1, from coordinate 24,906,903 downwards.
TGATCTTGTTTTTCAGCTTCTGCCTATGAGTGAGATCATCCCATATTCATCCTTTTTATAGAAGCTTTTCCTTGGCTTTCCATTTGTAAAATGTTGCCTGGAATAGAAGCCTTTCAGTTTGATGTAGTCCCATTGGTTTGTTTTCACTTTTACTTTCTTTGCTGTTGGATTTGAATCCTTGAAGGATTTTTTTTGAAGAACAGGTCATAAAGTGTCCTGCCAATGTTTGCTTCTATGTATTTGATAGTTTCTGGCCTAATGTCCATGTCCTTGATCCATTTGGAGTTGACTTTTGTATGTGGTGATAAGTGATGGTTCAATTTCATCTGTTTGTATGTTCAATCCAATTTTCCCAGCATTATTTGTTGAAAGACTCTCATTTTGAGAAAGTCAATTTCTATTGTAAAAAGGTCTAGTAGGACTCTGATGTATTTTAAGATTTGTTTATGGAAGAGAACCAGAACATCACTTAGACATACACAGTGATGGGGATTGAATTCAGGTCCTCCTGCTTGCCAGTCTTGTGCTTTTGCCACTGTGATACCTACCCAGAATTTCTCTTTCTTTCTTTCTTTCTTTCTTTCTTTCTTTCTTTCTTTCTTTCTTTCTTTCTCTCTCTCTCTCTCTCTCTCTCTTTCTTTCTTTCTTTCTTTCTTTCTTTCTTTCTCCCTTACTCCCTTACTCCCTTACTTCCTTTCTTTCCATCCCCCCCTTTCTTTCTTTTTTTTGTTGGTCATCATTGGGGCTTCTCTATTCCAGGCAACATTTTACAGATGGAAAGCCAAGGAAGCTTACTTCAGTGTTGTGGTAGATGGTCTCAAACCTGGGCCAAAATTGTACAAAGGCAAGAGTGTTACCAAGTGAGCTATCTTCTTGCCAACTTTAACTCAGATTATTTTTAAAATTTAATTAGTTGATTTATTTTAATTGTAACAAACACAGAAGCAGGGAGGGAGAGAGCTCTAGAGAGACAGAGACAGACACTCAGCCTGCACCATTACATGTGAAGCTTCGCCTCTGCAGATTGGGAGTGGGGGCTTGAATCTGAGTCCTTATAGAGGGTAATGTGTGTTCTCTACCAGGTAGGCCATAATTTTTCCTAACTATCCTTTTAAGTTCTGTGACATATTATGTATTGCTTTGAAATGAATTGTCCATAAGTAGTGGTTTTTTAAAATGAGCAGTATTGTCTCATGGTACCTTGGGTTAAAACCAGCATATGGCTTACCTGGGTTATCACTGTGACAAAGGTGTCTTTCATCCAATTTGAGAATTTTGGCCATTTCTCTTTAAATATTCATGTCTGGAATAGCTCTTGCTCTCTGCCTCTGGGATCCTAGGTACATTTGTGGTAGGACTTTTGGTATTATTTAATAAGTCATCATAAATGACTGCTTTTTCTTATCTTTTCTTCAGATTCAAAAATTACTATTGATATACCCTAAAGTATATCCCAATCTGTTGGGACATCTACCAAGTTAATGTTTTTAAATATTATATTGAACATTCTTAGACTTTTATTTTATAGTACCTTTTCCTCTACTGAGTTTGCTGATTCCTTTATTCTGAGTATGTTTTTGTTATTACCTACTGCAAAATTATGATAGCTATTTCTAATATTGCTTCTATTTTCAGTTTCTGTGTTATTTCTATCGTGGGCTCTGTAATGATTTTCTCTTATCACATAATTTTTTTATTAGTTTCAGTTAAAAGCAATCCATCATTGCACTGGAAACTGTAATTCTGTCATTATGAATTATAGGTATATGTTTTCTTTGTGTACTATTGTGACTTATAGCAGTGACATTTATTTGTTTGTTTGTTTGGTTTTTTACCAGAGTACTACACAGCTCTGGTTTATGATAGTGCTGGGGTTGAACTTGAGACTTTGGAGCCTCAGGCATGAGAGTCTCTGCATAACCATTATGCTATCTACCCATACTCTATAGCAATGACCTTTTAAAAAAAATTTTTTAACATGATCTCTATTGTGTTTTACAGGACTTCTTCTCTACAGTCAGCTTCATCCAAATCATTCCGGGATTTCTTAGTAGAAGAGAAGAAGTCTGTTACTGACCATAATTCAGGAGATCATGTCAGAAAAGTTTGTTTTAGAGGGATTGAAAATTCCCAGATGTTGAAAGTTGCAAGGTAATCAAATATTATTCATCTACCTTAAAGTGTTCTACAGTAGTTTTATATTCTGAGATTTTTTTTTAATTTGAGGCAGATTTCTATACATAATTTTACATTTAAATTTAATTAATTTTTTTTAAAAAAGAAAACATCGTTGAGATATATTTGGCTTATGGTAATTTGTATATATTTAAAATTAACATTTTGACATTAGAGAAACACCGACCTATGAAACTACTGCCACTTGCATACATACATAATTCAACATAGTGAATATTACGTTCTCAGTTTCATTTCATCCTTGTGTGTTTCTTCTATTCAATTCCCCTGCTTTTATTGAAGTAAACTAGCTTGTATATTCTAGAGTTGCATATCTATAGTATCATACCACACATGCTTATTATTTAATGTATATTATATTTTGTATTCATCTAGTGTAAATGAGTAGTTCATTTCATTTTATTGCTGATTAGTATTTCATTGTATATGACTATAAAGCAGTCTTATTTTCAGCTCTTCCTTGTTTTGTTTCTGACTTTTTGATACATTTTTAAAATACATTATGTTTTCTTACTTTTGTGTTCCCACTGGGGCCTCTCACCTGCATAATTCTTTTGCTTCTGGTGAACTTTTTTTTTTTTAAATTTTAGAAAGCGAGACCAATAAGAGACAGCATAGTACTACCCCACCATTTATAGAGTTTCCCTTCGATTCTGTTATTGATGCTTCATTGTGATGAGGCCTCAAATGAGGGTCCTCACATGAGGTATTCTAACAGTATGTAAAAAAAAAATACTTATTTGTTTTTATTGTGGGCCCTGGAACTTGCACAAACAGAATTCCAGTGCTTCAGAGCTGACTCTGTTAATCCTTTTATTTCTGGGGGTGGGGTAGGGGTGGCACACCACAAAGACTACTCTGTTGTTCATGTCACTGCCATGCAGTTGTGGTGCCTGAACCTGGGTCCTCATGCATGGCAAAGCATAAGTGCTCTGAATTGTTCAAAATGGAACATTCTTGGGGCACCATATAGGCTAATACTATAAGGAAAAACTGTATTTTCAATTTGTTGACTGTATGGATACTTTTCACCTTATTTCTGCTAATACAGCTTCTCTCAGAGATATCCATAGAGTATTTTTTGAAAACAAAAATGTAGGGGCCAGGTGGTGGCTTACCTAATAGAATGAACATGTTACCATGCATGATGAACCAGGCTTAAGCACTTGGTCCCCACCTATAGGGAGGGAGGCTCCGCAAGTGGTGGACCAATGCTATAGGTCTCCTCTCTCCTCCTCTCCCCTCCCCTCCCCTCCCCTCCCCTCCCCTCCCCTCCCCTCCCCTCTCCTCCCCTCCCCTCCCCTCTCCTCCCCTCCCCTCCCCTCCCCTCCCCTCTCCTCCGCTCCCCTCCCCCCTCCCCTCCTCTCTCCTCCCCTCCCGTCTCTCTAGAGAGAAAGATAGACACCTGCGGACATGCTTCACAACTTATGGAGTGACACACACACACACACACCCTGCAGATGGGAAGCGACTCAAACCATGACCAGTCCTTGCACTTCACAAAATGTGCGCTTAGCCTCCTGCTCTACTGCCGCCGTCCCCCCCCCCTTAACCTCTCTACCTCTCACCCTCTATCACAGGAAAAATGGCCAGTGAAAGTGGTGGTGGTGTCATGTAGATAGCAAACCTCCTCATAACCCTGGTGGCAAGGAAAAGAATATGATGTGTGTTGTGGTGTGTTGTGTTAGTTGGGGGGCTAGAGAGAAAACTCACCTGATAGCTTGCTTGCCTTGCTATACATGGCCCGTGTTCAAATCCCCTGCATAGTGTGTTGGAGTATGGGAGTAGTATTACAGCACTGAGAGAAGCTTTGGTGTTGTGTTGCTTCTCATTCTCTGTTTCTTTCTGAAAAAGTTATTCTGGTACCATAGATTGCACATAGGCAAAGCCTTGGAAATGCTTATAAAAACAGGCCTAAATTGATATTTTATATAGTTTTTTTAATCTTGTTTGAAATTAAAGTTTATATTCAATTCTAATATGTCAAGCAGAACATTATCCAGTAGAAAGTGAAAACTTTGAATATTTTTGCTTTCAGATTTACTTCATGAGTTTGATTTACATGACAGAGAAGCCAGGCACCCATTTAATACATGTGACGCTAAGGATTAGGCTGGGAGCCTCAGGCATGCAAGTCCTACACTCTCCAACTTAAGCTGTTTCCCCCAGCCTTTCACATTCTTTCTGTGCTTTTCTTTCATGAGCATATGTTCACTTTTCAGTCATACACTATGAAACTTAATATTGCCTGCCCATGTTTGTCCTCTGCTATAGTCTTACAGTCTTAGTGATCTCTGTCTTATTTCAATGTTCAGAAACATCTAAAACCATACTTAAAATTAAACTTAATGTTTCCCTCAGCTCATGAAAAGAAAATGAAACAAATGTCAACAAAAACACCAAACAGCTCATTCATCCTGAGTTTTTTTTCCCCTTGGTAAATTGCATTTTCACGTGTTTGGCATACCCATCTTCATTACAATAACCATTTTATCAAGACATGCCAGTTTTTTTTTATAAGGTTTAATTTGTTTTTATCTTTATTTATTTATTGGATATAGACAGCCAGAAATTGAGAAGGAAGGGGGTTACTGGAAGGGAGAGAGACACCTGCAGCCCTGTTTTCACCACTTGCAAAGCTTTCCCCCTTGCAGGTGGGGACCGGGGCCTCAAACCCGAGTCTTTGAACACTGTTAACATACACACTTAACAGGGTGCGACACTACCTGCCCCCCCCTTTTTTAATATTTAGTATTTCTTTAAACTTTTCCTTTCACCAGTGTTTTTGCTGACACTTTGCACTACTATGATTTCACTGCCCCTGGTAGACTCTTTTTTTAGCTAGAAAGTGATTGAGAGAGGAGAGAAGTAGCAAGCCCTGCTCTACCATTTGTGAAGCTTCTCCTTTGTATGCTGCTCTGATGGTGGCTGGGAGCTTGCGCCCAGGTCATGGTGCATGGTAATGGGCGTGGTCTACTGGTTGAGCTGACTCCTGACCTCCTCTAAATACTAAACGTTATCGTCACCACACCACCATCAGCTCATTCCTATAGTCACCTATGATCTTCTCCCTGGGAAGTCTCCTAACTTCTCTTGCTATAGTCTGTCTTCCAGTAATTGAGTCACTGTGTTGTTTTTAAAATGTAGGTTTTACTGCTTCTAGGTTAAAACTAGTACCTATCATCTGGTTCCTGCTAATCTATTTTATCTTTTAACATAATTCCCATTTTAGAGACCTTGTTTTCCTCTTGGTGTTTCAGATGCCATTCATTTTTTCTACTTACCTACCTTCTGATCAGTCGATTCTGAGTATCTCATTCTCTGCTCAGTCATACTGAAGAAGTCTGACTGCCTTGAGTAGGTCTGTTTTCTGTTATATGTTTCTTGCACTTAGTACACTTTTCACAGTCTCACATATTTTTGTTTATTTAATAATTGAGGGCACCAAGGCCTGAAACATTCCATTGCTCCTAGGCCATCTTTTTTCATTATTTTATTTTGGATAAAGAGAAGAGAGAGATAAAGAGAGGGAGAGATGCTATAGCTCTATTCCACTCTCTGGTGCTTCCCCAGTACTGTATAGCTCTCTGGGGATGCCGCATACAGTAAGACTTGTACTCTACCAGATAAGCTACTTCCTGGTTACAAAACTTGAAAATAGTGTGATTTTTTTTTTTTTAACACTTTCTAGTACACAAGTATTTTAATAAATAAATTCAGTTGTGTGTCTTATGAAAGCAAAGATCAGTTTCTTGGTTCATCATAGTATCACCAACACAATGCTTACTAGTATGTATTAAGTACTTTGCCAACATTTCATAAATGAGTAGATGAAGAAATGAAATGTCTGTTTTGCCTCATTTCAAATGACATGTGTTTCCAACTTAGATGTTATGTTGTATGCCTTAAATGTATATAGATCTTCAAGTATATGAGCACATTCTAAATATATACTACTTTGAATGTTTCACTCAGCCAAATGTCATGGAACTCTTGAAAATATTAAAGATCTGGTTTCACAGTTTATCACTAGAGTGTGCTGTAACATCAGGGCTCTTAATTATGAAAAGTGGTGTGTGCTTTCATTACAGTTTTGGAAGTTTTAGAGGAGTTTAAACTAATAAACCACCTATAGCAAGGTGTTTGATAAGTGACAGTTATATTTTAAGTAGCTGTGTATTATCATCTAACTATGGACAAAACTTGGATCTCATATTTAATTTAGTCATAGAGAATATATAATCGAAAGTATAGGACACCTGATGAATGCACAGTATTGTGCTGGTTTCTTTGAGTCTATATAAATGTATAGTACACACACTCAATCTTTTTAAAAATAATTAGTAGTGATTTAATACTGATTTACAAAATTATGAGATAGGGGTATAATTCCACACCATTCCCATCAGCAGAGTTCTGTGCTCCCATTCATTGTATCAGGAACTGCAATAGTTCTCCTTTTTTTCCCTCTTTTCTCACCGGGTCTTGATGGAATTGGAGTTCAGAGCCCGATGAACATCTTCCCCTAACATTTCTTCCCCTCTGGGAATATGGACCAGAATTCTTTTGGGGCTGCAAAGTTGGGGTTCTGGTTTCTGTGATTGCTTCTTAGTTGGTCATGGACATTGGCAGGCCTATCCATAACCCTAACTTGTTTCTTTCCCTAGTGGGGTGGGGATCTGGAGAGGTAAGGCTCAGGTACATGTTGGTGAGGTCCTTTCGCCCAGTTGTAAGTATGTTTACTAGTAAGTCTGATAATGACACATAGAAGTCAAATGATAGGACAAAAATGAAGTTATACTGTGATAGTAGTAAAGAGATCACAAATGAATAAATTGTCAAAGTGACAAAAAAAAGAAGATAGCTAGTGTTGATTCAGTGGATGTGGCACATTTCTTGTACAAATGAGGCTTGGGTTTGATCCCCAGTTCTCAATGTGAGAGCGGTGTTTTGCTCTTAATTACTTTAATAAAAAAGAGCACAAAGCAATATATGATTAAGTGCCACATGAGCTGTTGAAAGAAGATAAAAACATGATATGGGCTATGCTATGGAAAAAAATAATGAGTTATAGACATTTGATCATTATATTTATGGATATGTGGTTATTAATAGAAAAGTATTAATTTGAATGCTATAGACTTTTGGTTATAGGATAGGAAGTTTTTCTTTATCCTTTCCTAGGAAAATGTTTTATAAGACAGTTGTCTCAGGTTCAATTTCACATCTCTGCAGAGTATGTGCTATCATATCTCTTTCTGCACCTCACCTACCATCAAGAGTCCCATCTCCTTCCACCATAGACTGTTAATACAAGGTGGGAATTCCATTTCACCCTGTCTCCCTCCCCTCTTTCCCCTTAAGGTTTTTTTATGCATCCTTATTTTAATTATAAAACAAGAATAGAGAAATCCAAAAATGACATTGTTACCTATGAATGTTTTGTTTCTCAGAGAAAACAGCAGTTGTGTAATTTCTGTCTGCTAATTGTTATTTGAGTTTTTTTCATTTTCATGTGTGTCTGTTTTATCCTTTTTCACTTATTTAAAAAAAAAAAACCTCATGTAATTCTGGGGAGAAAATTATCTTCAAGGGACCAGGTGATGGCACACCTGGTTAAGCGCACATGTTACAATGTGCAAGGAACCAGGTTTGATTCCCCTGGTCACTACTTGCAGGGAGAAAGCTACGCAAGTGGTGAGGCAGTGCTGCAGGTCTCTCCCTCTCTGTCTCCCCTACCCTCTCGATTTCTAGCTGCCTTTGTCCAATAAATAAAGATAATAAAAATAATATGAAAAAAATAAAATGTCATCTAATGTTTCTAATTATTAAGAAAAATTACGTGTGGGACAACATTATATGTTTATGCCAGCTTAAATACTATATGGAACTCTGTTGAGACAGATATAAAATTCTTTGGAAGTCAAATATATGAGTAAAATATAATTTAGTTCTCTTGAAGTCGAAAATTGTTCTTCAGTTTGAACAGAAATCTTTGGAAGAATATGTTATCAGACCTTTTTATGCTGCTTTTATATTCATAAGGCTATGTTTCATAAGACTGCCTGTAATAATGTTATTCCTGGAGGCCAGATGGTTGTTCATCTGTTAGAACACACGTGTCACCTTGCATAGATTTATGGGCTCCAGCCTCTGAATACACTTGGGAGTACCTGCATAGGGGAAATGTGACAGGTGATGCTACAGTGCTGTACTATCTCTTTCTACATCTCATCCTCTTTCTTTAAAAAGAAACAAACATGGGGGTCAGGCAGTAGCGCAGCAGGTTAAGCGCACATGGTGCAAAGCACAAGGACCCGTGTAAGGATCCTGGTTCGAGCCCCCAGCTCCCCACCTGCAGGGGAGTTGCTTCATAGGCGGTGAAGCAGGTCTGCAGGTGTCTGCCTTTATCTCCCCCTCTGTCTTCCCTTCCTCTCTCCATTTCTCTCTGTCCTATCCAACAACAACATCAGTAGCAACAATAATAATAACCACCACAACAGTAAAAACAACCAGAGTAACAAAAGGGAAAAAATGGCCTCCAGGAGCAGTGGATTTGTGGTGCAGGCACTGAGCCCCAGCAATAACCCTGGAGGCAAAAAAGAAAAAAAAGAAACAAACATAATTTATGTCCTTTGGCCTTATTTGTATATAGCTGTGCCACTGGTTGCTTCTGTTCTCCCTGGTCTAAGCTTTTGAGAGAGTGAGTATGTCAAAGACCCAGCTTATGGTTTGTGCATTAAAACGTTTGGGACATTCAATCAATTTTTCCCCCTCTCATATTAATTAAATAGTGATTTATATGACTACATATTAATAGGAGTGTACATAAACACCATTCCCCCCCTCCCCCACTGAAGCCGAACTTCTGCCCTCGATGCAGAGATTTTTACTTTGGTGCCCTTCTCCAAATTCAGTCAAAACCTGCTTTGAGTTTACCTTTCTGTTGTCCTTTCTCAACTTCTGTCTATGAGTGGGATCATCTCATACTCATCTTTATCTTTCTGACTTAGCTCACTTAACAAAATTCCTTCTAGCTCCATCCAAGATGGGTCAGAGAAGGTGAGTTCATTGTTCTTCATAGCTATGTAGTATTCCATTGTGTATATATGCCACAGCTTTCTCAGTCATTCATCTGTTGTTGGGCACCTGGGTTGTTTCCAGGTTTTAGCTGTTACAAATTGTGCTACTATGAACATAGGTGTACATCTTTTTGGTTGGGCATTATGAAGTCCTTGGGGTATATCCCTAGGAGAGAAATTACTGGGTCATATGGAAGGTCCATGTCTAGCCTTGGACCTTGCCCTCAACTTGGATCAACAATGGTAGAGAATGTTCCATCATCTGAAGGGAGGATGGACAACATACTCTATACTCTACCCAAGGAAGATGGGTCCTGAAATCGGGGCAGCTTTCTACTCATGACCACAGAATGTGAGCTCAGATCTACAGGGAGTTCACATAGGCTCTTAATCTGAATATGGGGCCCGGATCAGATCAAATCAGTGGGATTTATAGTCAACAATATTTATAAACCTTTCCCATATTTGGCAGCTACTCTCTTCCCTGATGCAGCTTTCTGGTCCTTTTCCCAGCCATGACACCATCTCCCCAGACAATAACTTGGATCCACCTGCATATCATATTTCAAGCTCGGGAAAAAGAAAAACAAACAAACAAAAAAATTAGTATAGTCACAGGCCCTTTAGAATAGAACTAAAATAGGCTTACTAACTGCTATCTACCAAACAGAGACCCCCCCCCCCAACTCTTCATCTGCACTATTCCAGCCTTTAGATTCATGATTAGTCAACAACTTGTTTGGCTTTATATGTTAACTCTCTTTTTAGCCACCAGGTTCCAGATGCTACCATGATGCCAACTTGACTTACCTGGACAGATGACCCCACCAATGTGTCCTGGAGCCCCATTTCCCTAGACCCCTGCCCCACTAGGGAAAGAGACAGGCTGAGAGTATAGATTGACCTGCAAATGCCCATGTTCAGCGGGGAAGCAATTAAAGAAGCCAGACCTTCCACCTTCAGCACCCCATAATGATCCTGGGCCCATATTCCCAGAGTAATAAAGAATAGGAAAGCTATCTGGAGGGGATGTGATACAGAGTTCTTGTGGTGGGAATTGTGTGGAGTTGTACCACTCTTTTTTTTCCCCCCTTTTAAAAATTTTATTTGTAAAAAGGAAACATTGACAAAACCGTAGGATAAGAGGGGTATAACTCCACACAATTCCCACCACCAGAACTCCGTATCCTATCCCTTCCCCTGATAGCCTTCCCATTCCCTAACTCTCTGGGAGTATGGACTCAAGGTCATTGTGGGATGCAGAAGATGGAAGGTCTGGCTTCTGTAATAGTTTCCCCGCTGAACATGGGCGTCGACAGGTTGATCGACACACCCGGCCTGTCTCTCTCTTTCCCTAGTGGGCTTTAGGGAACAGGGCATATTGATGGGATTGTCTGTCCAGGAAAGTCTGGTCGGCGGCATGCTAGCATCTGGAACCTGGTGGCTGAAAAGAGGGTTAACATACAAAGCCAAACAAATTATCCTATTTTGTCAATGTTTCCTTTTTATAAATATATACAAATAAAATAAAAAATAAAAAGAAACAAAGGAGTTCATTGGAAACCATGGCATCATATAGCCAGCCATGTAACCCCAGCAGTAACCCCCATGGCAAAAATAAAATAATAATAAGAAGAAACTTGTTTCTGTGTTGCAAGTATTTACAACTGTTCTTGCAAAATGTAATATTTTTTGATAGTTCTTTAGTCATAGTTCTCTTTAACAGTTTTGCTTCATTTTGATAGACTTCAAATTAAATTTATAATTTAGGAGTTTATACATTGAATATTATGAAAGAGATTTGAGTGTTAGTCTCGCACTTACAATAACCCTCTGAATCTTTACAAACCTTAATCATACATGAAAATAGGATAGTAATGTCTATCATTTAGATTATTTTTAAGACCTACACTAGACAGTGTATATAAAGATACTTTATTAGCCAAAACCTGGAAGCAACCCAGGTGTCCAACAACAGATAAGTGGCTGAGCAAGTTGTGGTATATATACACAACGGAATACTACTCAGCTGTAAAAAATGGTGACTTCACCGTTTTCAGCCGATCTTGAATGGAGCTTGAAAAAGTCATATTAAGTGAAATAAGTCAGAAACAGAAGGATAAATATGGGATGATCTCACTCTCAGGTAGAAGTTGAAAAATAAGATCAGAAAAGAAAATACAAGTAGAACCTGGAATAGAATTGGTGTATCACACCAAAGTAAAAGACTCTGGGGTGGGTGGGTGGAGAGAATACAGATCCAAGAAGGATGGCAGAGGACCTGGTGGGGTTTGTTTTGTTATATGGGAACCTGGGGAATGTTATGCATGTACAAACTATTGTATTTACTGTTGAATGTAAAACATTAATTCCCCAATAAAGAAATTTTTTAAAAAGATGCTTTATGAATTCTAATGTTATATGAAAATGTCATATTTCAGTACTGATGGCTTAGTTTAACCTAGTGCAAGATACTTAACATCTAATGTTCAATTCTGGTAGCCAGTTTTATAGCGTCTTTGAAGTGAGATTTAATAGCTGCTTATTAGTTATTAATTAGTATTTGGTTCCACCATTGTTTTTGCATTTCTTTATCAGGACAGAACTCGGGTTCAAACCCACCCGCAGAGGAAAAGCTACACAAATCATGAAGCAATACCGGAAGTCTTTTTCTCTCCTCTCCCTCTTCCTTCTCAATTTCTCTCTTGTCTCTATCCAAATACATAAATAGGTTGAAAGTGTCAAGACTCTTTACTTGACACCTCAATTTCAGGATGACTTCTGAACCCTGCGTAAGTCAGTATTTGTGTTTGTGCTTATGTTTTACTTTAATGTTCTTGGAGGACTTTAGTTTTCTAGCCTTGAATTAACTTTAAAACTTTTCCAGGAACTGAACCAATGGATTCTTCATTTAGTCTCTAAGGTAGTTAACTAACTGTTTTACCAGAATGAAGATTCTTTCTCTTCCACAGCATCATTCTCAGATTATCATAATTTCCCTCTCTCTTTTTTTTCTTTTTACCAGAGCACTGCTCAGCTCTGGCTTATGGTGGTGGGGAGATTGAATCTGGGACTTTGGAGCCTCCGGCATGAGAGTTTGTTTGAATAACCATTATGCTATCTACCCCTCATAATTTCTTAACCATTTTTTTCCCCTCCAGCTTTCTAGTTCATATCCTTGGCTTCATTTCTTCCCCAGCTGGAAGTCTTTTATTTCACATTGGAAACTTCTTTTATCTTCGATGCATAGGTCAGGTGTTAAGCAAATTTCATATGTTAGAACTCAATACTAGTATCATATAACAATTTGTTTTTTATTTATAAAAAGGAAAGATTGACAAAACTATAGGATAAGAGGGGTATAACTCCACACAGTTCTTAGCACCAGAACTCCATATCCCTTCCCCTCCCCTGATAGCTTCCCTATTCTTTAGCCCTCTGGGTATGGACCCAGGGTCATTATGGGATGCAGAAGGTAGAAGGTCTGGCTTCTGTAATTGCTTCCCTGCTGAACATGGGCATTGGCAGGTCGATCCATAGTCCCAGCCTGTTTCTCTCTTTCTCTAGTGGGGCTATAGGGAAGCAGGACTCCAGGACACATTGGTGGGGTCATTTGTCCAGAGAAGCTGATTGATATCATGGTAGCATCTAGAGCCTGGTGGCTGAAAAGAGAGTTAACATATAAAGCCAGACGAGTTATTTTTACATTTTACTTTCACCATTTTGAATTTCAGTACCTACATCTAGAAGAAAAATATCTGTAATTCAAATGAATAAGGAGCTTTTAAAATATGCAGCTTTTATTTTATAGCATACTTGAAGTTCTTGACTTTCTATTAACCATTCTTCAATTACTTGTTTGCATAACTAACTGTATTCCTGACCTGATCAGGTAGACACTGAGACAGAAAGATGAAAAAATTCTTGTACCTTTAAAAACGAATCAGATAAGACAGACTTCTAATTAATGCTACATTGTGTGACACTCTGTAACCTTAGTTTAAATGCTTAAGACCAGAGTACTAATATTTGGGCCAGTACTTAAAGAATGACCAGATTTTGGTGGGATGTATTCTATACTAGTGGCAGTAGTAGAAATAAAGCCAATTTGTGAAAATAGGAAACACAAAATGAGAAAATGGCCAGGGTACGAGTTTTGTTTCTTATCTAACCAATTTGTTAATTAGACCGATTATATAATACTCCTTGAGTCTTAGTTTCTTTGCATAATGGAAATAATATAACATTCTTCACAGAGCATTGCAAAGATTAAATAAGAATTGAAAATACTTAAATAAATTTGTCTTTCTGTATGTTTTGTCTGAGTATTTTAGTTTTCAGTGAATTTCATTGTGCGTGGACCTGTTTAATTTTAGGTTTTGTTTTCCCTTTTATCTCTTCCATGCCTTTAACCCTATTATTCTGTTACTAAAGTGAGCAGCCTACCTTTGCTTATCCTATGCAGATCTTTTCTGTGAATTTGTAAACTAAGACCACATCCCACTACCATCTGCCTTCATTTATTGTGATTTCCTTAATTAAACCAGTAACTTTGCTCTCACTCCTCCTTTATATTGTGTAAGTTTCTGAGAATCCAGAGTACTTTGAACTGAATGGTATAGATCATCAATTATATTACTCTAATTCCAATTTTATCATTATTTATTTATTATTGGATAGGGACAGAGAAATTGAAAGGGGAGGGAGAAAGACAGGAGACGCCTGTAGCCCTGCTTCATCACTCATGAAGTTTTTCTCTTGCAGGTGGGGTCTGGGGGCTTGACACTAAGTTCTTGTGTACTGTAATGTGTGTGCTTAGCTAGGTAAATAAATAAATTTTTAAATCTTTGTGCCATACATTTTTCGAGTTGATGGAACTGTGTTTTAATTAGCCTGAGGTTTAATACCATAGTGCTGACACATATCCAATAAGTGTACATAAGTGGATCAGGAAGTCAAAATTTTAGGCCTTGTTTATTCACTCTCTGACATTATATTGTTAAAGCCTGCTGTGCATAGGTTTGCACATTATTGAAAGAAGGTGTTGGGCCAATCTAGATGATCTCTGGGTACTTTTCTAGCTCTTAAAGTTTTATCATTAGTCTCTGAATTATCTTTGTTAATTTCTTTCTCTAACGAGTGTTTCAGAGTCCCCTCATCATGCTTCCCATTGTCTTCATTAGGCCCTCTCAAGTGACCAAATCTTTGATGCTTATAGTCCTTATCAAATCAATAGACTTCCATTAGGAAGTTTGATCTCTTTTCCTTTTTTTTTTTTTTTTAACCAGAGAACTACTCAGTTTGATGGTGGTATGGGGGATTGAACCTGGGACTTTGGATCCTTAGGCATGAGAGACAGTCTCTTTGCATAAACATTATGCTATCTACTCCCCCATATATTATTTATTTATTTATTTAAGATATTTTTTACCTTGTTCATATGTTGTTCCCTCCTATTTTGTAAGCTCTTAGAAGGTAGAGATCATGCTGTGTATTTCTGTCTATACATAACATCATTATTTTTTTTTTAATTTCTTTATTAAGGAAGTAATGTTTTACATTTGACAGTAAATACAATAGTTTGTACATGCATAACATTTCTCAGTTTTCCATATAACAATACAACCCCCACTAGGTCCTTTATCATCCTTCTTGGACCTGTATCCTCCCCCCACTCAGCCTCCCCCTCCCCACCTACCCCAGAGTCTTACTTTGCTGCAATATGCCAATTCCAGTTCAGGTTCTACTTGTTTTCTCTTCTGATCTTGTTTTTCAACTTCTGCATGAAAGTGAGATCATCCCATATTCATCCTACAACATCAAGTTATTTACTAGTAAGTTTTCCACAAAACTTGACTGCTAATTATCTAGTTAAGATACATTTTGAAACCTGATGCTAATTCCTTTACTGACTTGTAATATTTATTTTATGAGAGTGAAGCTAGTGCATTACCCTCTCATATAGGATAACAAGAATCAACTCGGGACCTCACATAGTCAGGGCATGTGCTCTGACTGACAAACCACATCTCTGACTGGTAATTTGCAAATTTTCTTCAACAAAGATTTTCAGTATGAATTTCTCAATTTCTTAGTATATGTGCTGCCGAAGCAAGCACAAATTTTTCAATTTCTTATTCCACCAGTGTACATTTTTAGTAGTATGAGTATTAGAAAAAATAAACAAGTCTTACAAGATCTTCCTCTATGATATAACTATCCAGAGGATTTTTTTTTTAATAATTTAAAATGTAAGTCTGACTGCACACATTACTCTGTCTCCTTAGTTGGAAGCTTATAAGTCTTCCTCCTTATTTCTATGACTAAGTAGTTTTAGTAATGCTACTAGTATCTTGGTCTCAAGTTTTGGCATTTGTTTTGTAGATGTTCTTCTCATGGTATCCCAGGACCAGAGGGCCACCATATTTCAAACATACCAGTTCCAGACAGTCCAAAGTAAGAGTGATTAACTGTGGGGCCTCTAAAGTTAAAGTGCTACTTAACTCTAAAAAATAATTAGGTACTGTAATGTAATACTGAGTAGAATGTATTATCTGAATATTCTACATAGTTTGTGATGCCTTTCTGTTTAGTTATATTGCTTTTCCTCTATTTTTGTCATTTTTCCAGGATTTTTACTACATTACTGATCCAAATTGAGTATCTCCTTTTTCCCATTTCTCATCTCTTCATTCCATAAATGCATACAAAAGTTTCCAGGTGCCCTTGTATTAGAGATCAATGGGGAGATGTAAGAGTATTAAGAGACTGTTTCAGAAGAGATTTTGTGTCCAAAAATTGGGGGGAATGAATGAAAAGAAAGTCACTAGTACTTATTTTTTCTTTCAGTCCCTGGCTATCTTCTTTGACTCCTCCATCCAATGTAGCCCCAGTGACTTTTGCATCTATTGTAGAAGAAGAATTACAACAGGAAGCAGCTCTTATCAGAAGTAGAGAAAAGCCTTTGGCTTTGATTCAGGTAAATAATATCTTACAGAGGTTCAGCTTAAGGGGCTGGAATGATAACTCATCATGAGAGTGTTTGCCTTGTCATGTTCATGACCCAGTTTCACTTGTAGCACTATATGGAAGTGTTGTGTCAATGAGGGAAACTGGTGCTGTGGTGTGTCTTTCTGTCTCTCTGGGCCTTGCTGTCTCAGTCTGAATAAAAAACCAAGTCATCCCAGGAGCAGTGAAATCATTTGTTCATGAGCCCCTAGTTCTGCCCAGAAAAGAAAAGAAAAAAAAAAAAAAAGTTTAAGGTCGAGGGACCATCAAGATAGCTTAGTGCCTGCATTACCATGTATATCACCCAGGTTTGAGCCTAACCTCCATCACATTGGAAAAAGCTTCAGTGCTGTATGTCTTTCCCTTTCTCCCTCTTTCTACCTGAAAAAAAAGATTAAAAAAATATATAGAAGAGAACTACACTGTATTCCATGTTTAGGTTTTCAGAAAATTGATTGCTTGCTTTGTGTAGGAGCACTTGTCAGATGTAAATGCAATGTAAAACAAAACTGAGGTAATTCAACAATTTAAATCAGTTAAATATGTTTGTGATAATTGACTTTGAACAATAAATTGTGTTAAGACAAATATTTTTAGCACAAGTGCTACATAATGTGTTAGCCTTTGAAAGTAACCAGTAGAGAACTTGGCAGTATCTAGCACTCCCCTTGACTTCTGTATCATATTCTTACGTTGTAAGCAACAGTCACAAACACTGACTTTTTAAAGTAAAGAGAATTTATTTGAGGGCTATTGAGATTCCATAGGCTTAACTGAAGGAACAGTCAGAACCTACAGTTGCCATGCAAAGCCAAGAAGCAACACTTAGAGGACATGAACAATATCAGAATGTTTCTCACAGAATAAAGCTATTGTAATGACTGGATCCCAACAGAGAGTTTTAGTTTCAAGGTGGAGAGTTATTCTAGTTTAGGGCTCAAGCCGTTGCTTAACAAAGGGATTGCAATATACCTAGTTTCATTCCATTATTTTGTATCAATAGGTGTTCATAAAAGCATTATCTATATTTGCCAAAATATGGACAGAAGAGCTCAAATGTCCAACCGATAAGTGATTAAGAAAGCCCTAATATGTGTATACAAGGAAATAGCACTCTGGTGTAAGAAATGATGAAATGGTCTCTTCTGCCATATCATCAATGGAACTTGAAGAAAACATGCTAAGTGAGATAAGCCAGTAAGAGGACAAATACTGGATGGCTTCATTCATAGGGGAACTTGAAAAACAATGGGGAAAAAACAGGGTAAAATTTAGACTGGCTGTGGTCTATTGCACCAGATTTAAGGACTTTAAAGGGGAGAATAGAAAGAGCTTTAGACATCATTGGGACCAGTGCACCAGAATGGAGGCAAACTGTAGTGGTGGGAATAGACACCTGTCATGGGACCTTGAGAACTTGATTGGAGGTTTTAGCTGGGGACAGCTACTTGCCCTTGCCCCTCTCTGTTTGGGGAAGACTCTTTGACCAAGCGCACAGCTTCGGGAAGGATGCACATGGAGTACTGAAGGAGGCAGGGGACAACCACCCAACCAGTCAGGTCAACCCAGTCAACCCTGGTGGTCAGTGGGGTAACAGATGTCGCAGCCAAATCATCTTCATATCCAATACCTATCAGGGGAAGATAAGAAAGTACTCACGTGACAGCTTTTTAAAATAATTACTTCCCCCAATACAGTGATATATTTTTTTAAAACGTGATGCTCAGAAAGAAATCGGAAAGAAAGCTAATAATGTCCTGCTTGGTTTTTTTTTTTTTTTTTTAGAGAAAAATCTCCTTTTTTCTCTATTTCAGATTGAGGAGCATGCAATACAAGATTTGTTGGTTTTCTATCAGGCACTTGGAAACCCTGAAGAATTTGTCATTGTTGAAAGGACACCACAGGGACCACTGGCAGTACCTATGTGGAACAAGCATGGATACTAGTAGTTCACTGTGGAGTTAAAATGCACTTTTCAAAGATTGTGATAGTGATAATATGTAGAAAATAATTTGGTAACAGATCATTCTAGATAGCATAAGAAAGAGCTCATTTCTATATTGTGGTTCAAGCATATGTTTGTATGATTACAAAATTCCTTAGAATTGTGATTTTTTTTTTTTAAAGGCATCTTTTATGAAAAACTATGGAACTATTCTGGGTTGAATTTAAACAGAATCATTTCTTCAAACTAGTCTAAAGGAAAACATGAGTGACTGAAGTGACTGAATTTAAGAGTAACAAATTAAGAGTAACTTTTCTATTAATTTAGATTTTGCAAATACTTGTCATACTCTTAAAAAATATATAGCATTGGTGAAGGAAAGTAGGAATGTCACTCATTAATTCTAATCTACTATCGGCCAAAATTTGGGTTTTGCTACAGTAGTGATGTTACCATTTTGGTGTCTTTATTAATTAGGCTATGAATATTGTAGGTCTTATCTAAATATTGAACCACTTGAATGCCATATTTGATTAGGACAACTCATGTTGCATTCAGCTATGCAGTGCAATAGAAAGGAAGAAATTCAGGCTAACAGTTACTTTACAATACTTAAAGTCATTGTGGATTGTTTCATGATGGAGGAGGGGAGACCTACCTTATAAAAATCTAATTGTGAGAGAACAAATTTATCAGCATTACGATTTTTTTTAATAATTGCTTAATTATCTACATAAATATTAAATAATTTGGAAGAAAATTGGTTTATAGTTTTACCTTATATGATTAGGAATTTTTTGAGCCTGGGTTATGAATGAATAGAAACATATTTCTTTGTAATAGGATGTTTGGTTTGCTTTTGAGTATTAAAGGAATCTATTAATACGTTAGCTTGGCAAATTGGCAGGGTTAATGTGTTAGCTTCTGGGATATAAATTCAAGGGAATGTATAGGCAATTCAGTTGATGGAAAAATGGTTGAAACTAACTCAGTATTTCAGATTTAGCTGTACCCCAAAGCAGCAAACTTGTAAGCAGATGTGCAATAAAAATAATTATGATCCATTTCAATGCTAATGTGTGCTTAAACTATATTGTACCTGCTATAGGGAGATTCACTAATTATTCCTCCTGATACACTATAGCCAGTATTTAAGATGTTACTCTGCATTTTTTAACTACGTAAAAAGAGCAATTTCCGAAAATAAGTCTGAATTTTATATTATGTGTCTGTGAATAGATTGAGAAGAAATGAATTTTATAATATTTTATTAATGTTGCATTAAAGAGGCCTTCTGAAATGCTTTCTTTCATTTGAAATTTTGATTCTATCATCCTGAAATACTTTATTTTTCTCTTTTATTTTTACTTTATTTATCTCTTTATTAAAAGGGGGATTAATGGTTTGCAGTTGACAGTAAAATACAATAGTTTATACATGCATAACATTTCCCAGTTTTCCACATAACAGTTTAACCTTTACTAGGTCCTCCTCTGCCACCACGATCTAGGACCTGAACCCCCCCCTACCCCACCCCAGAGTCTTTTATTTTGGTGCAATACACCAACTTTAGTAAAAGTTCTGCTTAGTGTTTTCCCTTCTAATCTTGTTTTTCCACAATATTCCCACCACCAGAGTTCAGTCCCCATCCCCTTCATTAGAAACTGAAGTAGTTCTCCCGAGGCCACAGATAGGGGCTGACTTTATAATAACTATCAATATATATATTTTCCCCATTTTTTCCTACAGTCCTGCCTTCACTAACTCACACCTATACCAACCCCTACTTCCAAGTGTCTTTCCTCTTTTCTCTCAGATAAGAGAAATGGTGCCAGACTTCCCATGGTGTTTTCCAGATTCCCCTTCATTTCAGTGAGGGTATAAAAAGAAGATTCCTGGTGACAAATGCTTTGGGTCCTGGTAGAATTGGGATTCCAAGCCGTTCTAGTCATCTTCCATCATTTCTCCCTGTCTGGGAGTGTGGACCAGAATTCTTTTTTGGGGTGCAGAATGTGGGAGTTCTGGTTTCTGTAATTGCTTCTCCACTACACATGGGTGTTGGCAGTTTGAGCCATACTCCCAGCCCATTTCTATCTTTTCCTAGTGGGGTAGGGCTCCAGAGAGGTGAGGTTCCAAGACATTGGCAAGGTTGTCTCCTCAGGGGAGTTAGAATGGAATCAGTAGCATCTGCAACTTGGTGACTGGAAGGCAGGAAGGAATAGGAACCTTAGGGTGGAAATTAGCTGAGAAGTCTATTTTAGGTATCTTCCTAAGGGCCCATGATTTTCATAGTAGTCTTTGCTGAGCTTGATAGCAAACAGACAATAGCATAATTGTTTAGCCTAATAAGATAATAGCTGACATCTCAGGTGCAGGGATATCAGAGCAGAATGTGCTTAGCAGTCAGTCACATGCTTTGATAAAATCCTAGGGGTCAGAATTCCTCTTAAAGCTTTAAAGAGATGACTTGAGTAAATTATGCAAGAAAAGTAATAATTGAGAAAACTATCATTAGTTAATATCTGAATTGGCTCTTTAACTATTTGAGTGGTTGACCACATGAATTTGTCCATGACAAAAGGATTTTGAGAACTTGTTTGGAGGTTCTAGCAGGGGTGTGCAGCTACTCGTATACCCTTGACTGACCGAAGACTGATCCGTCTCTATTTGGGGAAGGCTGTCGTCTTCAGCCACGTGCACAGCTTCAGGAAGGACGCAATTGGAGCGGTGAAGGAGGAAGGGGACACCCTCCTAGCCAGCCAGATCAGCCGAATCAACCCTGGCGATCAATGGGGTGACAGATGTCTCAGCCAGATCACCCGCACATCCATGTCCTTGACAAAAGGGTTGACAGTTATTTTGTATCAATCTGAAGGAAACCTATAGATTAATAGCTTGAGGAAAGTGACTCCAGAGGAAGTGCTGAATGGAAGTCTTTCCTGTCTTTTCAAGTTGTGTCCTCACCCAACTGCCTATTTGTAAACTGCTAGTTTATCTGAGACTAGGAACATTTAAAAGTACAGAGTAACTTCTGGAGGTGGAACCATGGTGGCATAGTTGCTTGCAATCAATGGTCCCCTTGAAACCACTTGTAAGAAAGAGAATGAAAGCCACAAATTTCATCAGTACAGGGAATTCTGAAGGCTAGTGTTGGGAGGATGATAGAACATTTTGGGACTGATGTTGCAGTGCCTGACAGTTACCCCTGTTTAAAATGTGCAGCAAGCAACTAAAAAAAAAAAAAAAAAGATTCTCAAGTTTGTGCTTCAAGAAATCTCATTGGCCCCTCAGTGCTCAGATCCTGGCTAGCCGCAAAAAATACCTACACTCCACAGGTAGTTGGGGAAGCTATGGCTTTGATTCTGAAACTCACGTTTGTGCACTAAGCCGCCAATAGCAGTGCCAGGCACTATGGACCACTTTCCTAACCTCCCTTTGCTCCCCCTGTCCGCCCTTCGAGTACACAGCTTCTAAACTGAGGAGAATTTCATTACCAAAAGCCACAGCACCACCTACCCTACACATACAACAACACATTCATGTTAAATGGAGCAATTTTAAGACAATAAGTTCATGGACTGGGGAGATAGCATAGTGGATGTGTAAAAAGACTTCCGATGCCTGAGACTAAGTTCCAGGTTCAATTCCCAGCACCACCACAGGTGAGAGCTAAGTGGTGCTTTGCTTTAGGGGGATGACTAGAACATGCATGTCCAGGAATCAGAACGCCGGAATTCTTAAATGTAATAATACAGTAAGGTACATTATTAAATTATGAAAAATCGGAGACAGTACAAACTACTAGAGAAAGGAAGAGATTGATAAATAGTTGATTTTTTTTTTTTTTTTTTTTTTTTTTACCAGAGCACTGCTCAGTTCTGGTTTATGGTGGTGCAGGGGATTGAACCTGGGACTTTGGAGCCTCAGGATTGAGAGTCTCTTTGCATAACCATTATGCTATCTACCCCCTCCCAGCCTTAAACATCTAAAAAGTAAGTGTTGGACTAGGAATATGGATCTTTCTGTCAATGCCTTTGTTCGACTACGAAGCAGTTACAGAAGCCAGACCTTCCACCTTCTGCATCCCACAATGACCTTGGGTCCATACTCCCAGAGGGTTAAAGAATAGGAAAGCTATCAGGGGAGGGGAGGGGATACGGACTTCTGGTGGTGGGAATTGTGTGGAGTTGTATCCCTCTTGTTTTGTCAATGTTCCCTTTTTATAAATGAAAAATAAAAATTTTAAAAGTAAGTGTTGGCTATTATGAGACTTTCCTTACAAAAACTTTACACAGAAAAAGAAAACAAGGAAACAAACCCCCCCCCCCCATAAATTCAGTAAAGGGGAAGGATACAAAGTCAATATACAAAAACTTGTGGCATTTCTATACACAATTAGATGAAAGGGAAATGATATAATCCCATTTACAGCTGAATCAAAAAATACATTGTAGCAAATCTAACAGAAGAGGTGAAAGAACTTTACAATGTTAGAAGTGAGACACAAGCAATAAAAGGGTGTTCCATGCTTATGAACTGAAAGAAAACTAAAAATGGCCATATTAAATGAGCTTATAAATTCAGTGCAATGCCTATCAAAAATCCTGATGGCATTCTAAAGTCTAGTGAAATTTGACTAATACCACAGACCAAAATTTGTTCAAAATTGATTAAAGAGATATTAAGGCTGACAACTATAAATGAGTATAAGAAAACATAGATAGCATAACAGTTATGCAAAGAGACTCCTGCCTGAGACTTTGAAGTCCCAGGTTCAATCCCCCGCACCACAATAAGCCAGAGCCATGCAGTGCTCTGGTGTTTCTCTGTGTCTTTCTCTCTCTGCATCTCTCTCAAAAATAAAATAAACAAATTTTTTTTTTTAAAAAGAAAGAAACATTTCCAAGTCCTAACATCAAAGATGTATTTAGAGATACAATCCTATGGGCAAAGGAAACGAAAACAAGAACAAACAGATGGAACTACACAAAGACCCAAGTTTTAAGTCCTCAGCCCTCACCTACAGGAGGGAAGCTTCATGAGTAGTGGAACAATGATACAAGTGTCTCTCCCTCTCACATTCTATTAAAAAAAAAAGTGCCACTAGGAATAGTAACAGAGTTGTGCAGACACTGAGCTCAGAGATCACCATTGTGGCAAGAAAGAACAAAGGGTTATCATCAACAACAATAACAACAAAAAGCAACCCAGTAAAAAATGGGCAAAAGCTATGAGTAGGCATTTCTTTAAAGACATTCAGATGGCCCATAGAAATAAAGAGGAAAAAAAAAAAAAGCTTTACATCAGTCAGTAGGGAAATGCAAGTTATACTTCACAACAATAAAAGCAGCCTCCATAAAAAAGATGAAAGAAGACCAATTGTTGGTGAGGTTGTAGAGAAAAGGAACTCTGTCTCACTGTTGGTGAAAATGCAAACTGCTATAGCCTCTATGGCTAAATAAAGAAATGATTAATACCCAACACAGGCCACCACATTGGAGATGCTTTTACTGACTTCCTCGAGCACATGATCTCACCAATGTGTCCTGGAACCCCACCTCTCCAGAGCCCTGCCCCACTAAGAAAATATAGAGACAGGCTGGGAGTATGGATCAACCTATCAAAGCCAATATCCAGCAGAAAAGCAATTACAGAAGCCAGACTTTCCACCTTCTACACCCCATAATGATCTGGGGTCCATGCTCCCAGAAGGTAAAAGAATAGGAAAGCTTCCAATGAAAGGGATGGGATATGGAACTCTGGTAGTGGGCATTGTACCTCTCTTATCCTATAGTATCGATTATTATTAAATCAGTAAAATAATAATAATAATAAAAACACAGGGACCCAATCCAGAGATGAGGTCAAATCGGAGAAAGACATGACAACCTTGGGATTAGACTGGGAGAATTTTGGCGCCAGAGAGAATCTGAGCCAGTGGGCCTTGTACTGGCTTTGTGACTCACCATCAAATCCCACAGTGAGATTTCAGAGGCAGAAAAAATGCAGTGTGAAAAGTTTTAAAACTGGGACAGACTGAAGCTCATAGATGATATCATAGTGAAGAATTGGAGAATGTAGACAGTGAAAATCAGGCAAAGATCAAAGTTCAAGAGGAAATCAACTTATTTTCTAAAAAAAATCTTAAATTTTACTTCCTTTTTCTTTCACACAAATTTTCAATTAGGAAATGCCTGCAAAGAACAACGCATCTGTTTATAGAAATGAGATACTGATTTACCTAATTGTGTCTTTGGACAAGAAAAAAAAGAAGAGTTTTTTTTTTTTTAATTTTTTATTTAAGGAAGGATTAATGAACAAAAACATAAGGTAGGAGGGGTACAACTCCACACAATTCCCACCACCCAATCTCCATAACCCACCCCCTCCCCTGATAGCTTTCCCATTCTCTATCCCTCTGGGAGCATGGACCCAGGGTCATTGAGGGTTGCAGAAGGTAGAAGGTCTGGCTTCTGTAATTGCTTCCCTGCTGAACATGGGCGTTGACTGGTCGGTCCATACTCCCAGTCTGCCTCTCTCTTTCCCTAGTAAGGTGTGTCTCTGGGGAAGCTGAGCTCCAGGACACATTGGTGGGGTCTTCAATCCAGGGAAGTCTGGCCAGCATCCTGGTGGCATCTGGAACCTGGTGTACTACCGCTTTCAG
This sequence comes from Erinaceus europaeus, assembly GCF_950295315.1. Lineage (NCBI taxonomy): Eukaryota > Metazoa > Chordata > Mammalia > Eulipotyphla > Erinaceidae > Erinaceus > Erinaceus europaeus. The sequence goes on along the minus strand of NC_080174.1, from coordinate 24,882,008 downwards.
GTATATATATTTGCAGTAGTTTATGGATGCGTGTGCACATAAGCTCTCTCTCACAGAAACTGGTGTATATCTAGGTTATGGGACTTTGTTAGAAAGTGAACTACCTGAGATGAAATTAGAGTGTACTATAAAAGTAAAAACCCAGTGGTGATGGGTAGGCATGCAGATTCCTGAGCCAGTGGGGGGTGGGAGTGGGCGGGAAGGATGGGTCACAGTCCTTTGGTGGTGGGAATGGTGTTTATGTACACTCCTAGCAAAATGTAGATATATAAATCAGTAGTTAATTAATATGAGAGGGGGAAAATCAATTGTATGTCTCAAAGTTTCTCAAAACACAAACTGAATCCTTGTAATATATAGGCTGTGCATTTGATAAGAAGAGTTTTTTTAGCATGAAAGTCTTTTTTTATTTTTATTTTTTATATTTATTTTCCCTTTTGTTGCCCTTGTTGTTTTTCGTTGTTGTAGTTATTATTGTTGTTGTTGTTGTTGATGTCATCATTGTTAGATAGGACAGAGAGAAATGGAGAGAGGAGGGGAAGACAGAGAGGGGGAGAGAAAGATAGACACCTGCTGACCTGCTTCACCACCTGTGAAGCGACTCCCCTGCAGGTGGGGAGCTGGGGGCACGAAGCAGAATCCTTACGCCAGTCCTTGCGCTTTGTGCCACGTGCGCTTAACCCGCTGTGCTACCACCTGACTCCCAAAAGAAGAGCTTTTAAAAAAAAACTCTCAGTACAATTCCCCAACAAAGACATGCCCATACATTTAAATATTGGACTTAAAACTATACCTGCTCAGGTAGTTCCCATGTTCACTTTGCAAGACAGAAACGTGAGTTACAGTCCCTTTCACTCCATCCCTATACCTCATGATACTGGGAGTAAAGCTTTAAGTTAAGTTTATTCTCATTAGTTGTGGATGGTCATGCTAAATTATGAATGGCCATGTAAGTAAGTGTAGGTTATTTTATTTGAAGTCTTTGTCTTTTCATCCATCTTTGTAAAGAGTATGTTGCGCAGAACTCACTCCAGGACCCTGCAGTTGCCCCAGTACCAAACTGTATATGCACTAACACACCTGTGACTAGGTTCTCATGTTAGAAATACCAGATACTAGGGAAATCAGTTATGACTGTTTTCAAAATGAAGATACCACAACTCTGAGAACTTATATTACTTGCTCAAATTTGGTAGACTATGTTCTTTCTACCCCATTTTTATTTTTTTTGTTTTATTTTTTCATTAGTGACTTAATAGTGATCAACAAGATAACAGAAGGAGTCACAGTCCTAATAATTAAGAAATATTTTGGAATATATCCTAAGGAGCCAAACATACCCATCCAAACAGGTTTGTGTAAACCCATGTTCATAGCAGCACAATTTGTAATAGCCAAAACCTGGAAGCAACCCTGATTTCCAACAACTGAGTGGCTGAGTAAGCTGTGTGTTGTGACCCCAACAGGAATTTGGGACTATTAGCATATGAATGATGGCAGGATACACAGAGAAGGGAAGGTATAAAGCACAAGACTTGGAGCAGGTCGCTCTCTTTGGCTGCTGCTGCTTCTGGTCAGATGCATCTCAGCGGAGGTGTGCCAGGTATTCGCCATGGCTACTTCTCCTGGGAACTGAACACATGTGACTCTGCTAGCCGGTAAAATTTTAGAACCCCCTACAGCCACGAGCAACCTTTTCCAGAGCTGATAATTGTTTATCTTATGGGACTAAACTTTTGATAACTATACTCAGACTTAGCGTTTTTTTAACCCTTGATAAGTGCTTATTTTGCCTTTTACCTGTTTCACCCTAACAAACCTTGTATTGTTTAAACCAGTTCCCAGCTCCCCGATGTGAATCCTTTTACATGCCACAGCAGCCTCCACAGACCCCATTTTAAGTTAAATAACAACGGTTGTGGCCTATATACACAATGGAATACTACTCAGTTATTAGAAATGGTGAATTCACCTTCTTCATCTCATCCTGGATGGAGCTTGAAGGAATCATGTTAAGTGAGATAAGTCAGAAACAGAAGGATGAATAGGGGATGATCTGACTCAGAAAGAAGTGGAAAAACAAAATCAGAAGGGGAAACACTAAGCAGAACTTGGACTGGTGTTGTTGTATTGCACCAAAATAAAAGACTGGGGTGGGAGTGGAGGGTTCAGGTCCTGCATAATAATGGCAGAGGAGAACCTATTGGGGGGTTTAATTGTTATGAAAATTGAGATGAAAACTGAGAAATGTTATATATGTATAAACTATTGTATTTTACTGTCAATTGTAAACCATTAATTCTCCCAATAAAGAGATAAAATAAAATAAAAAATAAATATTTCAGTTTGCTTAGACTGGAGTTGGGGTATTGTACCAAAATAAAAGACTCTGGGTTGGGGGGGGGGTTCAGGTCCTGGAATATGATAGCGGAGGAAGACCTGGGGGGGTGGTTAGATTGTTATGTGGAAAACTGAGAAATATACATGTACAAAGTACTACATCTTACAGTCAGCTGTAAACCATTAATTTCCCCAATAAAGAAAAAGAAAAGAAAAACAAACATCAGATACTAGGCACACACTCCAAATGCTTTCTTTTTTATTAAATTTTTTTAATTATTATTTTCCCTTTTGTTGACCTTGATTTTTATTGTTGTTGTACTTATTATTGTTGTTGTTGTTGTTGATGTCATCATTGTTGGATAGGACAGAGAGAAATAGAGAGAGGGGGGAAGACAGAGAGGTAGAGAGAAAGATAGACACCTGAAGACCGGTTTCACCGCCTGTGAAGCGACTCCCCTGCAGGTGGGGAGTCAGGGGCTCGAACTGGGATCCTTACTCTGGTCCTTGTGCTTTGCGCCAAATGCACTTAACCCACTGAGCTACCGCCCCACCCCCTCCAAATGCTTTATTAAAACATAATTTGATTTTTAGACCTATTCAAAACGCATGGCTTTACACAGAACATATTTTGTAAATGTATTTTATGCATCAATTAGTCCATACATGAGAAATATGTTTTCATTGGCTGCTGAGTAAATAGTGTTTCAAACTTTTAGGTTAGTATGGGACACTATAAATGTGTGTTCTAAATAGAACTTCCCACAACTGTGAAGAATAACTTTAGTGGCAAAAGCACTTTTCCAGTTAGTTGCCCTTCTAACTTTTATGTTTGGCATTTCTGCCATACAAATTTTCCCATTAGCGCATAATTTCAAGTGGTTCCATGTTAATGTGTATGCTCAACAGTGTGCTACCACTTGGCCCCCAGTTCCAAGGGCATAGTTCATAGTACTCACAGATTATTAGTGGCCATTAGGTTACCCCATTCCTCCATAGAAAACCCAGTCCAGACTTGACCAGGAACACTGGATATCCTCAAGGGATAACTTAAAGTATAAGCTATCAAAAAAGAATACACCTAGTATACACTGAAAAAGAAAATTCTACAAATTGTTTAGCTGGAAATGTTGCCTTTGTCCTAAGAGGGCTATCTCGCAGACTGAAGTCAGCAAGACAATTGGTTTTCTGTTTGTTTGTTCATTTTTCATTGAGAGCTCTAGAGCTTTACAGCACAATCACTGATAGATGAGTACAATTTCATTATGCACCAGGACCCCGTAGTTCTTTTGCACCCTTCTGTCCTCCAACAATGCCACTGTTTGTGGAGAAGCCTCATTTGAGAAGCCAAGTTAAATGTTCTGAAAGGCCACAGTCCAAGTTTCCTCTACAAGAATGATCACAAGATAGGACAAAGTCTTGACCATACCTTCAAATTTATGTGAGGTGCTTTTTTGGAGATTTCAATAACCTTTACATTTCAATAGCCTTTACATCTTTCCAAATGCAGATAGTTCTGACTGAGTTGACTTGGCAAGACCAAGATTGGAATTTATGAGCACTTCCTCTTCTATATAAATTAACTAAGTCTTTTACTGGAAAGCAATCTCCTCTAGTTAGCAGAAAAATCTAGAAATTTATTAGATGAGGATGCGGGAAATAGTATAGTGACTATGCAAAAGGTTTTCATTCCTGAGGTTCCAGAGATTCCAGTTTCAATTCCCCACATTTACTTTAATTCAGAGCTGAAATAAATAAATAAATAGATAAATAAATAAATTTTACTAGATCTTTTCTTTTCTTTTCTTTTTGCACATGTATTAAGACCAGACCTCTGAAGTAGGGGTCGATCAGTCAGAGAAATCTGATAGTGGGACCCGTGGACCTTGGCCTTTAGTTTGGCTCTGAACTACCTCTTTAATAAATTTCTCTCTCTCTGTTTTTTTTAGATTTTTAAAAATATTTATTTATTTATTCCCTTTTGTTGCCCTTGTTTTATTGTTGTAGTTACTGTCGTTGTTGTTATTGATGTCATTGTTGTTGGGTAGATCAGAGAGAAATGGAGAGAGGAGGGTAAGACAGGGAAGGGGAGAGAAAGATAGACACCTGCAGACCTGCTTCACTGCTTGAGAAGCGACTCCCCCACAGGAGCCGGGGTCTCGAACCGGGATCCTTAAGCCGGTCCTTGCTCTTTGTGCCAACTGTGCTTAACCCGCTGCACTACTGCCTGACTCCTCAATAAGTGTCTTTTTTATTTAACTTTGTATTCACTTCACAGTGGTAAATATTTCAGTCAACACTAGGGAATTTTGCCTAGTTTTATAATGGATTCTGAATCTTGATTTCACGACTTGCCTAGAAAATATCTCATGTTACTTTTAGATATATATTTTTAGTTATTCATTTGTCTATTTGTGTGTGTGTGTGTGTGTGTGTGTGTGTGTGAGAGAGAGAGAGAGAGAGAGAGAGAATCATTCTGGCTTATGCAATGCTAGGGATTGAACTTAAGATCTCATGCTTGAGAGTTCAATGCTTTATTTACTGCACTACCTCTCAGGTCAATTTCATGGTATTTTTAAAAGGGACTTGATGAAGGAAAATTAGACCAGGCAGGAATATTTCATATTTGTTTAAAATACTAAAGAGAGTACTTCTTTTTCTTCTACTCAGACTTCTGGTACTGCATTCTTTTCCCTTGTAAGCCATCAAGACATTGTAAGCCATTTCTCAAGTCATTGTCTAATCTAAAAGGAAATGATCTATACTCCCCAATCCCTTTCTTTATGACACACTGATCCCTCTTCCTATTCACTTCTAAACAACTCAGTTTCAACCCATAGGACTGGAGGACTTTCAACCTAGAACTTCAGTACCACCAGGTAAACTCATTAGATTTCCTTTGAGATCTTGCAGCAGGACATGATGTAAGCTAATATCAAGAAATCCAGATCTTCAGTAAGAAGCACAGGAACTATTCATCACATTTTCAGCTGCAATTCCTTTTACTCTCTTGATTATTATAAGCTTGGATTAAGGAGAAAACACAAGTCTCCTTAGAATTCTGAAAGTCAACAAGCAATCAATCAAACTTTGTTCTAATCACTGAGTAAAAATACCAGTAATAAGCAGGATGAGCAGTTGGCTTTCATTAACACATCTAAACTAAGGGACATACTTTGGGCTAAATGTAACCAGATGTATTATCACCATTCTGATTTGTACAGTAGAATCAGTGTGGAATATTTTGGCTCATAATCAAAGTTATCTTTGTCACTTCTTCTTCTTCTAGCGTTTGCCCTTCTTCCGTAGCCAGTCAACAGCGCCAGGTTGAAAGCTGTCAGGAGCTGCTTGTTGCTGGCTTTGAAAGTGACTGGGATCCATGTGGATTCAGTCGGCTAGGAAGGATCGTCAGTTTCCCCAATAAATGGGTACTAACGGGATGCACCACGAGAAGGTCGATCCAATGCATCTTTGTCACTATATAGAGGGTCACATTCTGTAGATGAAATAGGTGAAAAACATGACAGAATCCTACATGGCCAAAGTTTTGAGCTGTAGCAGAGAGGACATGTTTAATCACCTTGCATTAATGAAACCAGAGACATGGATGATGTGGCTTGAGGAAAAGATGTTCTGACAGTGAAGTGTTGTAAGATGTAGGACTTTAGGACTTCCTAGGAAGATCTACTGTCTCCTCTGGTGAATTTATGCCACATACCTAAAAATGTCAAGTGGAATCTTTCAGTCATATGAATTGCTTGAGTATGTAATCTCATGGTTTATGGTGACCACAGCAATTTTGGCAGAAGACCTTAAAAAAAGTCCTCTGGAAACTTGAGAGACCAAGGAACCCAGATGGTTTGGACTAAAGAACTAGTTAGTATATCTACTGCCTTAGGCATAGAACCAACCAAGCATTCTCACTTCTCGCTGACCCATCATTGAGAGGGCACCTGCTACCTAGCCTGTCTGCTCACCTTTGAGCATCAAGTCTGTATTTGGTTGGATGGATGTTTCATCTAAGTCACAGTGGTAGGGAAGGGAGGAGATTATCTGACACAATCAGGCTTTCTAAGGTACTTCTTTCACATTTGGACATTTATGAACATAGTTACAAATTGGGCAGAATCCTAGGCATCTTTCCTGGGCTCCTTGCAAAGACATCCAGTCCTTTGGCTAACATACTCCTATGGGATGAAGAAGTATGGGATGCAGTAGCTTTATCACTCTGTAAAACCAAGACATATGGGAAAAATTAAAAATGTGTTCTTGTGACTGTGGATTATAATCACTAGTGATGTGAACGAGGCCCCTGTTTATAAACAGCAAAGAACTTTTGTGCTTGGACATCAGACTGGAACTCCTCCTGGGCTCTGCTTAAAAGTGGCTGCTAATTTCTTGAAATAGTTTGGGAATCTATAGTTAGGATAAAGATGTTAAATCCACATGTTGATCTGGCTTTTAAATCACATCAGAAAATAGTGGAAGATTTATAATTTCACATTAACTTCCAAGCATAAGAAAGCTCAGACAGTGTGTACTTTCCCATTGGATCTGGAAAAAGAGAGGAGGGAGAGAGAAATGGGGGGAGAGAGAGAGAGAAAGAGAGAGAGGGTGACAGAGAGAGAGAAAGGGTGACAGAGAGAGAGAGAGAGAGGGTGACAGAGAGAGAGAGAGGAGAGAGAGAGGGTGACAGAGAGAGAGGGAGAGGGATATCCTGTTGAGTGTTTTCTGCTTGACTTTTAGCTATGTAGGGCACATCAGCTTATTTACACTCTAGCGTGAATAACAGCAGAGCAATCCTGTGGTCCCGTTGGATTCAGCAAAACCATGATTCTGTGGGAACATTTTCTGACTTTCTTCTCCTAAAGGCCGACTGAGGGAACCGTGATCCCTCTGGGGCTTTAATATGAGTCAGTCAGCACCACTGCCTGTGAGCCATTGGCAGCCACTTCAGCCTCCCTCCCCCTGTCCTGGGAAATCACATCTTTATCACTTCCATGCATTCTTTATTCTGGTCTGATTTTTTTTTAAATATTGTGTTATGTGTGTCCTTGTGTGTATATGTGTGTGCATGCAGGGAGAGAAAAGAGGGTAATTTATTTTTCAAATTCTCTCCCATTTTACCGGGGGGTAAGGGAGGTGTCACAAGCTGCTTCCAAGACAGAAACATCCTATGAGAAACAGATTTCATTACAGAGTCTGAAATGACAGGAACGGTTTAAATTTAGCACTGGGGAGGGAATGCTGCCTTTAGGTAATATACATCTAAAATGATTGCAAATGTTTTATCTGATGCCAGCTGTGCAGCCTTTTGGATAAGTGATTTCATGTCATACACTCCAGAGCATGTAGTGCAGATGTGTCCCTGGGCCACAGAGATCCTTAACTGGAAACCAGCAGCCACCGCGGTGCTACCACCCCCACTCATGACAATATTCCCAGCATAATCATGTCATCCCTTGGGCTCAGTGAAGGGGCTCAGAGTGGGGAAACCAATAAACACTGCCCATTGGGACAGAGTTCCCCTGGGCACACTAGCCATTCACTCTTATTTATTTTTGTTTGACCAGTGACTCATCATTTATACCATCTTATGTGCTGTGACTCACTCTGGCTTATTTCTGCCCAGGCTTACAGAGTGGCTCATTTCTGGAGAGGGCCCTTCCGTATCTGTGAAATGTCACGAATCACTACATTGCACTTGGAAGCAGCTCTGTGCTTTATGCTTACTTCATTGAGGATGAGCTGGCTTAGACAATGATAGCATAACAAAGCAATTGCTCTGGGTCAAACTGCCCAGACCTCTAGGAGCCTCAGTTTAAGACCATAACTTGCACACTGCTTTGTGGTGATGACAACGTGGGACATTGTAGTTGGCTCGCTTTGCTTTTATCAGGAGGCATGTGTGTATCAAATGCAGATTGTGAAATCAGCATCTGCTGAAAGTTTTCAGAACAGACACAATCGGTGGTCAATTTCCATTTCCTAAAGACCCCCTTCTCTCTTCTATTTTCTGTTTCTCCATGTATATTGTGGTGTAAAACATATTTTGCTCCTTAGGTGCTATTTCAAATGTATGAAAATACAGGTTTTTTAGAGTTTAATAAGAAAAACAAGTTTGTTGACCTCATATTCTCTGGAGTGTTGAGATTTTTTTTTTTTTTTTTTTTAAATGCCACCATGTTATCCACCACTCCTGGAAACCATTTTTTTTTTTTTTTTTTACCAGAACACTACTCAGCTCTGGTTTATGATGGTGCAAGGGATTGAACCTGGGACTTTGGAGCCCCAGGCATGAGAGATTTTTGCATAACCATTATGCTATCTACCCCACCCCTTCCTTTCTTTTTATTTGACAGGACAAAGATAATGGAGAAGGAATTGGGGAGGATAGAGAGGAAGAACAATGGAGAGACACCTGCACTATCATTTCGCCTCTTCTGATGGGGGCTCGAAACGGAGTCCTTCCACAAGGTAATGTGAGTGCTCAATAATGAGAGCCACTGCCTGACCCCTTGGTGTCTCTCTTACTCTTAAAAGAAGCTAAAAATAATCACTACTTCCCAAAGTGCCAAGAAGAAGAAGATGCAGAAATGTCTGGAGTCTTCATCAGGTGCTCAGTGCAGCCTTGGCTGCCTTTCTGTGTCGACCAAGCAAGGCTAGCTGTGTCCTGGGGGCAGTGGAGTGGGGGACAAATGTTGAATATTCTCAGCAGAACAAAGAAAACCTTTTCTCAATTATTGTATTTAATTATGTTCTTTTTTTTTTTTCAGGGCAGATTTTAGGTTTATACAAAGGGGAAGACTCAGCTTTTCCTGGATTAGGAAAGGAATTGTAAAATATTTTGCTGGCTCAAGCCATGAAATAATGCATCCTGAGATGAATTCAGGCTCTCTTGCTCAAGAAACCAATGTCTGGAAGGTTTAGGTTCTGAAAAAAATGTGATAAGTATCTTCACCATTAGCTGGATAACTAGTGAGTCAAGAAAAAAAAAAGGCCTTCTGCAAACTGTGTGAGAGTCCTGCTGAATGGAATTGCTTTTAATAGCCTGTGTGTTCCTGTCTGCGCCCTTCTTGGCTTGGAGCCATGAAGCCACTCCCACAGCTGCAGCCCAGAGGATGGCATGCTTTTGTGATGTGTTTTAAATTAGCTTAGTCAAGCTATAAATATTTTTGGTAATTAAAAAAAAAAAAACGAAATGTTTCTGTCTAAGCCAGAGGACTGAATTGTGCAATGCAAATTAACTTCTTATGGAGGTGGGGTCAGGAAAATAGAATGAAACTGTGCATCTAACCTTGGCTGCTTCAGAGGGGTTACACAGAGTTGGCCAGATTTGATTTGAGGGTTTCTCAGTTACCTCGGGTACAACATTCAGATTCCAACTCAAGGACTCTAATAACCTCCACTGAATGTCAATTCCAGCCTGGTATGTGTGCTCTTGTTCCTTGATGTGTGCCTCCTTATATGTGCTGCTTCTGAATGAAGTGCTTTTACCCTGACACAAGGCACGTTTCCTGGCTAGAATGATTTCAGGCTTCCATTCTGCCATGTCTTGTGAACTTTTTCTGGAGAGATTCAACCAATTTCCAATCCTTTATGCTTGCTTACCTCTTTTGATTTTCTAAGCTACATTGGCTATATAAAGAGTAGACCTTTGGCATTCGCTGGAGAGCCATTCTGATGGTCGTTGGGATGGGAAAATAAATCCCATACTGTATGAGAATGATGATGAAAGTAGATCGAGTGGAAATGAGATGATATATACTTGGCTTTTTAATTTTTCATCTCTTATTTTTCCCTTTCTCCCCTAACTATGTGGTATGAAAGGAAGGGTCAAAGAATTACCTGGGGGCCATTTGTCCTCCTAAACTGAATAGATCCGAATAAGAAACAGTGGGGTGAACTGGAAGATGCTGAGGCTTTTCAGACTTTGGAACCAATCTTGATGACTTCAGTGGAATTCTGGGTAACCAGACTACTGCTGAACTTTGGTAACCTCATCTTGTGCTGTACCTCACTTTCTTGGTCAAGGAAATGAAGGGCCAGTGAGACAGATAACACCTCGTAAATTTTGTATTATAAGAAAATGATATTAGCATGAGGGTGTATGGGGAGCATACACAAAAAAGAAAGAAAAAGTAAATTTGTTTTTAAATTAATTTTATTTATTTATCGCTGGGGTTCAGTGCCTGCATTAGGAATCCACTGCTCCTGGCGGCCATTTCTCCCATTTTTAGCTCTTATTGTTGTTAATGCTGCTGTTGTTGGATAGGACAGAGAGTAATGGGGGGGAGTCAGAGAGGGGGAGAGCATGCCGGCCCCACCCCTCATGGGTAGGGAGCTGAGGGCTCAAACGGAGATCCTTCCTCTGTCCTTGTGCTTCTTGCCAAGTTCACTTAACCCCCTTCACTACCGCCTGGCCCCCCTTAACTTATTTTTTATCTTTATTTATTTATTGGATAGAGACAAAAAATGGAGAGGGAAGGGAGTGATAGAAGGGGAGAGGAACAGAGAGACACTTGCAGCATTACTTCACCACTCATAAAGATTTCCTCCTGTTGGTGGGACCAGGGCTCGAGCCCAGGTTCTTTTGCATTATATAATATATGCACTTAGGGAGTCAGGCGGTAGCTAAACGCAAGCGCGAAGATCAAGGACCACAGTAGGAGTAAGGAACCGGGTTTAAGCCCCTGGCTCCCTACCTGCAGGGGAGTCGCTTCACAGGTGGTGAAGCAGGTCAGAAGGTCAGAAGGTCTGTCTTTCTCTCCCCCTCTCTGTCTTCCCCTCCTCTCTCCATTTCTCTCCTATCTAACAACAACGACATCAATAACAACAACAATAATAACTACAATAACAATAAAAAACAAGGGCAACAAAAAAGGAATAAATAAATAAAATTAAAAAAATAATAATATGTGCACTTAACCAGGTGCTTTATCACCCAGTCCCCTTCAAAGACAATTTGTAAAATATAACAATACTCAAGATCGTTAGATCTTTATCATCTGCTGGGTTCTGTCTTAGCGGAAGGTAACACCCAAATGTGGAACTTTGAGCAGGTTGCATTTGCCTCTGTCTTGTATGGTAGGGCTTAAGTGTGTATATTTTAAGCCTCTAGAAGACTACTGTACCTCTTTTTCTTTACTTTCATCTTCTCTCAGCAGAAACTTTCCATGAACCCCTCTTCAGACTTCAACAGAGATCCTCTGTACACAAGTAGCGGGGGACCTCTATTTGACACTCAGAAATTACCTACGTGGCACAGTTTTGTCAGAAAAAATTAAAAAAAGGAATAAGTGTCTTCATGTTAAGAAAATTTAGAATCAATAGGAAGGATCAGAGTCATATTTCTTTTTTCTGATTCCTTCCAGACTTGTTAAAATTATATTTCAAGGTGCCTGTAGTTTTTAAACAGTTCCTGATAAAATTTTAATGTACATTTTATCTATTTAACTCATCTTTAATGGACATGGAGACAGTTTTCTTTTTTGAATTTATTTTTATTTATAAAATCAAAATATTGACAAGACTACAGGATAAGAGAGATACATTTCCACACAGTGCCCACCCCCAGAGCTCCATGTCTAATCCCCTTCCTTGACAGCTTTCCTATTCTTTAACCTTCTGGGAGTATGGACCCACAGTCATTATAGGGTGCAGAAGGTGGAAGGTCTGGCTTCTGTAATTGCTTCTCCATTGAACATGGGTGTTGACAGGTGGATCCATACTCCCAGCCCCGGAGACAGTTTTCTTTTTTAAAAATTTTTTTATATTTATTTATTTTCCCTTTTGTTGCCCTTGTTTTTTTTATTGTTGTAGTTATTATTGTCGTTGTTAGATAGGACAGAGAGAAATGGAGAGAGGAGGGGAAGACAGAGAGGGGGAGAGAAAGATAGACACCTGCAGACTTGCTTCATCGCTTGTGAAGTGAATTCCCTGCAGGTGGAGAGCTGGGGCTTGAACTGGTATCCTTACTCCTACTGTGGTCCTACTGTGGTCCTTGATCTTAACGCTTGCGTTTAGCTACCGCCCGACTCCCTAAGTGCATATATTATATAATGCAAAAGAACCTGGGCTCGAGCCCTGGTCCCACCAACAGGAGGAAATCTTTATGAGTGGTGAAGTAATGCTGCAAGTGTCTCTCTGTTTCTTCAAAACTTCTTCAACTTCGCACCACATGTGCTTAACCCGCTGTGCTACCGCCCTACTCCAGGGGACAGTTTTCTAAGGTAACTTTAACTCAGGAACAATAAACCAAAGGGCAAGTATTCACCTATCATTCATTTTTCAATGAGCAGATAAACACTCAAAAATTATTTCAAATAATCTGAACACAAATTATTTCATTTATGTGTAATCTAACATTCAATACCTTAGGAAACTTAAAAAAAATCAAATATATGGGAAAAAGAATTCAATATAGCTTTACAAAATTGATATAGCTTCTACAAAAAGATGGGGGAGGATTTATGGTGGGCACATCTGGTTGAGTGCACATGTTACTTTATTCAAAGATCTTGGTTCAGTGCCCCAGACTCCACCAGAAAAGGGGAAGCTTCATGGTGGTGAAGCAGTGCTGCAGATATCTCTCTTTCTCTTGCTTTTTCCCCTTACCTGCTCTCAGTTTTTTGTGTCTTATATATATAAAAAAAGACCATTAGAACCAGTGGATTTGTTGTGCAGATTCTAAGCCCCAGCAAATCTACGGCCATACCACCCTGAACACGCCTGATCTCGTCTAAGCCCCAGCAATAATCTTGGTGACTATAAAAATAAAATAGAATTTAATTAATTAATTAATTAGTTAATTAACAAGAGAGCTAGGATGGGGGCTTATATGATAGTTCACTTGGGAAGGTAGCTGCTCTGTCTGGTTCCCACCACCTGGGGAGACTTCCGTTGCTATGATGTCTTTTCCTCTTATCTCTCTCTCTCTCTCTGACTTTATTTTTAAAGATTTTATTTATTTATGAGAAAGGAGGAGAGAGAAGGAACAAGACATCACTTTGGCACACGTGCTGCCGGGGATTGAACTCAAAACCTCATGCTTCAGAGTCCAAAGCTTTATCACTGTGCCACCTCCCAGACCACACTCCCTCTCTGACATAGACACCATTCCCACCACCAAAAGACTGTGTTCCCTCCCCCCCCGCCCCAGGAAGCCTAATGTCCACCATCCCCCCCACCACAGGGTTTTTACTTTGGTGCCAGACTCTAGATTTAGTCAGATCCTGCTTTGAGTTTCCCTTTCTGTCTTTCTCAACTTCTGTTGACGAGTGGGATCATCCCATACTCATCTTTATCTTTCTGAGTTAGTTTACTTAACATAATTCCTTGTAGCTCCATCCAAGATGAGTCAGAGAAGGTGGGTTCTATATTCTTAACAGCTGCATAGTATTCTATTGCGTTTATATATCACAGCCTTTTCAGTCACTCATCTGTTGTTGGGCACCTGGGTTGTTTCCAGGTTTTATCTATTATGAATTGTGCTGCTATGAACATAGATGTACACATATCTTTTTGGTTGAGTGTTATGGAGTCCTTGGGGTATATTCCCAGGAGAGGAATTACTGGGTTATATGGAAGGTGCATGTCTAGCCTTGTGAGAGTTCTCCAGACTGCTCTCCAGAGAGGCTGGACCAATTTACATTCCCACCAGCAGTGCAGAAAGGTTCCTCTGTCCCCACAGCCTCTCCAGCATAAGGGTTCCTCTGTCCCCACAGCCTCTCCAGCATTTATTGCTGCTGTCCTTTTTGATGTATGCCATTCTCACAGGAGTGAGGTGGTATCTCAATGTTGTCTTTATTTGCATTTCTCTGACAGTCAGCGACCTGGAGCAGTTGTTTTGTTAGCCTTTTGGATCTCCTCTGAAGTGAATGTTTTGTTCATATCTTCTGCCCATTTTTGGATGGGGTCATTTGCTTTTTTGGTGCTAAGTTTGCAGAGCTCTTTGTATATTTTGGTGATTAGTCTCTTGTCTGATGTATGGCATGTGAAGATCTTCTCCCATTCTGTGAGGGGTCTCTTTGTTTGTGTGATAGTTTTTTTGGATGTGCAGAAGCTTTCCAATTTGATGTAGTCCCATTGGTTTGTTTCTGCTTTAGTCTTCCTTGCAATAGGGTTTGTTTCATCAAAGATGCCCTTGAGTTTTAGGTGGGAAAGTGTTCTACCAATGTTTTCCTCTAAGTATTTAATAGTTTCTGGTCTAACATCGACACCATTTGGAGTTGATTTTTGTTTCTGGTGAGATAAGGTGGTTCAGTTTCATTCTTCTGCATGTTTCAACCCAGTTTTCTGAGAACCATTTATTGAAGAGAGCATCCTTCTTCCATTTAATACTTTGGGCCCCCTTATGAAAGATTAGATGTCCATAGGTGTGGGCCCAATCATCTTATTTTTGATATTTACTTTTTGAGAAAAATTATACTAAAAAGCCTGTCTATTATAGACAATTATCATTTTGAGTTGCTTTTAATATTTATACACAAAAAAGTTTTGATTTTAGCTTACCCAAGCCTAAAATTTTGTTTAGAGATACAAAAAGAGAAAAATATACATGACATAAGCACAAACTTACTCAAACCTAGCAATTTACAAAGCCTTTCAATGATATTATTTATATACTATAAGTAGTAACAAAATATGGCAGACTTAAACCTCAGGCCTATATCTGATAGCCATCTGGAAAGTTTTAACCTTGCATCTCAAGCAAAACACAAACAAAGCAAATAAGCTTATTTCTTTTCAAATATGCTTGCTGCTCAGTACATGTTGCAAAAATCAAGTCAGATTCATCAGGATGGAGGGTTAAAACTATAGAAGATGGAGTTTTTACTAGAAAGTTATAGGGGTCTGTAGAGGGTTAAATATAAGATTATGAGACATTTTAACTGATTTTTAATTTTTTTTTTTAATTTATGAAAAGGAAGCACTGTCAAAACCCATAGATTTTAACTGATTTTTTGAAAAATTATCTCTGGGGCTTCGCTTATCTGGGCCTACTTTTTCCAGATAGAAGAAGACAGAGCTAGAGAGACAGAAGGAGAATGAGAAAGATACCACAGCACTGTCAGTTACCCCCTGTGTGATGGGGGGGTCAGGCTCAAACCTGTGTCAGGCATATGGCAAAGTATGCACCCTTTCAAGTGAGCTAGCTTGCTGGCCCATTACCAGACCTTTAAAGTCTATACCCATCAGAGTCTTCCACAGTATCAAACAGGAATTACTTCCAAATAAAACTTATGAAACTGTCAGTACCCTCATTTGAAAACAAGACAAAGATGTCATACACGAAAAGCTACAGACCAGGATCTCTGTTGAAGATAGATGCAAAAATGGTCAGCAAGAGCTAGATAAGCTAGAAAGATGATCTCACAAATGGAATCGAAGAAGCAAAACCAAGAACAATATAAGGTGAATCCTTGTGGACTGTAGTGGATTGCAGCATATCTGGGGTCTCAGAAGAGATGGAAGAATACTAAGGAGAGATTGGAGACCTAAGTGTGCATGTGAAAGAAGATGGTATTTTGTTTGAAGGTGAATGTACTGAAATCTATCTTGAGGAAATGTGGAAATGTACCCTTGTGACAACACAAATCCTGAAAAATCAACATTTATTTTTCAAAGAAATAATATTGGGTTTGAAAAAAATTTTTTTCTCTATGTGCACTTAACCTGCTCCCAATTACCTTCATTTTTTTATTGGATAGAGATAGCCAGAAACTGAGAGGGGAGGGAGAAAGAGGGAGAGAGGCAGAGAGACACCTGCAGCACTGCTTCACCACTTTAAGTGGGGACTAGGGCTTGAACCTGGGTGCTTGCACATTATAATATATGCACCCACCAGGTGAGCCACCACCCAATCTCGCTTCACTCAAGATATAATACAAGTGAAGAATTCATAATTTCTTTTTTTTTTAATTTATTTTATGTATTCCCTTTTGTTGCCCTTTATTTTTTTTATTGCTGTAATTGTTGTTATTGATGTTGTTGTTGGCTAGGACAGAGAGAAATGGAGAGAAGAGGAAGATAGAGAGGGGGAGAGAAAGATAGACACCTGCAGGACTGCTTCACCGCCTGTGAAACAACTCCCCTACAGGTGGGGAGCTGGGGCTTAAACCGGGATCCTTACTCCGGTCCTTGCGCTTTGTACCCCCTGTGCTTAACCTGCTGCGGCTACCGCCTGACTCCCGAATTCATAATTTCTTACAGTTGAGAATTTTAGTGTATGTATATATCCCAACTTGGAAACTTTTTCTTTAAAATCAATAATAAAACAAAGCTGGCTCACTCTTTTCATTTAATTATTAAAAGTATTAGCCAGAACAAGTAGATGTTAAGAAGAAATCAAAGGAATCCAAATTGGAAAAGCCTTGAAACTATCATTGTCTATTAATTATATGATATGCAAAACCCTTAAGTTTCCATTAAAATACTATAATAAAACTGGTACAGTAAAATGGGCAGTTAGGAAACTAATGTATAAAAATCTATTGCATCTCTAAATGCAAATAATAAAAAGAAAGAAATGAAAATAATCACATTCACATTTGTGTTCAAAAGAGTTAAATACATAAGAAAAAAATTAACAAAGGAAGTCAAAGACACATAACCAGTTGTTAGGAGAGGGAAAGACAGTGTTCATGGACATGTACTGGAAGAATTAATATAGTCAAAATTTCCATTGTTATAAAAAAGCAATAAAGAGGCCAGGAAGTGGTACACCTGGTTGAGCACACATGTTGCAAGGACCCGGGTTCAAGCCCCTGGTCCCTACCTGCAGGGGGAAAGCTTTGCGAGTGGTGCAGCAGGGCTGAAGGTGTCTCTCTGTCTGTCTCCCTCTCTATCACCTCCTTTTCTCTCCACTTCTGGCTGTCTCTATCCAGTACATAAAGCTAAAAAAAAAAAAGCAATAAAAAGTTTTACTATCATCACAATTTAAATTTCATTATATTTTAAAGAATATAGAACAAGGGAGTCAGATGGTAGCGCAGTGGGTTAAGTGCACGTGGCGCGAAGTGCAAAGACCAGTGTGAGGATCCCAGTTCGAGCCCCAGGCTCCCCACCTGCAGGGGAGTTGCTTCACAGTTGGTGAAGCTGGTCTGCAGTTGTCTGTCTTTCTCTCCCCATCTCAGTATTCCCCTCCTCTCTCCATTTCTCTCTGTCCTATCTAACAATGATGACATCAATAACAATAATAACTAAAGCAATAAGGGCAACAAAAGGGAAAATAAATATAAATTTTTTTTTTTTACAAAAGAACAAAAAAAAAACCCACTAAAGTTTAAGGCATTTATGAAAATTATTAGAATAGTTATAACAATCCTGGCAAAGGAAAATAAAAATAGATATTCAGATCAATGGATAGATTTGAAATCCATAAATTCACATATTTTTCAGTCATCTAATTTATGACAAAGAATCTAAAATTATACACTTGGACACAGGGGAGTTTCTTCAAAAGGTATTAGTAAAACTAAATAGCCACATGTAAACCAATGAAACTAGACTATTTTATGAAATAAAAACTAAATTAATTAAAGAGCTCCAATGGAAGACCAAAAATAATGAAGAAGAAAACATTAGTGTTAGAGTTGTCTTCTGGGATTTGATCCCAACAACAAGGAAAACAAAAGTAAATATAGACAATTGGGATTACATTAAACTAATATTTGCACAGCAAATAAAGCATAAACTGAAGGATAAGATAGCTTACTGAAATGGGAGTGATATTTATATATTACATATCCAATTACAGATCAATATCTAAGGCACATAAAGAATTCATACAATTTAATAACAAAATGGGCAGGAGATTTGAATAAACACTTTTACAGATGCATGAGGACTAGGGTTCCAGCCTCTACTCCCCACTTACAGGGGAGACATTTCACAGGTTGTGAAGCAGGCCTGAAAGTATCTTCCTAACTTTCCCTTTCTATCTTCCCCTCCCCTCTCAATTTCTCTGTGTTATATCAAATAAATGAATAATTGAAGAAAAGGACAAAAGGAAAAACTGGCTACTGGGAGCAGTGGATTCGATGTGTTGGCACTGAGCACTAGGAATAACCTGGGGGCAATAAAAACAACTCCCCCAAACCCTACTTTTACAGAAAGGAAATATGGTTGATAGGCATATGAAAAAATCATCATTGATTATAAAGCAGATAGAAATTAAAACCACAATGACATACCACCTTATGGGGACAAGGTGGGTTGAGCCTGGTTGGAACCCCAGATACCTCTCCTTGAGGATGGAAGGCGTTCACCTATAAGCCTTCCCACCCCTCCCTGACCTCCATCTTGTTAGACCCAGAGGCTGTAACCATTCCCCCTCCACCTTGTCTGGATAAACCTGATTTGCTCATTGGACTGTGGATAAAATCAAAGAGCCCCATCCTCATTCATAAATCTCATGCCCCTGGTAAGGGGAAGTCAAGAGCCAGAGTCATTAGAAGGAAGCTAAAGTCTAAAAATATCTGATTGGTTCTTGCTGTCAAGCTTTTGCCCCTATTCGGCATGTTGCCCTGGCACCCTGCCCCAGCACCTGGCTTCTTTTTAAACCTGCCTTTTTCTTCAAATAAACCCATATAACCCCCTATAAACCCTGCCTTTTTCTTCAATAAACATACTATCCCCTCCCATAGTGTCCAGAGTCCTCACTCTGCGTTCTCACCCCCCACTATGGCCTGTTCTGAGACACCTCTGTGGTGGCCAACAGACCGGTGGGTGTGGGGTGGTCAAGGCAGGCCTTCCAGAGCTTGCCCTACACTGCCTTACACCAGTGAGAATGGCTTACATAAAAAACAATTGTTAGGGTAAGAGGAAGAGGAACCCTCATACACTGATGGTCAGAATAGAAGTTGGTATAAGCATTCTGGGAAACCGCTCAGAACTTCCTCAAGAGGCTAAAAGTAGAACTACAGTATGATTCAGCAAACACACACACTAATGGGAATCTATTTGAAGAACACAAAAAGTTAACAGAGGGAGTCGGGCGGTGGCACAGCGGGTTAAGCGCACATGGCGCAAATAGCAAGGACCTGTGTAAGGATCCCAGTTCGAGCCCCCGGCTCCCCACCTGCAGGGGAATTGCTTCACAAGCGGTGAAGCAGGTCTGCAGGTGTTTGTCTTTCTCTCCCCCTCTCTGTCTTCCCCTCCTTTCTCCATTTCTCCCTGTCCTATCCAACAACAATGACATTAATAACCACAACAATGTTAAACAAAAAGGGCAACAAAAGGGAAAATAAATAAATATTAAAAAAAAAATAACAGAAAAGTTAAATCCACACCAATGTAATGGATTTTGGATTGAAGTTATTTGAGGGATATTAATATATAGGAGAAAATGCATCTATAAATGTGAAATTCAAAGAAAAAAAACTTGATTCAAAATAAATTATTAGAGATTGCTTGCAATCTCATGCCAACTAACAAATTGCTACAATTATTAAACACCTTCAGTCCATGCAAAAAAGAAATTAGGTCAACAGCAAATTGATTACAGCAGTGATATAGGCTTGCACCTATGGGGTGATGAAGGAACATGAGTAACAAGTACCTTTAGATTGTACTAGTGAGGTAGAACCAATTACATATATATACAGATTAAATTAAGAGTAGGAAGTATCAAAAAGTCAAAGGTAATTTCTCTAAGCTTTGGAATTTAATAAACAATAGTGGTTCTATTTGTAGGTAAAAGAATACGTGGATTTAGTGGAATCAGACAGGAATGAGAATTGAGAGTACTAGCTTGATCACGCCATAAGGAAATGCCAAACAGATATTTGTACATTTAAATCTGAAGCTCTAAGATTAGATCAGAGTTAAAGCACAATTTGGAAAACTGGATATATGGATACCTCTGCCCATCTTTCTTTCCACCATGATTGTGTAATACTCATATTAATTAGAAGAATTTGACCTTTCATCAGGAGGCTATCAGGAATTTTTTTAAAAAAATAATACTTGGGGGTCAGGTGGTAGGGCACCTGGTTAAGCACACACATTACAGCGTGCAAGGACATGGATTGAAGGTCCCGGTTCCCACATGTAGGGCAAAGCTTTATGAGCGGTGAAGCAGGGGTGCAGGCGTCTCTCTGTCTCTCTCCCTCTTTATCCCCCCCTCTCTAAATTTCCTTCAGTCCTATCAAAAAAATAAATAAAATTAAAATAATAACACTTTGTTATGTATTTATTGGATAGAGATAGGGAAGTTGAGAGGGAAAGTGTAGATGGTGAGAGAGATATAAAAAGAGACTTCTGCCGCACTGCTTCACCACTTGTGAAGCTTTCCCCTTTGCAGTTGGGAATTCTGGGCTTTTTAAAAATTTTATTTTGTTAGTGATTTAATACTGATAATTATAAAATTATGAGATAACAGGGGTATAATTCCATATTGCTTCTAGTTCTTCGTGCCCATTCCCTCCATTGGAAATTGCAGTAGTTCTTCCAAGGTCACAGGTATAGGTTGACTATTATTTCTGTAACTATATTTATATATTTTTGGCCCATTTTTTCCTATGGTACTGCCTTCTCTTTATTTCTGCATCACACTTACACCTATTGCTACTTCCAAATGTACTTCCTTTTTTCAATTTTTTTCTCTCAGTCTTGATGGAATTGGAGTTTAGAGCACTCTGGTTGTCTTTCTCTAACATTTCTCCCCTTCTGGGAGTATGGGCCAAAATTCTTTATGGGATGTAGAAGGTGGAAATTCTGGCTTCTGTAATTGCTTCTCCACTTGACATGGGTCTGTAATTGACTTCTCCACTTTATTTAACATACTCCCAGGCTATTTCTTACCTCCCTAGTGAGGTAAGAATCTGGAAAGGCAGGGTTCTGGGATACACTGATAAGGTCATCTGCCCACAGAAGTCAGGATGAAATCATAGTAACATCTGCAAGTTGGTGGCTAAAAGTAGTAAGATATAAAGTAGGACAAACTGTTTAATAAACAGGAACCAAAAAGTAGGAGTACAACAGGTGAGAATAGGGTTCTTAGGGTAGAATGAAGTTTATTTTAGGTATGTTCCATGAGGCCTATTACTTAAGTATTTTTTCCTTGAGCTTGATAGCTAACGTCCAGATGGACTAAAAATATTTGGGAAGATGGTATCAGAATTGAAAATAGGTTTAGAAAGCTGGATTAGGGCAGGAAGTAGCTTCCAAACTTGAAGAAATTATATAAATACAATTAACTGTTTACCCGATTGATCTGACCCATAACCCATATATATTCATATTCAGTACAGGAGCCTGTGTAACCTCTGAGTTCCTGTCAGTCCGAACTCGCAGTTCTTGACCACAGCTGGGAATATTCTAGGCTATACTCATTTCAGGTCCAGTTTCCCTTGAATGGCAGAGTAGGATAACCCAGCCTCCTTTTGGAGAGTGAGGTGGGACTAGGGGCTTTAACCTGTGTTCTTCTGTGTGGTAATGTGTACTCTTGGGTCCTCTTGTCATCATCTTGTCATGTATCTTTAGTGCTTTTTTTTTTTTTTTCTGGCGAGATGGAGAGGGGGAGGGAAGAGAAGGAAGGGAGAGAGAGAGAGAGAGAGAAAGAGAGAGAGAGAGAGAGAGAGAGAGAGAAACTACAGCACCTACGCTTCCTTCAATGTAGTAGCAGCATAGTTTGAACCTGGGTCTTGCATATGGCAAACAAGCACAATATCTAAAGGGAATGGATCAGTTGGTATATAAAATATTCAGGCTAATAATGGACCATGGAAGAAAGAAAAATAAATTCCATTTTAGGATAGTTCAGGAAAGAAGTTATTATTATTATTTTTTTCCTTCTCTGAAAGAACATTTTCTTTCATTTGGATCTTGTCATTTCTGTGGGTAAAGTTTGAAACTGTTACTGTTTGGCCAACATCAAAGAGACTGGCATAAAGGTGAAGTTCATAACAAGGAAAATAAGAGTAGAGCTGAGAAAAAAAAAAAAAGTAGTGCTCTGATGATGTCATGCAGTCCTAACGTCTATTTTGCATCTTTATTTTTCAGTTATGTGAGCCAATAGGCTCTATTTATTATATAAGAAAATTAGAGTGTGATTTTTGGTTATTTGCAGTTTGGGAGTCATAATTGTTGAGTCCTTGGTCATTAGCACATGTATAGTATTTAAACTCTCAGATAAAATGTAGAAAAAAAAAGGTTTAATCTTGAATAATTTCTAGCCTTGGAGATTGGACCAGTATGCAAAGAGAGAATAAACTAGTAGAGAAGTTGAAGGAGAATGAGGAAAGTGTGAAGTCACTGACACTCCCAAAGTGCTTGAAGGATGAAGGAGTGGTGATGTCTTTAAAAATTCCTGAGAAATGAGTAGCATGAGAGCAGATATGTGACACTTGAAGAGGTATCATACAACTTGACCTTAACAAGAACAATTAATGGGAGTAAGTAGAATTCACAGGAAAAAGAGGTTACAGAGTGCATAAAGTATAGACACAGAAGGTTTGCTAAGAGTAGAATTCAGATGGAATCTACAGTTGATGGCTGGGGTGGAAGCTGCAAGCTGTCTATCAATAATAGTAACTAGCCCAGTTTGCGTTTATCTGGACCCAAGCACTATACTAGGCACTTTAAACATAGCAATTTGAACTAGGAATGTCTAAGGAGACCACCTGAAACCCCAACAAGACAGTACTAGAACTACTTTGGGAACCCACCAAATCATCAGAGCATCCAGAAACCACAACTCTGCCCAGACCTCCAGCTCTACTCAATTGAGATTCTTCTCTAAAGAACAAGTAATATCAGAGGCCTGGTGGTAGCTCAGCAGGTTAAACACACATGGCACGAAGCACAAGGACTAACATAAGGATTCTAGTTCGAGACTCCGGCTCCCCACCTGCAGGAGGAGGTTGCTTCATAAGTGGTTAAGCAGGTCTGCAGGTGTAATAATAATAATAATAAAAGAACAAGGAATATCAAAGATCACCTGAGATTGCAATAAGACAAGACTGGAACTACTTTGGGAATCTGTGTTTCCCCTCCCTCTCTTTCTTCCTCTGGTAGACTAATAATGCATATATTACTTCTTTTTAAGTAATCCCATATGTCTCTGTTGTTGCTTTCAGTATCTCAACCTCTTACTTCTTTCTTAGTTTTCTCTAATTCTTCCTCAATCTTGCTAAATCTGTTTTCTGCCTCATTTATTCTATTCTCTCTCCCCTCTGTTGTTTTCTGTAGCTCAGCTATTTTGTTACCCTGTTCTGATATTGTATTAGCTCATTCAGCTAGTTGTGCTCTTAGCTCAGCTATTTCAACTTTCAGCTCTCTAATTATCTCGAGATAGTTAATGCTTTATTTGAGAGCCTCACTTGTTTCTGCATTTCTGATGACAATTACCTCAACTATTGTATTTACTGTCAACTCTAAAACAACCCCCCAATAAAGAAATAAAAATTTAAAACAAGAGTAGAATTCTTGAGAAAAAGAGATTAGAGAATGCAGAAAGTGTAAATACATAAGTTCAAGAAGTTAACTGTGAAGAAAAAATTAGTGAGTAAGGTATAGAGGGTGCTATTTGAACAAAGAGTGTTTATTTTAATTACTATTGGTACTTAGATTTTGAGACTTAAAAGAATGAGCCTTTCCACATACTATGGGAGGATCCAGAAGAGAAGAATAAATAAGATGAACAAAAGAACAATGACAGAACTGATGTCCTTGTATATAAAAGGGTTCCAGAAGTGTGGAGAAGATACTTGGTAAAGGCAAGGACAGTTCTCCCCTTCTCAAAGGAGAGAATACACTGTGGGTATGGATAAAAGCAGATATGTGTGAGATACGTATTTGATGCTTGCCATGGTTTCCCAGGTGAACTTTATGCCAGTTGGGTGACATCATAGCTCTATTGCTACTAGTTGACCCATTCTATTTTGGGACTATCAAGTATAATATTAAGGGCATCTTTCTCAACCCAAAGGGAAGACTTAATAGCCTTATCTTCTTTTCTGGGGAAGGCAGAAGAACTTACATCCAGATAGACCTGTTTATTGTACCTTTCCTGGTGACATCCCTAACTGACTTTCCCTATCTCTTTTCCAATGTCCTTTGTCTTAGCTAAGGATTTGTAGCTGATGTCTGAGTTGAGTTGCTGAATCTTTCTGGCCCTTTTCCATGTATACAGAAGACACACAAACTACTATTAAGCTTTCTTTATCTTTTCTCAAAAATAGTAAATTTGTAGATTTATGATAAGATGGAAGATCCTTTGTTCTATTTTCTTTTTTAATCATTTTATTGGTGGAATAGTGGTTTACAGGACAGTTGTTGACACATGAATAAAGTTTCTTTTTTTGTTAATTTATTTATAAAATAAAATATATCCACAATACCACAGGACAAGAAGGGTAAATTCCATATCGTTCCCACCACCAGAGTTCTGGATCCCTTCCCTTCCCTTGAAAGCTTTCCTATAGTTTATCCCTCTGGGATCATGGACCCAGGGTCATTATGAAGTGCAGAAGGTGAAATGTCTGGTTTCTGTAATTGCCTCTCCGCTGAACATGAGCATTGGCAGATTGATCCATACTCCCAGTCTGTACCTATCTTTCCCTAGTGGGACAGGGCTCAGGAGAGGTGGGGGTGCAGGGTACATTGGTAAGGTCCTCTGTCATGAATGCAATTTCTTATCTCCCTGTGATAGTTCTCTGTTCTATTTTCTTTCTTTCTTTCTTTCTTTTTAAAAATTTATTTATAAAACAGAAACACTGACAAGACCATAGGCTAAGAGGGGGTAAAATTCCACACAATTCCCATCATCAGAACTCTGTATCTCATCTACTCCCCTGATAGCTTTCCTATTCTTTTTTAAAACATATTTTAAATATTTATTTATTTTCCCTTTTGTTGCCATTGTTGTTTTTTTCTTATTGTTATAGTTATTATTGTTGTTGTTATTGATGTTGTTGTTGTTGGATAAGACAGAGTGAAATGGAGAGAGGAGGAGAAGACAGAAAGGGGGAGAGAAAGATAGACACCCATGGACCTGCTTCACTGCCTGTGAAACAACTCCCCTGCAGGTGGGAAGCCGGGGACTCAAACTGGGATCCTTACATGGTCCTTGAGCTTTGCACCACGTGCGCTTAACCCGCTGTGCTGCCACCGGACTTTCCTATTCTTTTCCTATTCCACCAGCTTTCCTATTCTTTTAAATTTTAAAAAATTTTTTATTTATAAAATTGAAATATTGACAAGACCATAGGGTAAGAGAGGCATGGAAACACTGACAAGACCATAGGCTAAGAGAGGTACAATTCCACGTAATTCCCATCACCAGAACTCTGTATCCCATCTCCTCCCTTGATAGCTTTTGATGTTTTAACCCTCTGGGAGCATGGACCCAGGGTCATTATGGGGTGCAGAAGGTGGAAGGTTTGGCTTCTGTAATTGCTTCCATGCTGAACATGGGCACTGACACATCAATCCATACTGCCATCCTGTCTCTGTCTTTCCCTAGTGGGGGAGGGCTTTGGGGAAGTGTGGCTGCAGGACACATTGCTAGGGTTGTCTGTCCAGGGAAGTCAAGTTGGCATCATGGTAGCATCTGGAACCTGCTGGCTGAAAAACGAGTTAACATATAAAGTCAAGCAAATTGTTGGCTGATCATGAACCTAAAGGCGGGAATAGTTCAGATGAAGATCTGGGGTCTATTTTGGAAATAGCTAGTAGGTCTATTTTAGGTATATTCCAAAGGGTTTTTACTGAGCCAGATATGTGGGTGGACACATGTTGTTTTCTGAGAAGATGATGTCATGGCTGGAAAAAGGGCTAGAAAGCTGGATCAGGGAAGAGAGTAGCTCCCCAATATGGAAAAAGTGTACAAATATTGTTGACTGTAAACCCCATCGATTTGATCTGGGGCCCTTATTCAGCATAGGAGCCTGTGTAACCTCTGCATCCCTGTAGATCTGAGCTCACATTCCGTGGTCATGGCTAGGAACATTCCAGACTGCACCAAATTTGGGACCTATCTTCCTCAGGTGGTAGATAGAGTATGTTATCCAACCACCCTTTAGAGGATGGAACATTCTCTACCATTGTTGATTCACATTGAGGGCAAGGTCCTATGGGGGCCCACAATGGGGTCCATTATGTTGTTCCTGATGGAGATGACCTATGACAATGGACAGAAGGATCTATTCGTGGTCTAGGCCCATCATGCCTGTGTGGGAATCCCAGAACTCCCCAACTGGGCCCCAAATAATGAGGTGGCCTTATAGTGACTAAAGAGTCATCATTAAAGTATGCCAGTCTCTTGTCCTTATTCAGCTTTTGTAGTCCTTACTTTGATAAGGTTAGCTTTGGAGTGACTGAGTGTAATAGGAAGTAGGTGAGGAGGGTATCTAGGTCTAAGTAGAAGCTATTTCATTTGGTACTTTATGGTGTCTTTTTAGGTCTTTCTACTTGCTTGCTTCATTTATTGACTCACTGTAAACTATTGTGCACTTTTGCTTTAATGTGTATATTTTGCCCTAATTTGGTGGATACATGTTTATGTATGCTGTATCTCATGGGACCTTGTCTATATCTAGGTTTTGGGGCTTTGTTAGGAAGTAGATTTAAATGAATTGGAAATGGATTTAAAGAGTCCTATGAGAAAGGAAAGATCTCACCGTAGTAATGAGGCTGAAGGGTTGACATTCCACGCCTGATGTCTCTGGACACAGTCCGAAGTGAAGCATGCCGAGGTGGTTCTCATTGCATTGACTAGGGTGGGATCGGCAGATGCAATATCATTTGGCATGAGTTGAGAGAAGCATGCAGGGAAGTGAGCCCCATCCTAGAGGTTCCGGACTGGGGGAAATATAGGCTCTATAGAGGAAGCAGGAGGTTCCTGCTGTCTGAGGGTTAAAGAAGGCATAGTTACTGCTATAATGAAATTATCTAGCAATTGGGTTAACTTTGAAAATCCCATTGTTAAGATTTGCTGTATCATATACAACCTCACCATAATTTATGTCTTTTGATGTTATTTATATATTGCTGTATCTTATAAAGTAACACCACCTGTTGCTTCTGTTGTATTTTCTAAGTCAAGTATGAGTGAGAATATGCTGCCTAGATATTGGGAAAGAGTTTGATAAAACATGAGGTAAGTGCTTCTCACCAGGACAGAAATTTTCTTTGTTAGGCTTTTTAAAAATGTGACCTTTTATGTGCTTAACATTGCAAAAACTACATGAATTTATTTTCTTTCAAATTTTAAAGAAATGCCTAATGTTTTTGGAAAGTTTTGCTGTGCACAAATGGGGTTGGAGGGGGTGATGGAAAGTGACATTTATTTTGCTATTAGTTTAAAATTTAGGCAACTAGATTCAGTTTCTTATAAAGCTGTGTGTGTGTATAAAGGATATTTAAAACTTTTGCTCTGAGAATACAAACTAATACAATTCCTATGGAAAACAGTATGAGGACTTATTAGGCAAATAAATGATGTAAATTTACCAGTTACACCCAACCTCAGTAACTATTTCTTTCCCTTTGACAGTAATAATAGGAGCATTTAACTCATAGCCCTTTCTCAGCCAGTCTCATTAGGAACATTGTGCCTTAGGCTGTGGAGACAGCATAATGGTTATGCAAAAAGACTTTTATGCCTGAGGCTCTAAAGTCTCAGGTTCCATCCCCAGCACCACCATAAATAGTACTTTGGTCTAGTTGATCTTTCTTTTTCTTTCTTTCTTTCTTTCTTTCTTTCTTTCTTTCTTTCTTTCTTTCTTTCTTTCTTTCTATTTGTTATGTAATTTCCCCCCCCCTTTTGTTGGCCTTGTTGTTTATCATCATTGTTGTTATTGCTGTCGTTGTTGGATAGGACAGAGAGAAATGGAGAGAGGAGGGGAAGACAGAGAGGAGGAGAGAAAGATAGACACCTGCAGACCTGCTTCATGGCCTGTGAAGGGACCCTCTGCAGGTGGGGAGCGGGGCGGGGGAGGGGGGCTCGAACCGGAATCCTTATGTGCTTTGCATCATCTGTGCTTAACCTGCTGCGCCACTGCCTGACTCCTTCCTTCCTTCCTTCCTTCCTTCTTCTTCTTACTTTCTTTCTCCTTCCTTCCTCCTCCTTCATTCTTTCCTTTCTTTTCTCTGCTTTCTTTCTCTCTCTCTCTCTCTATATATATATCTCCTTCATTAATAAATAAAATGTTTTAAAAAGAAAAAAACAAACAAACATGTAAATAACCTATGTTCTATCAACATTAGGTATATATCCAAAGGACATAAAAACATTAGTTGAAAAAGCTCTATACTCATATTTATGGCTGCACTCTTCACAAGAGCCCAAATATGGAATCAACAGCAAGGTCCACCACCAGATGACTAGGTTAAAAAAGCATAGGATATTCATTCAATAGAATATGACTTGATCATTAAAATAGATGGTATTATATCATTCAGGGGGAAAAAAGGATAGATTTAGAGCTCCTTATGGTGTGTGAAATAAGAAGTGAAGGACAACTACTGGAAGGTTTCAGTCATATTTGTAATGTAGATACCTGAAGCAAATGAACTTGCAAAAAAAAAAATCAACCTGTCTGTTGGGTACTATGAAAACCATTGCGGCTATCAGAGGGAAGGGAGGGAGACACAGAAACTTTGCTATTGAGTGAGATGAGTTGCTTACACACACATACATATGTGCATGAGTATGAAACTATCACCCTGAAATCTTATAGACCAATGTTAAAATACTAGTAATAAAAATAAAAGAATAAAACTGTTGTTCACCAAATATTGATGTCATTGACAAACATATATATATATATATATATATATATTTTTTTTTTTTTTTTTCCTCCAACATGGAGTTTCTATATGCTGCAGTTGTCTCATCTGACATCTTCACTGATGGCATTTGCTTTCTCTCTCTCTTTTTTTTCTTTTCTTTAAATTTTTTGTATTACTCATGTTGTGGCAAGTTGTGTAAATAATGTATAACACTTTTCCAAAGCTCTAATTAAAATACATACACTTTATAGCTTTGATAATGAATAAAATAGTGCCTTCAGTTTCTTTGGACAATTTACTAAGTGTCAAGTTGAGAAACTGCATGATATTTCAAGAAGACTAGCTATGACTGTTATAAGTTGGTGGGCAGTTCTTATTACATCTCAGTTAGAGGCTTTAGCTAACAAAACCAATTTAGTTAATTTAGACTATTATAAAGGCCACGTGGAGGAGCAAAGAGTGTGGGTTACTGTTTTATCTACATGTTGCTGTGTTTGTCCTTTCAGGCAGGGCAAAAGCACTTCTTTGCATAAACATACTTAAAGGATTTGGAATAAAACTCATTTTGTGTGTAACCTCACGACTTCATGAGTTTAGCACTTTCAAAGAGCCAACCCATCTGTCTATCATACCCATCTGCAGAATTAGTTCTAAATCTTGATGACACATAGTTAACAAGAACTAGGTCTATTTGAGGTCGGGGAAGTCAAAATCAGGTCAAAATGCTTGTTTATGAACCAAAAAAAATTGGGACAGAGATGAAAATATGTCTTGTTAACTATGTTCTTCCAAACACAACTGAGGAAAAAGTAAATTAACACACTCACGAAACATAGTCATTCCCTGGGTCCATGCTCCCAGAGGGATAGAGAATGGGAAAGCTATGGGGGGGGGATATGGAGATTGGGTGGTGGGAATTGTGTGGAGTTGTACCCCTCCTACCCTATGGTTTTGTTAATTAATCCTTTCTTAAATAAATAAAAAAAAGAAACATAGCCATTGGGCTTGTTCCAGATTATTAAAAGGGTATCAGCTGAGTCTATGTTAATATTAGTCTATTGAATATATTTTGATAGGTTTCAATCATGACATAGCTTTCAATATATAACTTTTTGAATTTAAAGTTGCACACACACACAGACAGAGAAATATAACTTGCACATGTGACGTGTAATTATACTAAAATTCCTTTATGGAAGGATTTCAGTGAGTGATAGGGGCAGTGACAGTGAGATAGAGTCCAATAACTGTGGGCATATTTAAAAAATTTGTTTCAGAAGTGATTGACTTATTGCACTGTATTGACGTCAGTGGTCAATGACCTCCATTCATGTGTATAAAGGGTTTTTTTTTTTACTAGATCACTTTATTGGGGAGATGGTGATTTACATGGCTGTTGTAGCATGTGTATAGTTTGTTATCTCTCCGTGACAGGTATCAACACTCCACACCCTTCACCAACTTGTTATCTTCCTCTAACATAATACTAGATCTCTAACCCCTTTTCAGCCCTCTCCCAACTTCCTCCACTAGAATGCTTAGATACATGGGGCAGGGCTCCGAAGAGATGGGGTTCTAGGGTATATTGGTGAGATTCTCCCCCCCCCCACCCCCCGTGGGAGTCAGGTTGGTGTCCTGGTAGCATCTGCAACTTACTGTCTGCAAAAGCATTAAGATATAAAGAAGAACAGATTGGTTAAGCGCATGCAGTGTGAAGGGCAAGGACCAGTGTAAGGATCTCCGTTAGAGCCCTTGGCCCCACCTGCAGGAGAGTAGCCTCCAGGCGATGAAACAGGTCTGCAGGTGTCTTTCTTTCTCTCCCCCTGTCTTCCCCTCCTCTCTCCATTTCTCTCTGTCCTATCCAGCAATGACTACATTAATATCAACGACAATAACTACAACAACAGAAAAAACAAGAGCAACAAAAGGGAATAAATGAATAAATATTAAAAAAGAACAGATTGTTCATTAATCAGGAACCTAAAGGCAAGAATATAGCAGACAAGATTTGGAGTCTCTATTTTGGATATATTTCAAGGGGCCCATGACTTTACTAATTTTTGCCTGAGCCTGACAGCTAACATTCAGGTGGGCCAAAGGTATTATCTGGGGGGAGGGGTCCGTATTTCCAGAGAGAAAAAGAATAGCAAAACTTCCAGTGAAGGGGATGGGATATGGAACTCTGGTGGTGGGAAATGTGTGAAATTGTACCCCTCTTATCCTATTGTTTTGTTGACATTTTCCATTTTTTATTTTATAAATAAATTAAATTAAGGAATACTTATGTATGTGCTAGTTGTGTTCCTTCAACCTTTTCCTTCTCCTCTGGGTCATATCGTTATAAGAGCTTTGTGATCATGACCCACAGGAATGAAGGATCTGGGCTGCAACTACCTTAAAGAAGGAGGAAAAGGATAAGGAGGAGGAGGAGGAGGAGTAGAAAATGGAGAAGGAGAAAAAGACACTGCTTAAAGAAGTCCAGCTCAGTGACTCTTGCTACTAAAATATCTGATATCGATTTATTGGAGTGAGATTGTTATTAGGGTTATCAGTACAAAATTCTATCTAATTTTCGGCTATATAGCCTGAAGAGTGAAGTTTGGGATCAGTGATTAGCCATTCATTCATGAATTAGCATATATATTATCTAATTTATTTTTAAATTAAGGAAATTCATTCTGTCCCCTGCCTAGTTCACAAGTAAAGACAGCGAGGCCAAGAAGAAAAAGAAGAAGAAAAAAGTCCCAATTATTAACCTCGGATGTGTGCTTTTTCTCTTTGAACTTCTTTTCCCTCTATAAAAGAATGCCATGCTCTATTATTGGGATTTTAAGCCTTTCACCAGCTTTGTTATTGGTTCTGAGATAGCCTGAAGTCAGTCAGGTAGTTACTTGGACAAAACTGTTTGTTTTTCATCAAGTCATCTGGCCCTATCTGCAGTGACACATTGGCTGGGCCACGTGGGGAAGCTGACACAGCCCTGTCAGAAAAGATGAGCAGAGTGCTATGAAGAGAGCAGAGTACCAGGAAGGCTCATGCCTTCTAGCTAATGGAGATCCACACCATTAAACGCTTACAGAAAACCAAACACACCCTGTTCCAAGGGAAGCAGATGTGTTTCTGTTTGCTCTCAGGTAAATGTAACAATCAGAAATTTTAGGCAGACCATGGACAATTTAATGATTCTCCCTTTTAAAAATATTTGAACAAGTTCAGGTTAAAGGAGTGAAATTTGGGGCAAGTATACCATTTTTGTTGTTGTTGTTAATGTTTTTTTTTCCCACAAATTGAAATAAAAGCATAAACTACAAATATAACAGATTTGGGGTGAACCCTAAGATTTTTACTGATTTTTTTTGTCTGTCACAGGAAATATAGAGTGCCCCAAACCTGGAGTGATTTTCAAGTTTTATATCCTTCATGTGGGACATAATGTTCCACATAGAACCAGTACTGCTAAGTGTTCCTGTTGAGAGGATTAGAGATGGGCTCCCCATTTACATCAATCTTGGTCATGTGACTTGCTTCAGCCAATGAAAGAGTACTAGACATCACTTCCAGCAATGGCCTTAACTGACTAAGTGAACAACAACACTTAGCCTGTGACTGACAGCACATTTGAGGTTATTAAGGGGCATGGGGGAGGGCGGTGGAAAGGGACAGAGGGCTCCATGTTCCATGACAGAGGAGAAGTGGGACGTGGGTTGATGGGAGACTGTTGATTTGTGTTATGCAAACACAAATTTGAAGAAGTGTAAATTTATACACACAGAACATAAACAACTTCATAAAATAACATTCCCTCAGTTG
Organism: Erinaceus europaeus; assembly: GCF_950295315.1. Lineage (NCBI taxonomy): Eukaryota > Metazoa > Chordata > Mammalia > Eulipotyphla > Erinaceidae > Erinaceus > Erinaceus europaeus. Next base: position 24,849,119 of record NC_080174.1, on the reverse strand, counting down.
GAAAAAAAAAGGGGGGGGAGAAAAAGAAAAAGAAAAGTAACTCTTAACACCATCACATAATTTTAATTCTCTTTTGCTTTTTCCATGATGCAAACATTGGCTCAAACAAGAGCTTCTTTTTTAGTCTTGATCTAAGAGTGACACTGTTAAAAAGGGTTGTAGCCAACCAGCAGCTGTTATGTAAAGAGATAGTCATTATTGTTATGAATCACTTAGATTGTTTCTTCGGTCAAATGGAATGAATTTGGAAGTTGATTGCTCCAGAGTCTTCAAACAAGAACTCAATCACTGATATCCTGATCAGAGAACCTAACCATATCACACTGGACCTAGAAAACTGTGAACAGTAGAAATATAGGTTGTACCTACTGAATTGCAAGTTGTTGAATTTTTTTTTTTAATGAATGGGGTTTAAACTGCTAAATGTGCAGTCCTTGGTTTATGCAGTTGGAGAAAAATTAATATGGGTTGTCCTGCTTTTTTATTTCTGCCAGGGGTCTTATTTCCAGTTTGGAGGGGAAGTCAAAAAGGAAGAAGGACGACTTCTCAACCTTCTTTCTCCATATTTTGTATACAGTCATTTCTCTTTCACTCTCAACTTCCCCTATGTTTTCTTAACAGTTTGGACTTTTAGAAAGCAAAATCTGTCTACACCAGAGGCAATAAAATAAGGCCTAACACTGGTTTGAAAGTGGCGAATGAGGAAAAAAAAAATCATGGGGAGGAGAAAACACCACAGGATGATTGATGTCTGCACAGTTTGCTTCATCACAACAGCTCCTTCTCTGGCTGATTTAGAAATGGCAGAAAAATTACACCAAAGTAAAAGACTCTGGGGTGGGTGGGTGGGTGGGGAGAATACAGGTCCATGAAAAATGATGAATGAAATAGTGGGGGTTGTATTGTTAAATGGGAATCTGGGGAATGTTATGCATGTAAAAAAAAAAAAGAAGTAGAAACGCAAAGCAGAAATTGATTGAGTTTGGAGTATGGCACCAAAGTAAGAAAGCAGAAGTACACTAGAGTTTGCAGTGAGTACCTCCCTAATACTTCCTCTCCACTTTTCCAAGCTTTGGGTCCATGATTGCTCAACAATTTGTTTGGCTTTGTATGTTAACTCTCTTTTCAGTCACCAGGTTCCAGGTGTCATCAGGATGCCGGCCAGACTTCCCTGGATTGAAGACCCCACCAACATGTCCTGGAGCTCAGCTTCCCCAGAGACACACCCTACTAGGGAAAGAGAGAGACAGGCTGGGAGTATGGACCTACCAGTCAACGCCCATGTTCAGCGGGGAAGCAATTACAGAAGCCAGACCTTCTACCTTCTGCAACCCACAATGACCCTGGGTCCATGCTCCCAGAGGGATAGAGAATGGGAAAGCTATCAGGGGAGGGGGTGGGATATAGAGATTGGGCGGTGGGAATTGTGTGGAGTTGTACCCCTCCTACCCTATGGTTTTGTTAATTAATCCTTTCTTAAATAAAAAAAAATATATATATATATAAAGAAATTAAAAATAATAATAAAGTAGAAGGAAAAAAGTTAAAAAAAAAAAAAGACATGGCAGAAAAGTTTTTCTAGCAGGGAAACATTTGGAAGGTGTGTCTGCTCACGTAGTAAGTACTCTGCCCCACTATCCCTTGCTACTATCCCTGAGTGATGTCTAATGAAATGCAAACCAGCCTGTGGGAAACTAAAGGGAAAGCCAGGTCCCAGATTCTGGTTGATGGCCTTGGTACCTGCAGGAAACCTTGCCTGAAGGTGGTAGGTAGCACATAGTTATGAGGGGGTTACAGATGGTAGAAACACTAGAAGACAAAGGGAGAAACCATCTGGTGACATCTGGTATCAGGCTCTGGTGAAAAAAAAAGTCTGAAAAAAAAAACTCGGGGCCTGGTGGTGGTGCACCTGGTTGAGCACATGTGTTACAATGCCCAAGGACCCAGGTTCAAGCCCCTTGTTCCCACTTGCAGGGGAAAGCTTCACAAGTGGTGAAGCAGTACTGCAGGAGTCTCTCTCTCTCTCTCTCTCCTTCCCCCTGCCCCTCAATTTCTGGCTATGTGTATCCAATAAATAAATAAAGATAACACAAAATTAAAAAAAAAAAAGAAAAACAATCACAGGGGTAGAGCTATTAGTACGTGGTGGTTCCTTAGATCTGTTATCACTACCCTTGCCTTTCACTATTGAAAACAGGTGTTCTGTCTCAGGTTCCCCCTAAAAGAGACTGACTAGCTGCAAGTTGGAGAAGGAAAAGAAAACCACTTGATTCAGAGGCAACATCCGTAGAAATTTGGGTAAATCTGCTTAAATCAGTTGACAAAGAACCTACATAGGACTGGTAATTAGGATTCCTGTGATTTGGGTGACAGTAGGACAACCAAACCCTACTCTTTTGGCACTCCCAAAATGTGTTTATAAACAGCGTGAGTTTTTATTCAAAGGTTCACATTTAAGGATTCAACCAATAGCCACACTAAAACTTTCAATAGAGGAAAAACTGTCCGCTATAGATAGGTTTCAGATGGTTAAAATGATCAACAGTCTACATTTGTACTCAAGATGACTGCTAGATACTAGATACTTTAGGTCTCTCAAACGAATGGAAGGGATTACTTGCTCCTTCATCTTGGTCTAAGAATATTTAATTCTAACTGTTTCTCTCTCATCATTTTGCATTAAAATGCACTGTCATTACCCTAAGATAGCAGGAACCTCCCGCTTCCACTATAGAGCCTTTATTTCCCCCAGTCCTGGAACCTTATGGTGGGGCTCACTTTCCTGTATGCTTCTCTCAAGTCATACCAAATGATTTTGCATCTGCCGATTCCAACCTAATCAATGCAATGAGTACTACCTCAGCATGCTTCACTTCAGACTGTGTCCAGAGATGTCAGGCATGGAATGCCAACCCTTCAACCTCATTACTTGGGTGAGACCTTTCTTTTCATAATATTCTCTAATTCCGTTCCAGGTGGTTCACTTCCTAACAAAGTCCCAAAACCTAGATATAGACCAGGTCCTGTAAGATAGAGTATATGTTCACACGTATCCATAAACTAAGACAAAATATATACCTGAAAGCAAAAATACACAATAGTCTGTAGTGAGTCAGTATAAAGTTCATAATGAAATAGTGTCTACTTAGGCTTAGATACCCTCCTCACCTACTTCCTGTTACAGTTCTCTCACTGACTCCAAAGCTAACCTTATCAAAGCAAGGACTGCAAAAGCTGAATAAGGGCAAGAGACTGTCATACTTTAAGGATGACTCTTTAGTCACTATCAGGCCACCCCATCAGCTGGGGCCCTAGTCAGGGAGTCTTGAGATTCCCAAGCAAATATGATGGGCCTAGACCTTGAATAAATCCCTCTCTCCATTGTTACCGGTCATTTCTATCAGGAACAACACAATAGACCCCTTTGTGGGACCCCATAGGACTTTGCCCACAACCTGGATCAACAATGGTAGAGAATGTTCCATCCTCCGAAGGGAGGATGGACAACATACTCTATGCTACACCTGAGGAAGATGGGTCCTGATATTGGGGCAGCATGGTATGTTCCTATTCATGACCACAGAATGTGAGCTCAGATCTAGAGGGATGCAGAGGTCCTAGGCTAATTATGGGCTCCAGATCACATCAAATCGATGGGGTTTACAATCAACAGTATTTAGACCCCTTTCCCATATTAGGGAGCTACTCTCTTCCCTGATCCAGTTTTCTGGTCCTTTTTCCAGCCACAACATCATCTCCCCAGACAATAACTTGGATCCACTGGCATGTCAGATTTCAGGCTCAGGGGAAAAAAGAAAAAGGAAAAAAAGGAAAAACTAGTATAGCCACAGGCCCTTTGGAATGTAACTAAAATATGCCTACTAGCTATCTACAAAATGGAGGACCCCCCAATTATTCATCTGCAGTATTGCAGCCCTTAGATCCATGATTGGTCAACAATTTGTTTGGCTTTGTATGTTAACTCTCTTGTCAACTACCAGGTTCCAGATACTAACTAGCATGATGTCGACCAGACTTCCCTGGACAGACAACCCCACCAATATGTCCTGGAGCTCCGCTTCCACAGAGCCTTTTCCCACTAGGGAAAGAGAGAGACAGTGTGGGAGTATGGATCGACCTGTCCAGGCCCATGTTCAGCGGGGAAGCAATTACAGAAGTCAGACCCTCCACCTTCTGCCTTCCACAATGACCTTGGGTCCATACTCCCAAAGGGTTAAAAAATAGGAAAGCTATCAGGGGAGGGGATGGAATACAGAGTTCTGGTGGTGGGAATTGTGCTAAGCTGTACTCCTCTTATCCTATGGTTTTGTCAGTTTTTCCTTTTTATAAATAAAAAAAATTAAAAAATGCACTGTCATCATACATTTCACCACACCAAAATTTGTATTTATTCTTATTTTCCCAAGACTAAAGGTAATCCAGAATGTAGTGCATCTTCATTATTTGAAAGGGGGAAAAAAAAGCTGGAGAAATCATGGTGTTATTCTAACCACTGAGACATCAGGGTTTGGTTCTAGAATATGTTCTTATAAACTGACTTGGATCCTGTCAACTCCAAAAACAGAAGTTTATTTAACCTGTCACTGTGGTATCTGAGCCAAAGATTAAATGCTGATATGAGACAGGGAAGTCAAGGATAAATTTATCATAGCAGGGAGAGTCGGCGGTAGCGTAGTGGGTTAAGCGCACATGGTACGAAGCGCAAGGACCAGCGTAAGGATCCCAGTTCCAACCCCTAGCTCCCCACCTACAGGGGAGTCGCTTTACAAGCGGTGAAGCAAGTCTGCAGGTGTCTATCTTTCTCTCCCTCTCTTTGTCTTCCCTTCTTCTCTCCATTTCTCTGTCTTCTCCACCAATGATGACAACAATAATAACTACAACAATACAACAACAAGGGCAACAAAAGAGAATAAATAAATAAATAAAAATTATCATAGCAGGGACCAAGGCTCTGGTTTTCAAATCATGATCATACTTGAGTTCTATGTATGATTATGGATATGAATTGCGTGGAAGGTATATTCTATTTATTTATTTATTTACCAAAGTACTGTTCAGCTCTTACTGTGGTAATGTCAGGGATTAAACCTGGGGGTTTAGAACATCAGGCATGAAAGTCTTTTCCATAACTGCTATGCTATTTCCCCGGCAACTTTTTTTCCCCTCCCATAGGTACATTGATAGGGACTTTAACCAGTAACCAAAAAGTTTCTATTATGACTGCTGTTATCTCTGGGTTTCCAAAGATGTCCCTGCTGAAAACATAACCCCAGTAATAGCCCTTATAATCATTGTTTTATTATCTGTGTCTATCTCTCTTACTCATATGTTATTTTCCACTATCCTCATGTCTTCTCTCCTAATGGCCACCACTAGACATATGGAGTACCTATTGAATCCCACTGGACATTTGCACTGGGGCTTGGTCCTATAACTCACACATTTTGAGATTTTTCACACTCTCCTGCTTCCTCCTACTTGACAGTTCATTGCCACCTAGCTGGCTGCGTTCTCTTTGCCAAAGTCAGTTCCTCTCGACGCCTACACCTGCTTTTGCTGGGACTGCTAGCTGTACTGAGAAGAATTATGCTGAGCCTCAGTGAGCTGGAGAATGGGGGGAGAAGTTCTTACCACTGAACTGGGCAAAGTGACATGTTTTTCTTTCCCCCCTCTTTCTTCTCCCTTCCTTTCTTCCTTCCTTCCTTCCTTCCTTCCTTCCTTCCTTTCTTTCTTTCTTTCTTTCTTTCTTTCTTTCTTTCTTTCTTTCTTTCTTTCTTTCCAGAGCATTGCTCAGCTCTGGTTTATGGTGGTGTGAGGGATTGAACCTGGGACTTTGGAGCTTCAAACATGAGAGTCTCTTTGCATAACCATTATGCTATCTACCCCTATCCAGACATGTTTTTCTGTCTGGTAGCTTTCTTGATACCTGTGATGTGTGTTCTCAGGAACAAAGAAAATTAGGTTCTAGAATAATTTCTGTATAGCAGTAGATTAGTGATACATGTCATTAGCCAAGTTGGGCTAGTTTAACATTATTTATTTGGGAAAATATATTCTGAGATTCTCAAGGATATCTTAGAAATGAACCTTAACCTGACAATTAGTTGAGAACTTTCTATTTCTCAAATTTGTCCCAAAGAGCTCGTGATTTTTCTTGTCATAATTCTGAACTAGTTCTGGCTTAATAGGATTAAGTCAGTCAAGTCTCTGGATGTTGGAAGTGAGTAATATTGAGAAGAGGGAACGTTTTCCTAAAAATGCCTTCCCAGAAAGCAAACAGAAGCTGTACTACTTATTCTGAACAAAACAGAACATTCTGACCTTGCATTTGATTTCTGTTTTGAATATTCAGGAAAAGGGAAGCTAGAGAATTGAGGGGTACCCAAACCCCATGTTTCAGTCTTATCTTCCGTGATATTTCCAACGTATATTATTTGGTCATATACCTTGTATAATCCAAGTAACAATAATTTTACTTTTACTTTTATTTTTTATCACGTTTTATTTATGGGGTAATGGTTTACAGTGCAGTTATTGACACATGGGTATAATTTCTTGTCTCCTTATGAAAGTTACTCTTACCCATAACCTAGGTCCAGGTCCTTTTATACTAGCATGTGCTAGGATCCCAAAGTTCTTTTTGGCCCCTTCTTTTATTTAAAATTTTTTTATATTTATTTATTCCCTTTTGTGGCCCTTGTTTTATTGTTGTAGTTATTGTTATTGATGCCATTGTTGGATAGGACAGAGAGAAATGAAGAGAGGAGGAGAAGACAGAGAGGGGGAGAGAAAGATAGACACCTGTAGACCTGCTTCACCACCTGTGAAGCGACTCCCCTGCAGATGGGGAGCCAGGGGCTCCAAGTGGGATCCTTACACTGGTCCTTTGTGCCACGTGCACTTAACCCTTTGCGCTACCTCTTGACTCCCCCCTTTTGGCCCCTTCTTTCCCCATAATCCTTTGCTTTGATATAATACAGCGTGCTCAATCCACACTTTACTTTGTGTTCTCCCTCTCTGACCCTATGTATTAAGTCCCACCTATAAGTGAGATAATTCAGTACATGTCCTTCTCTTTTTGGCATTTCTCACTTTTCGTGCACTTAAGTTCCATCCAAGATGATGAAATGGAGATGACTTCGTCATTATTAACAGCTGAGTAGTATCCCATTGTGTATCTATACACCACTTTTTTGCTTTTAGCCACTCATCTTTTGTTGAATATCTGGGTTGCTTCCAATTTTGGCTATTACAAATTATGCTGCTGTGAACATAGGTGTACACAGATCTCTTCTGACATGTGTTTTGCTTCTTCTGGGTAAATCACCAGGAAAGAAATGGTTGAGTCATAGCTTATGTCCATTTCTAGTGTCCTGAGAAATCTCCAATCTGTTTTCCACACGTGTTGGAGCTATGTACTCTTTCATCAGCAATAGAGAACCATCTCTTTTCCTTCACATTCTTTTCAACATTTGTTGCTATGATCCTTTTAAATAAATGATCTTGTCTTTATTTCCATTTTTCTGGAAAATCAGCAACTTTGAGTACTTTCTCATGTGTCTCTTGGTCCTTTGGATCTCTTCCTTGAAGTTTCTGTCCATGTTATTTTCTGATTTTCTAATAGAGTTGTTGGAACAATAATTTTTTTATTTTAAATTTTTTATTTAAGAAAGGATTAGTGAACAAAAGCATAAGGTAGGAGGGGTACAACTCCACACAATTCCCACCACCCAATCCCCATAACCCACCCCCTCCCATGGTAGCTTTCCCATTCTCTATCCCTCTGGGAGCATGGACCCAGGGTCGTTGAGGGTTGCAGAAGGTAGCAGGTCTGGCTTCTGTAATTGCTTCCCCACTGAACATGGGCGTTGACTGGTCGGTCCATACCCCCAGTCTGCCTCTCTCTTTCCCTAGTAGGGTGTGTCTCTGGGGAAGCTGAGCTCCAGGACACATTGGTGGGGTCTTCAATCCAGGGAAGCCTAGCCAGCATCCTGGTGGCATCTGGAACCTGGTGATTGAAAAGAGAGTTAACATATGAAGCCAAACAATTTGTTGAGCAATCATGGATCCCAAGCTTGGAATAGTGGAGAGGAAGTGTTAGGGAGGTACTCACTGCAAACTCTAGTGTAATCCTGCTTTCAGGTATATATTTTGCAGTAGTTTATGGATACGTGTGCACATAAGCTCTCTCTCACAGAAACTGGTGTATATCTAGGTTATGGGACTTTGTTAGAAAGTGAACTACCTGAGATGAAATTAGAGTGTACTATTAAAGGAAAGGTCTCACCCGAGTAATGAAGCTGAAGGGTTGTCATTCCACACGTGAAGTCTCTGGATACAGTCTGAGGTGAAGCATGTTGAGATGGCAATCGTTGCTTTGGTTAGGTTGTGATCGGCGGATGCAATATTATTTGGTTTGGATTGGGAGATACATACGGGAAAGTGGGCCCTATCCAAGGGTTCCAGGACTGGGGGAAGTAGGGGCTCTATAGTGAAGATGTGAGGTTCCTGCTGTCTTAGGGTTCAAAAAGACAATCAATAGTTAATATTATCATCACATTATTTGTTAATTGGGTTAACTTTGAAAAGTCCCTTTGTTATGGTTTGCTGTACAGTACCCAGTATCTTGTATATAGCTGTGCTATTGGAAGCTTCTAATCTACTTGGTCTAGGCTTTTGAGAGAGTCCGCATATCAAATACATAGCCTATATATTAAAAAGATTCAGTTTGTCTTTTGAGAAACTTTGAGACATACAATTGATTTCCCCCTCTCATATTAATTAACTACTGATTTATATGTCTACATTTTGCTAGGAGTGTACATAAACACCATTCCCACCACCAAAGGACTGTGACCCATCCCTCCCACCCACTCCCACCCCCCACTGGCCCAGGAAGCTACATGTCTACCCCTCACCACTGGGTTTTTACTTTGGTGCCCTACTTGGAACAATAATTTAAAGAGATTTTTAAAATATCTCTTTAGTACTTAACATGTACATTTTGTACTTAACTCTTCCTGACTGGACCTAAGTTATAAGTAGCTTTCTGAACAAATGAGATGTGACCAGTTTCTTTAAATTGACTAAATTTTAGTAAATTTGGCCTAAAATGGGTACATTCTGAGAAATAGTTAAACTCAGTTCCAATTTTCTTGTACTTGGCCCTTCCCTGACACCTCCCCCAGTCCATGTCACTCCTCTGAAATGTTATTAAATGAGTGGTAAAAAATAATTTATCTCCTCTGTCTCTTTGATTTCCTTCAGCTTGCTAAAGGTATGTCTAGTGATTCTGCTGTTTAAAGCATCTTAAAGCAAACTAGCTGCCTGTTTCAATATGGTGATCTTTGGAAGGGAAAGGTTTTCAAAATGTAAAGGATTCTGAGTGCTACCATACCATTATTATTATTTTTGTTTTAAAAATATTTTTTATATTTATTTATTCCCTTTTGTTGCCCTAATTATATTATTGTTGTCATCGTGGTTAGATAGGACAGAGAAATGGAGAGAGGAGGGGCAGACAGAGAGGGAGAGAAAGATGGACACCTGCAGACCTGCTTCACCGCCTGTGAAGCGACACCCCTGCAGGTGGGGAACTGGGGGCTGGAACCTGGATCCTTATGCTGGTCCTTGCGTTTTGCACCACGTGTGCTTAACCCGCTGCGCTACCACCGGACTCCCCATACCATTATTTTATGAACAAAGTAGTGTTGTCTTTTGAACTCTTGAATTGGAAAATATACTTTTCATTATTTACAAAAATGTATAAACCGAGAAGATTTTCCCTTTCATTCACGTCATCTTCCTTTTCATTTTACCTTTAGTCTTCCAAAGGTAAGTCCAAAGCGCAGAAAAAATGAACACTGAAGCAAAACAAAGGTGAAAAGAACCCCACAAAACTACCTGTGAACTCTCTGCTGAGTTCTGCTTCAGATAAACCCTTCTACTTATGCAGCAGAGTCAGGAAATGACTCAATGAAAATCAGGAATTGATTCTCAAGTCATCTATTAAGGGGCAGCCTGTCTCTGACATTTTTGTTTTCCTCTTGAGGTCTTTCATAGCATCTCTTATTGCAAAATGATTCTGAATAAGAGCAAGTAATTAACCAGAAAGGATATTTAATATTTATTATGTTAGCTTCTTAATAATCTTTAACAGTCATTAATCATGCCAACTTGTTAAGAATCCAGCTATTTCGTGAGGAACCATTTCCTAGGGTGATCTATAAAGCCACAGAGACAATGATTTCAACAAATCATCTCTTAAAGTGAAGAAAATTTTAAAATGACTATAAATCAAAACAAATTTGGTGTCTGTGACTTAAATGGGATATTCATGCAAGTTCTTTGATGCTATTGAACTCATCAAACTCAGTAACAAACAAAAAAACAGATGACTCCATCCAAAAACGAGGTCAGGATATAAACAGAATAGTCTCCACAGAAGAGATCCAAAAGGCCAAAAACATATGAAAAAAAAAATGCTCCAAGTCATTGACTGTCAGAGAAATGCAAATAAAGACAACAATGAGATACCAATTGTACCCCTCTTATCCCATAATCTTATCGGTCATTATTAAATCATTAACAAAATATAAAGGGAAAACACACAAAAATATCTTTACCACTATTAAAAAAATATTTGTATTAGTGATTTGCAAAATTATAGGATAATAGGGGTGTAATTCCACACCATTCTATTCATCAAAGTTCTGTGTTGCCATGTTCCTGCAGCAGTAACTACAATAGTTCTCCCACAATCACAGATATGGGCTGACTATATCTATATCTACATCTATCTATCAACCTATCATTTATCTATCTATCTATAATTTTTTTCATTCATTTTTATTCACTTATACAGCCTTGCTTTCACTTCCTTTCTAAGTCACAGCTATATCTATTACTACTTCTAAGTGTCTGTCCTTCCTTTTTCCTCTTCTCTCTTAGATAAGAGAAAGAGTGCCTGATCTTCTCATCTTTCCCAGATTTTCTTCCCTCTTAGTGATGTTATAAAAACAAATATTCCTGATGACAAACATTTCTGGTCTCAGAAGAATTGGGGTTCATAGTCCTCTGGTTATCTCCCTCTAACCTTTCCCCCTCTAGGAATGTGAACCAAAATTCATTTTGGAGCACAGAAAGGAGTTCTGGTTTCTGTAGTTGCTCCTCCACTAGATATGGATTAATATTCTGGTTGATTCTGTCTCTATCTTTGCCTAGTAGCATAGAGCTTTGGAGATGTGAGGTTCTGGGTCACGTTGACAAGACCACCTACCCAGGGAGGTCAGGATGGAATCATAGCAGCACTTGCAACTTGGTGGCTGAAAGGCAGTAAGATATAAACCAGTACAAAGTATTTAATAAACATGATTCAAAGAGTAGGAATAGAGTCAATGGGAGTGGAAAGAAGCTAGGATGTCTATATTAGGTGTGTTTCTAGGGACCTAGGACTTTAGTGATATATTTGTTTGTGCTTGATAGCTAACATGGAGGTGGGCTAGAAATACTGTCTGGCAAGAGGCTAATAACCAAAATATATAAAGAGCTCATCAAACTCAGCAACAAGAAAACAAATGACCTCATCCAAAAACAGGGTGAGGACATGAGCAGAATATTCACCATAGAAAAGATTCAAAAAACCAACAAACATGAAAAACTGCTCCAAGTCATTGATTGTCAGACAAATGCAAATAAAGACAACAATGAAATGGAAACAATCTTCACTTCTGTGAGAATGTCATACATCAGAAAATGTAGCAGCAACAAATGCTGGAGAGGTTGTGGGAACACTGCTGGTGGGAATGTAAATTGGCTCAACTCCTGTAGAGAGCAGTCTGGAGTACTCTCAGAAGGCTAGAAGTGGACCTACCCTTTGACCCTGCAATTCCTCTCCTAGACATATATCTTAAGGAACCAAACATACCCATCCAAAATGATTTGTGTATACCTTTGTTCATAGCAGCACAATTTGTAATAGCCAAAACCTGGAAGCAACCCAGGTGTCCAACAACAGATAAGTAGCTGAGCAAGTTGTGGTATATATATATATATATATATATATATATATATATATATATATATATATATATATATATATATATATATATATACTATTAAAGATGGTGCATTCACCTCTTCACCCCATCCTGGATGGAGCTAGAAGGAATCATGTTAAGTGAGATAAGTCAGAAACAGAAGGCTGAATACAGGATGACCTCACTCATAGGCAGAAGTTGAAAAACAAGATCAGAAGGGAAAGCACTAAGCAGAACCTAGACTGGAGTTGGTGTATTGTACCGAAGTAAAAGACTCTGGGGTTGGGGAAGGGTTCAGGTCCTGGATCATGTTGACAGAGAAGGATCTAGTGGGGGTTGAATTGTTATGTGGAAAACTGAGAGAAGCTATGCATGTACAAACTATTGTATTTTACTGGCAACTGTAAACCATTAATCCTCTAATAAAGAAATGAAAAAAAAATTGTCTGGGAGGATGTTGTCAGAATAGAGAACAGAACTTGAAAGCAGGATTAGGGCAGAGAGTGGCTCACAGACTTGAAAAAAGCATATAAATACAGTTAATCACTTACTATATGGGTCTAACCCAGGACCTATGTATATTTATATTTATTTATATTTATATTTACCTCTGAGTACATCCCAGTTTGAGCTCTCAGTCTGTGGTCACAAGGTGGAAACATTCTAGGCTGCACTCATTATAGGACGGACCAGGCTTCCTTGAGGGTCAGAGTAGGATGACTCAGCCTCCCTTTGGAGAGTGGGGAAGTCCTTACCATTGCTAGTTTATAGTATATATACTAATATTTTGGAGAGGACCACAAGAGTACTTATGATGACATTCCCAATGACCAGTGATACACTAAAAAGAGGGATATGTTAGAGGACTAAGTCTATAGTATTTATGAGGGAATCCAAGGATTCTCTGACTAGGATCCTAGGTGATGAGGTGGCCTAGTATTGGCCACAATAATTATCATTAAGTGAGACAGTCTTTTGTCTTTTTCAAGTTTTAGTAGTTCCTTTTTGTCTGACAAGTTTAGACTTTCTCCCAGGTATTATGGCCTTGAATGGCATTTCTTATATCCTAGCTGGTATTAGGGTTACGGAGTATGACCTTGAGTTAGGGAGAAAATAGACTTTGGTTTTGAGTTGGGTATAAGTTAACCTTAAGCTTTTTACATTTACTTGTTCTTTATTATTATTTGTCTTGTTTCTTTCTTCCTTTTTTTTTTTTTTGTTTCTACCATTGTTATTGTTAGAGTTTGGTGTGCCAGCACTAAAAATCCACTGCTCCTGGTGGCCATTTTAACTTTTTTCCTTTCTATTTCTAAATTTTTTAAAATGATATTTATTTATTATTAGATAGAAATAAAGAGAAATAGAAGGGAACGAGGAGATAGGGAGGGAAAGAGGCAGAGAATTACCTGTTCTCTGCTAGAACCTCCAAACAAGCTCTCAAGTAATGTTTGCTTTTAAGTGAGTGTATCGCTGACTGCCCTCCCTGATATTATTTTTCATTTTTGAATGCTAGCCTCTTTTTCACTGCACCCTACTCCAGAACCTGTGATTGCAGAGATGTGCCATTGTGTGTGTGTGTGTGTGTAGTATTTTTAAGAGCAAAATCCCCTCACATGTTGAATTCCTGCATTTAAATCATATAGTAGTTCTCCAGCTCTATGAGTGATGAGTATGTATCCTTATAGTTAGCTAGTTCTATAGCCTGCTGTTCAGGAGAAGAACATATATTTAGTTTCCTGAATCACTATGTTCTTGTTAGGCCCCACTCATACAAATCACAGCATGAATATATTTTAATATGGTATTTTAAAGTATAATGTTTTTAGTTCTGATTATAAAAATGATGGCAGAAAATTTGGAAATCTTAGAGCTTAATGAAAAATCCAAAAGTTAATCAACAGAAATTTAATGAGTTGAGATAACTGCAACTTAAATTTTGTGTATCTTGGATGTCATTAGTTCCTCTATTTTATTTTTAGGACTTGCTGCCACAGGCACTAGTGTAAGCTTTCTAGATACAATAGAAGATGCCTTGGTATGCTTGAATTTTAGTTATAGGTTTATTTTATTCTTTCTTTCTTTCTTTCTTTCTTTCTTGCTTTCTTTCTTTCTTTCTTTTTTTCTTTCTTTCTTCCTTGCTCTCTTGCTTTCTTGCTTTCTTTCCTACCAGAGCACTTCTCATCTCTGGCTTATGGCGGTGCTGGGAATTGAACCTTTGGTGTTTCAGGCAGAAGAGTCTTTTTATATAACTATTAGGCTACCTCCCCTGCCCACACTACGCTTGAATTTTATATGATCAACAAATAATATTTTGGAATAAGTGTGTCCCATGTAATATTTGGGACATAGTAATATAATAAAATACTCATTATTTGACATTCAAATTTAAATGAACATTCTGTTTTTATTTGCTAGATCAGGTAGTTCTTTATCCAGGATCACTACAGAAATGCAAAAAAAAAAAAACAGTGAGACACAAATGACCAGTTTCATATTCCTATAATTCTTGATTCTTTCTCTAATCTCTTAGAATATTTGGAACTAATCTGAGTATTTTTCAACCATATTACCGTAAATGAAAAAAATTAAAGTATATTTTCAATAAATGATATCTGTATCTTCAATCTCTTTTGAGTTTTACTTCAGTGATCTTGTTAAGAATAATGAATATGGGGCTTGGGTGGTGACATACCTGGCTAAGTGTACATGTTACCATGCACAGGGACCCAGACATAAATCCCCAGACCCTATTTGCAGCGGGAAAAGCTTCATGAGTGGTGAAGCAGTGCTGCAGGGATCTCTCTCTCCCTCTTTAGCTCCCCTCTATCTCCTCTCTTTAACTCCCCTCTCTCTCAATTTATCTCTGTTCTATCAAATGGAAATAAATGAAGTCTAAATTTTTTAAAAAAGGATTTATTTAGTAAAAAGTAATGAATATTAATGAAGTCTAGAATAAAGAAATTGAGAAATACCACTAGAACTATAGATTTCTAGGTTGTTAGAACCTACTAAAATACTGATAATGAAATCCAGCTTACTGAGAACTTATTATTTGACAGCTAGAAAAATGGCAAGGGGAGCAATTGCTCTATGAAGAATGCATTATGTTTCTGTCTGAGATGTGATAGCACCCATCAGGAAAGTCATCATAAGCTCTTCTGTGGGTTTCTTCAGGACCATACCCTTACTATGAGCTGGCAGTGATAGGAACTGCCCTACTCTTCAACAGGAGGCAGGGTCATCCTATTCTGCCACCTTAGGAAGACTGGTTCTAAAATGAGTGTGGCCTAGAATGTTCCCAGCTGTGCCTATAGAGTGTGAACTCAGTCTGACAGGGGCTCAGAGGTTGTACAGGCTCTTGTTTTAAATATGAATAGCTATGGGCTCTGGGTTAGATTATTGTGATAAACAGTTAATTGCATTTATATATCTTCTTCAAGTTTATGAGCAACTCACTAATCCTGCTTCCTAGTTCTATTCTTAACTCTGGCACCATCTTCCCAGACAACATTTTTGGTCTACACCTATGTTAGCTATCAAGCTCAAGCAAAGACTATTAAGACATAGGTTCCTAGGAACATTCCTAAAATAAACCTCCTAGGTTTCTTCTACCCTAATGTTCCTACTTTCATCTGCTCTATTACTGCTTTATGGTTCCTGTCTTTACACATTTTTGTCCTGCTTTCCATCTTACTGTGTTTAATCCACCAAGTTGCAGATGCTACTATGATGCCATCCTGACTTCCCTGGGTAGATGACCTCACCAGTGCTTCCAGGAACCTCACCTATTCAGAGCCCTACCCCACTAAGGAAAGATAGAAACAGGTTAGGGGTATGAATCAACCTTCCAGTGCCCGTGTCCAGCATAGAAGCAATTACAGAAGTCAGAACTCCCACCTTATGAATCACAGAAAGAATTTTGGCCCATACTCTCAGAGGAATAAACTACACAGAGGAATAAAAACATGGAAATTTCCATTGGAGAGGATGGGACAAAACATTTTGGTGGTGGGAATTGTATGGAATTATACCCCTATACAATTATACTCCTTACAACCTTGTAAATCAATATTAAATCACCAATACAAAATAAGATGCTATCAAAAAGAAATATAAGTAACAATGGAGACAAATGAAAACATACTGCAGCTTCCAAAGTAGAATACATTTCTTTCTTATTTTCTGTTATATCTAAGTATGTTTCTATTGACTTTGTTGAAGTAAAATGGGCATTGACTTTTTTGTTTTTTTTATTTATTTTTTATTTGTTATTGGACAGAGACAGAGAGAAATTGAGAGGGGAGGGGGAGATAGAGAGGGAGAGAGACAGAAAGACATCTGCAGCACTGCTTCACCACTCGTGAAGCATTCCCCCTGAAGGTGGGGACCAGGGGCTTGAACCTGGGCCCTTGTGCACTGTTAACCAGCTGTGCCACTGCCTAGCCCTGTCACTGACTTTTCAAGGGCCTTTCATGCTGTATCTGATACTAGAATACTTATGTGAGTGGTGGAGTGTGTATGTACGTGTGCATGTACTTATGTTTGAGTTAATGCATTTGAAGGACTGGACAGAAAACAACTTTCAGGAACAGAAGAATTTGATGTAGAAGGGGCATATCATTGTCTATATACAATGTTGTCTTTACTATATACAATGTCTGAGCACATCAGTTGCCAACGTTCTTTTAATCGTTTTAATGAAAATGCTATTGTTTTTCTTATGAACATGGGATTTTTTTTATTGATTTAATAATGATCATAGGATAAGAGGGGTACAATCCCACACAATTTGCACCACCAGAGTTCCACATCCCATCCCCTTCATTGGAAGCTTTCTTATTCTTTATCCCTCTGGACGCATGGACCCAGGATCAATATTGGGTGCAGAAGGTGATAGGTCTGTTTTCTGTAATTGCTTCTCTGCTGGATATGGGCATTGGCATGTCGATCCATACCCCCAGCCTGTTTCTATCTTTCCCTAGTGGGGTAGGGCTCAGGGGAAGTGGGGGTTCCAGGACAGACTGGGAAGTCAGGTTGGTGTCATGCTAGCATCTGCAACTTGGTGGCTAAAAAAAAATTAAGATATAAAGCAGAACAAATTGTTTAATAATCAGGAACCTAAAGGTAAGAATAGAGCAGATGAGAATTGGGGTCTTCATGTTGGAAAGATCTAAGAAATCTATCACTGGTCATCTCCACCAGGAACAGCATGGTGAACCCTTTGGTGGGCCTCTATATGACCTTGCCCTCACAATGAAATAGTGATGGTAGGGACTGACTCACTCTCTGGAGGGAGGCTGGGTCAACATACTCTGCCACTCAAGGAAGACTGGTCCTGAACTGGGTGCAGCCTAGAGTGTTCCTAGGTTTAACCATGGAATTTGAGCTCAGACCTATAGGGATGCAGAGTTTACACAGGTTCCTGTGTTGAGTATGGGCCCTAGATTGTTGGTATGCTTCTAATTCTACTTTTAAAATCTTCTTCTGTTTCATTTGGTTTAATCCTCCCTGCTTAACACTATTCTATTTACATAACCACTTCATTTTATTTACATAACTGCTGTTAACAAGCATGACCCTCCCTCTAGGGCATTGGTGGTTCAGTGGTAGAATTTTTGCCTGCTCCGCCCCCTCTCCTTGTCATATCCTGATTTTCACCAGTCACTTTTCTCTCCACCCTCTCTGCGTCGCATCCTGTTCCCACCCTACTGGGCTAGTATATTTATAAGGACAAGATTGTTTGTAGTAGTTAGTTTAGCTTAGCTTGGTATAGATTGTGCTGCATCCTGCATGAATAAAGAGATACTGCATACAACCCAGCCATGAGTCCCGGGTCATCTGTTACCCGCCCATGAAGCCAGCCTGGCGAAAACAACATATGGCACCTACAACGTGGGACCAGACCTGCGCAACTCCCAGATAAGTGAAGACTTTGCCTACCTATGCACTATGGTCTTCTCTTCTACTTATGAAGAGGTTTGCCAAAGCCTCTACTGTTTCATCATGAGACAGTTACTCTGTCTCTGGAACATTTTTCTCTGGGCCATACTTTGTTTCCCTGACCCGGGAAGTTTGGTTTCTTGTGACCCTAATCATAGAGCTTGGGAGATGCACTGAGATTTCTCCTTGGACTTTCTGGATTCCCTCTCCCATTTTTCCTGAGGAAAAGGACGACATTTTGTTCCGGGCCACAATTTGGTTCTTTATGACCGTGATCGTAGACCTTGGGATATGCATGGGGATTTCCACTGGGACTTTCTGGACTTCTCGCATGTTTCCCATGGAGAAGGACTACTCTAATTTGAGGAGCGTTCTCCAGTACCCTGGCAGTCCCCAAGAATGGAGACACATGGTTAGTTCTACTCTCCTGATTGGATTCTTTCTTTGATGGGAAGACACTTTTAAAAATGGGTGCCTGAAGCAATCCAGCAGGAACAGTCAAAAGCACCCTAAACGGAATTTCGAAGAGCTTTTTGGACTAGGACGCCCTCCGGGAACTCTTGATACTACATGGTGAGATCTGTTTTATAAGAGAGTGATTTGAATGACTGAATTTTTGTTTGACATTGACTTAAAAAAAATGCTGGACGCAGCCATGATTTCTAGAGACATCCAGAAATAATCCAAAAAATTGTTTTTTTCCCTCCTTTGATTTCTTTTTTACGTCTTGACATAAATCTGAAATGTTTAATCCTGAAACGGTATGTTATGGGTGGGGCAGATAGTGGAATGATTATGTTAATTATTCTCATGCCTGAGGCTTTTAACCGTGATTCTTCTGTTTACCTTTCCACATTTTATTGAGTTTAAACTGTTTAAACAAACCTTAAAATCATACTAGAAAGGACTTCCAATTATAATGGAGTTATCAATTATAGTAAACTTCAAATCTGCTACAAGTTTTGTGTGACAAGTAAGTGAATTTCAGCTGTCAAGTCTTCACATGAAAAAGCATCTACTCAAATGGAATTCCTGGAAATCCATTTGGACCCCTGTTCTCTGACATCACCCACAAGATGGAATGACTACAACACACCCCCGGAAACCAATGATGTGACCTGGCACAACCTGAAGAAACAGATTCACAGACTCCAAAGCTCACTCTCTACAGAAAAGCGGAATTCCGGTGGCCGACATTCCCCACTGAGACAGACGTGCAGCGTTTCATCCCTTGGCTTTTCTTCCGTGGTCATCTACTTTGGACTGACACCTCCATCGGACTTACTGGTACTCGCTGTTGTGTTTCTCAAACACAAAGACTAACTTCAGCCAATTTCCTTGAGACTTTATAGACCATGTTCCATCGCCTGCAGGCTCTGCCCACAGAGACAGAAAACTCCTCCTCCTTATTAGGTTATGCCCACAGAGGCAGGAAATGCCCTTTGAGGCAAGAGATGCCCCCAGAGGCATGAAGCACTCCCAGAGGCAAGAAATGCCCTTTGAGGCAAGAAACGTTCCCCTTGGCATCACACTGGTTATTGCTGTTCGCCTATTTTGTTTTCCATGTCTCATGCCAGTTCTTTTGAAAACGCCTGTATGATATAGGTTTCTGTTCACCCCACAATCCTGATACTATGGCTATTAGTTAAAAAGAAAGGGGGAATTGTTGGTATGCTTCTAATCCTACTTCTAAAATCCTCTTCTGTTTCATTTGGTTTAATTCCCCCCTGCTTAACACTATTCTATTTACATAACCACTTCATTTTATTTACATAACCACTGTTAACAAGCACCACCCTCCCTCCAGGGCATTGGTGGTTCAGTGGTAGAATTCTTGCCTGCTCCACCCCCTCTCCTTGTCATACCCTGATTTTCACCAGTCACTTTTCTCTCCACCCTCTCTGCGTCGCATCCTGTTCCCACCCTACTGGGCTAGTATATTTATAAGGACAAGATTGTTTGTAGTAGTTAGTTTAGCTTAGTTTGGTATAGATTGTGCTGCGTCCTGCATGAATAAAGAGATACTGCATACAACCCAGCCATGAGTCCCGGGTCATTTGTTACCCGCCCATGAAGCCAGCCTGGCGAAAACAACACTAGATGAGATCAATGAGGCCTATAGTTAATGTATAGTATTTATATACTTTCCCCATATTTTGAAGCTACTCTCTTCCCTGAACTAGCTTTCTAGTCCTATTTCCAACTCTGACACCATCTCCCCAGACAATACCTTTAGCTCACCTGCATTTTGACTATTGGGCAAAGGCAGAAAGAAAGCAATTTATTTGTAAAATAAAGAGATTTTTAGGGATGGGTTCAGTGCTGCCTCTCCCCCAGGCCAAGGACAAATGCATTGTCAATTTCCAATCACCAGAAGACAAAGTTGAGCAATGCTTCTGTAAAAAAAAAAAAAATGTACTGGCTTATCTCGCTGAGAGGGTTTTTCTTTTCTTTTTCTTTTCTCTTCTTTTTTTTCTTTTCTATTTTTTTCTTTTTGAAATTTTCCTTTACAACAATGAAGTGTAACAGAAGAGTGGGGGTTCTTTTTCTGTGATGAGTAAAGGGGCTAAGGGTATAGCTGCAAGGCAGTGGTTTTTCTTTAACCCTCCTCATTCGCTATACTTTCCACTTTTATTTGAAGTGGCCATTCTATTCTAGGCCTTTGGAAAAACTCTCCCATTAATTTCTCTTCCAATGTTTACCTACTAAACGAAGCCCTCCATAGATTGCTATCGTTGCTCTTCAGGCTCCTATCTGAAGAATAACCAGATGGTTGTGAACTTTCCCTTAAAATGTCTTGGGTATTGAAAGGGCCTATGATTAAACAATTCAACTCTTTTTTCCCCCATCTGCTGGAAAACCTCAAGGTTATGCCTAATTAGAGAGACCCTTGTCCTATCTGGGCAAGGATTCAGAAGACTCCTGGGTGGGTCTCCTCATCTTTTCACATCTGGTTAAGATCAGAAGCAACCCTTCTCCGTGCTAAGCACAGATCAAATTATTGGAGAGAAAGCAGTGAATATATCAGCACTTATTACCAATGAGCTCACATGGTAGAAAAAACAAAGAGGAAATGATTGTGTGATGAGAAGTGTCAGGGAAGACTGTAGCCATGAGGATCTAAGATATAGTTTGATGTGTGTGTGTGTGTGTGTGTGTGTGTGTGTGTGTAGTGGTGTAAAGTGGAGATTATTTAAGATTTGTTTACAGAGGAATTTAAACTGAGCCTTGAAGACCTGTAAGAATAATGTGAATAGACAAATTATTCTTGGAAAAGCACTGACAATACAAAGGAATAGGGAAATGCCTTCTCATCCAACAATACAGGTCAGTGTGTCTGGATTATGAAGCTGAGGGAAAGCCACGTGACTAAGATTCTAGGGAGGAGTTGGGACCATTCACAAACAGCTTGGGGAGTTTTGTTAAAGAGGTTAGGTTTATGCAAAGAACCATGAGAAGACACTGAAAGTTTCAGGGGAGTGTTATGATTGGATTCACCCTTTAGAAATTTATCATTTGCAGTAGTATACATAAGCCACTGGAAGAGACATAAGCAGAAACAAGAAGATTAGAGAAAGATGAGAGAAAACCATAAATGAACTATAGCAGTGATAATGGGGGTAGATAAAATACCCATGTCAACAGAATTTAAAAATAAATGATATAGTTAGATAGTGGGGATAGAAGGAACCACCACAATTTCCCTACAAAATTTCTGGCATGATGTGGAATGAATGGTTATGCCATTCATTAACAATGAGAAAATAGGAAGAGGGGGAAAAAACCTCATGCTGTTTTTGTTAACTTTAAATTTGAAGCTTGTGTGACATTTGGATTAGGTCTTAGACTTAGAAGATTGGCAAGATTTACAGGCTTGAAGTCTCTTAGTTTTAAAATGTTACACTGATCCTAGGACCTATCTGGGTATTTAGGAGACCATGTAACAGGCAGTAAGAAGCTTCAGTCATGTTAAAATTATCTCAGAATAATGTTGTAGAGTATGTTTACTTTTGATAGATTATTAAAGGATTTTTATTCTTTACTATCTTGTGGTCATCATTATTCTGAAAGAGGAGAAATGTACTATTTTTCTTATTTTATAGAATAGAAAAACAAGGCTCAGAGTGAATGACTTTTCTGAAGTTGTAGTCATTAAAAGTTGCACTGGCCTTCTGACTACAAATCCAGGACTCTTTCTGTACAACATGGCCTCTTATATTATGGTAAATGGTTGAATAACTACCCACACCCTCCTTCCTGAAGCAGGCATATGTGTTTCTCTTAAAAGTTGTAAAGCCCAAAGGTCCAATACCCACATGAAGATTATACCACAACCCTCTTGGCTCACACACAGCATCATTCTAGAAGTTCTTATTTTGTTGCTAAATGTATTCTTTGTACATGCTCATTGCCTGAAATGCAGCATTGAAAAATATGGTAACATAAAGAACTCCAGTGGAACTGTTTTTTTTTTTTTTTTTTTTTTTGCTAATATCTTTCAGTGCCATGAAAACTACAGTTTCTTGAATTTACACAGTGTTAAGATCAACTTATGCCATCGCAAACACACTGACTCTACTATAGCTCTGGTCGTGTACTTGTACTCAGTGGGGATGGATTGTATAGAAGTATGAAAACTCCTTTCTGGCATTACTTAGGGAATTCCATGGGAATTCTACTTCCTAGGTGGAAGTGAGCAACTGATTATTCATACTAATCATCCTTACCCATGAATGAGGCCACAGACCTTCAAAAACATGTCAGGGATAATTTATAGGGTCTGCTTCCTGCTCTTCCTGAAATCCCCAGACTTCCCTCATGTTCAGACTCTTGAAGGGATACATTGGATTGAATGCTATGACAGACCAGCTTTCTCATACTCTTGACCTAAAAACTCTCTCACTATTGACAAGTCATGTAGTACCCTCATATCTTTCACAGGTTCTTAAAATCTTGCCTGATCCAACCACCATGAGAGAGACAGGTGACGACAGTCACATGAACTCAGGAAGGAAGTGAAAATTAGATTCTGCAGAAGAATTTTGTTCTCCTGAGTCTAGTTATGTAGTCAGATCATTAGATGATACTCTTTATTCATTTTCTTAAACCTATCACTGAACATATTGACTGTTAATAGATTTCTATTTATAGATAATACAACAAATATATTTGCTCATAGAACCTTCTGTTACATTGAATTGTGATTAGTTTACCTCACACACGTGTTTTATAAGCATCAGTAATCGTGTGAATTCTTCAAATTTCCATTCTATTAAGATCCTTTTTAATGCCCAATCCATGAATAGTTTTATTTCACCTCTTCCTCACCCTTACTTTTATTCTAGGAACAAAGTTCCTTATTATTTTCCTTTGGACTATTATAGTGGCCCTCCATAGACTATGGTCTGTCTTAGGCTTAACACTTAAAAATTCACCTAATATACATAATACCAGGCCATCTCTTCTGACAGAGATATTTAACGTCTACAGAGATCTGAGAGGTCCCACACAAGAAATATCCAATCCTGGAGAACAAAAAGTCGAAACACTAGGAAATCTCAGAAGTAAAGGCCATAACCTCTGACAAACAAAATCCTTGTGAAGTGACAGCGCTTCATGAGCATTAAACAACTGTTACTCGACCCCCTCTTGGGCCCAGGAATGCTCAAGTACTTTTGTGATTCCTTATTTTGTTCTGCTCAAAATTTTGGACATACCTGATCCAAAGCACTTTTCTCTAAGAATGGACTTTAGAAGTATACCCTTTTTTGGACAGATCCTTCAAGTTTCCAACAATTGCCTAGGATGATGTGACTGTTGATAAGATTTTTAAATCAAGGACCCAGCTTCCCTCTCCTTTGAGTATAAATGACATCCATGATTCAGCCCAAGGACTGAGTCGAATTACAATTATCTGGGAATGCACAAATCCAACTAAAAATGTACTTCAAAGTCTTTGATTTGATTGAGGAAAATAGTTGTTAATTCCTGACCTTAAGATGCCCAGATTCAATATGTCCTTTCCATATATTATGACTCAGAAATTCAAGAAAACAACTGTTCAAGCAATTAGGCCTCGGACATTTCTAGAATGCAGAATCTTTGACATATATATGTCAGGAAAGAGGGAGAAGGAGATAGATAGATAGATAGATAGATAGATAGATAGATAGATAGACAGAGATTGAGAATGTCACAGTTTTGTAGTTTCTTTCAATTTGAAGGGGGTCAGGTTTGAACCTGGGTTGTACACATGGCAAAGCAGCAAACTATTTGAGTGAGTCATTCCACTGACTGGGTTTTCTGATTTTTACTTCAAAATACAACAGTTTTAAAAATAAAACTGGATTTTTACTATATGGAATTAATTTAAGTTAGTTACAGAACTCCTTATACATACTGCTAGAGACTCCTTTGAATTTTTAACTCCATGTGTACTCTGAAAAATTCCGTTAAAGAAAGAAAATTGATAGATTCTAGAGTTTTTATTAAAATTTTTTAGTCATTCACTTAGCTTTATCCTATATTGAATCGGACTACCTGAGAAATATGTGACATTAGCTTTCCAAATAAATGCTTTCGAAAGTGTGTCATTTAACTTTATGCCTCTGACTTTATAAACGTCAGTGAAAGGATGGCTATGAGAAGGAGGAATCTGCATTGCTGATTAAACTGACTCTGTAAAGTAGCCCATCTGTGAAGATGTTTGCTCTCACTTTGGTTCTTAGAGTCAAGAGAGCCCAGGTTTGGAGAGAGACATCTTGCAGCACCATAACTCTAATCTATTCTTCTAGCATTCTATCTGTCTCTATACACTGGGATTTCAAAGAACCTTGTAATTATCAAAGGGAGCCTGAGAAAACAGGGGAATAAGAATGTGTGTTGGTCTGCTTCTAATTCTGCTTCTAAGACCCTTTCTGTTTTGATCATCACGTTAGGTTTGCTTGCATTGTTTAATGCTGTGGTCTATTTACATAATCACTGCTTTGCCTGAGACTCCCCCCTCCCCCCCGCCTACAGGGCATTGGTTTAATCACCACTGGGTAGATGGAAGCTTGATGCTTGCCCGCTTTTTCCTTCTCCCCACCCCCTATCCTATGTACTTCCTCTTCAGACCTGACACTTCTGCCTCAGGAGATATAAAGGACAGGATTTTCTAATGAATAGAGATTAGATAGATTACACTGCATTCCCGCTCAATAAAGATTGAATTGCATTCCCGATCAGCCATGAGTTCCTGGTCATCTCTCTCCTGCCTGCGAAGCTAACCTGGCAAATGTGGACTCCATCCTCAGTTCATTCAGAACAACTCTATTCCCACTTATTCTGTAGATTGTGTCTCTTGCATTTGCTTTATAACTCTTAACGAATTTAAGAGAAAGACTTGTTACTATTACAGTTGAAAATCTCTAATAAAAAGGTTGAAAGTACATAAATAATGGTAACAAATGTTTCTGAGATTACTTTTCAATTCTTCACTTACTGTCTTTTGTGCCACTGGCCATGAAATCTATAATTTTGACATCTTACTTTTCCTAACTACAAAATGAGAATATTAAAAAAACTTCTGCTTTTGAGAGCTATAGCATGTGCAATCAATATTCAAGAAATGCTTTCAAATGGAACCCTTGATAGGCCGCTTTTATTGATAGTGAGCACAAGTTAACACTCAGAATTTTTGTTTTTTTGTTTTATGCTCATATTGCTAACATCAAAATTCAATTTTATATGTAATTGCAGTAAGTTTTTTTAGTTTGAGGTATCTGCTCTTAGTATCTTCTGCCAGATTATAGTTTTTATTATTTTGGATGGAGACAGAAATTGAGGTGGGAGAGGGAGACAGAGCCTGACAACTGCAACACTGCTTTACTGCTTATGAATCTTCCTCCCTGCAGGTGGGGACCGGGGGCTTGAATCCTGGTCTTTGCACAATGTAATGTATGTGTTCAACAAGGTATATCACCAACCAGCACCTACCAGATGATGACGATGACGATGATTTTGCTTCCAGGGTTATGCATGGGGCTTGGTGCTGGCACTAAGAATTCCCTGCTCCTGGCAGAATTTTTTTTCATTTTTATTAGATATGACAGACAGAAATTGAGAAGGGAAGAGGACAAAGAGAGGGAGAGAGAAAGACAGAAAGCTCTAGCCCTACTTCACCGCCTGTGAAGCAACTCCCCTGCAGGTGGGGAACCAGGGGTTGGAACTCGGATTCTTGTGCAGTTACTTGCAGTTAGTACTATGTGCGCTTAATCGGTTGCACCACCACCTGGTGTCCCAGATTATTATTATTTTTAAAAATTCAGAACAGGTATCAGGGATAATCAGTGAATATTTTCATTACTTTAGATAATAAATCATGTTAGCGCAGCAGGTTAAGCACACGTGGTGTGAAGCCCAAGGACCGCGTAAGGATCCCGGTTTGAACCCCTGGCTCCCCACCTGCAGGGGAATTGTTTACAGGCGGTGAAGTCTGCAGGTGTCTGTCTTTCTCTCCCCTCTCTATCTTCCCCTCCTCTCTCGATTTCTCTCTGCCCTATCCAACAACAACAGGAATAACAACAACAATAATAACAACAATGACTATAAATAACAAGGGCAACAAAATGGAAAAAAAAGTTTCTTTAAAAAATAAAAAAAAAAGTTGTTTTTTTTTAAACCCATTTATTTAGAGTCTAAAGAAAAATTTTAAAAGAAGCTGTGCCAAATTCTAACAGCCACATTTAGTGTTCAAGGGCTATTGGAGTAAGATTTTTAACTATTTGCAAAAATGTAATGGTATTTGAAAGATGCATAAGATTTTTTAAAATTAATTTTTAAAAAATTAATTTTATTCCCTTTTGTGCCCCTTGTATTTTTATTGTTGTAGTTATTATTGTTGTTGTCATTGTTGGACAGGACAGAGTGAAATGGAGAATGGAGGGGAAGCAGAGAGGGGGAGAGAAAGAGAGACACCTGCAGACCTGCTTCACCACCTGTGAAGCCACTCCCCTGCAGGTGGGGAGCCTGGGGCTGGAACCCGGATCCTTATGCTGGTCCTTTCCCTTCGCGCCAAGTGCGCTTAACCCACTGCGCTACCTCCCAACTTCCCGATGCATAAGATTTTTTAGCACAATAGTATAACTGACAAGGGGTGCATATGTTTATTTTTCCTTTTAAGATCACTTTATTGAGGGAATGTTGGTTTATAAAGCTGTTGTTATCATAGTGGTACATTTTCACATTTCCCTAAGATACGTGTCAGTACACTTTAGCCTCCATAAAATTGTCTTCCTCCTCCATAAGGCACTGGATCCTCAACCCCCTTTCAGTTATAAAAAGCTGATTAGTTCTGAAGTTGAAGTGCTATCTAGCACAAACTGGTATAAAATTTTCTCAATGACATTGCATTTCCACATGAACAGCTTAGTCTGTAAGTAGTCAAATAATTTGAGTTAACAATGTAGGAGGTCCTCAGTCATGGTAACTTGAAAGTTAAGGCACTATCATAAAGAGGAAATCTTATGGATATTTAACTCTTATTCCTTCTCCTAAAGCCCATCTTTTATACTTAAATGAAAAAAGTGCCTGGTTAGATTAATCCTCCCTACCGACCCCAGCCCCCATAAAAATGGATCAGAATGGAATTAGAGAATTGTTGTTAAAATTTTCGGTGGCTCTAGCTGGGCGGGCTAGCTTCACTGGTGGATAACAGAGACGACCAGAGACATACGGCTGGGCAGAGAAGCTGTATTTCTTTATTCAAGAACAACGATTCATAAACTAAGACAAACTAATCACCAAACAGAACTCTGCTGCCTCTTTCTCGCGGCGGCGCAAGCACTCTCTCCAACTCCGGAACTCTCCAACTCTAGAACTCTGGCGGGGTTCCTAGAGGCGGGGCCAAGCGGGCCTGCGAAACTAACTGGACTGATCCAATTCTCTTGGCGGGGGAGAATTAGAACAACCCAATGTAAAGCATACAACAATTCCCCCTTTTCTTTTTAACTAAATGACTACAGTATCAAGGGTGTGGGGTGAACAGAAACATATATCGTATAGGCATTTTTAAAAAAGAAACTGGCACAAACATGGAGAAACATGTAAGCAAGTAACAAGAACCAGTGTGCTGTCAAGTGAAAGCCTGAGGGGGCCATTTCTGCCTCTGTGGGCTAAACTTTATCAGCTAAGAAAAAACATTTCTTGCCTCTGGGGGGCTACTTGCCTCGACGGGCATTTGCAGAGTGAGAGAGAGTGAGAATACCATGAAAGGAAAGGTGTCACCTGTGTAATGAAGCTGAAGGGTTGTCATTCCACACCTGAAGTCTCTGGACACAGTCTGAAGTGAAGCATGCTGAGGGGGCACTCGTTTTGTTAATTAGGTTGCGATCGGTGGATACAATATTATTTGATATGAATTGAGAGAAGCATGCAGGAAAGTGCGCCCCACCCTAAGGTTCCAGGACTGGGGGAAATATAGGTTCTATAGTGGAAATGTGAAGTTCCTGCTGTCTTATAGTTCAAGAAGACAATGGATAGTTATTGTTATTATCACATTATTTGGTAATTAGGTTAACTTTGAAAAGTCCCTTTGTTAGAGTTCGTTGTATAATACCCAACATCTTGTATACAGCTGTGCCACCAGCTGCTTCTGTTCTCCCTGGTCTAGGCTTTTGAGAGAGTCCACATATCAAAGGCAGCCTATGTATTAAAAAGACTCAGTCTGTGTTTTAAAAAGTTTGAGACCTACAATCAATTTTTCCCCTCTCATATTAATTAGTGATTTATATGACTACACCTTAATAGGAGTGTACGTAAACACCATTCCCACCACCATAAGACTGTGTTCCATTCCACATTCCCCCCCCCCCCCACACACACACACACACACCGCCCCGGGAAGCCGGTATCCATTCCAGGTGGTTCACTTCCCAACAAAGTCCCAAAACCTAGATATAGACCAGGTACCCTAAGATACAGCATATGTTCACACGTATCCATAAACTAGGGCAAAATATACACCTGAAAGCAGAAGTACACAAGAGTCTGCAGTGAGTAACCCCCAACACTTCATCTGCACTATTCCAGCCTTTAGGTCCATGATTGTTCAACAATTTGTTTGGCTTTGTATGTTAACTCTCTTTTCAGCCACCAGGTTCCAGATGCCAGCAGGATGTTGACCAGGCTTCCCTGGACAGATGACCCCATCAATGTGTCCTGGAGCTCCGCTTCCCTGGAGACCCACCCTATTAGGGAAAGAGAGAGACAGACTGGGAGTATGGATCGACCAGTCAACGCCCATGTTCAGCAGGAAGCAATTACAGAAGCCAGACCTTCCACCCTCTGCAACCCACAACGACTCTGGGTCCATACTCCCAGAGGGATAGAGAATGGGAAAGCTATGGGGGGTATGTAATATGGAGATTGGGTTGTGGGAATTGTATGGAATTGTACCCCTCCTATCCTATGGTTTTTTAATTTATCCTTTCTTAAAGAAAAAATAAAAAAATGGATCAGCAGGCATTTTAGGGGGATAGAAAATCAAATAAGGGAAGAGGATCATTTTTCATTTTTCAGAGTGTTGTACTGCAAAAGTCTTGTCAAAAAAGTCTTGTCAGAAACCACAGTAGTTGACTTCATTGTGACCTCCACACGAAAAACCTACAATAAAGGAGAAACTTGTCTGAACCACAGTCATCCACCCCCTTCAAATTGTATCATGTTATTTTTAGTTTAACTATAGTCTTTGTAGTGATGGCTTCCCAAAGTTATTTCTAGCTTTAACTGACAGTATTTATGGTTAGAAAAATCAGACCTACTCTATGTTCCCTCAAATTATCATTATGGGATTAACAGTGAATTCCTCTAAAAAGATTACACCTATATAGGAAGAAGAAAGAATAAAAAAGGAGCGCATAAATCAAATATTCCTATTCTAGATACTCTCTTCTGGGAAATCTTAATTCAGATTTAGAATGCAGTTGTCTGATTCCTAAAGATCTAGTAATTTAATATGAAGTTGATTAGAATCTGAACTGAAAATAAGCACCTATTTTCATATGAAGTTGCCTTCAACTAGGTCTTGATATCTAATAAGCAATTCAGAGCAATTTCCTATTCACAGTTTACACTGAAACCAGAGCAGGAAGTAACAACTGATTTAGTATGAGGATAACTCCATTTGCGTAATTTTTCTGGGTTCCTCACTTTACAACAATTCACTCCATAAGCATTCTCAAGTGCTTAATCCTTAAAGTGTCAATCATGGTTGCTGGCTCTTTCATAGGCACACAATGGGAGGTGGAGACCTCAGGGATATCATGTCCACTTCCATCACTAGAATGGTTGAAGCATAGGGCAATGACCTGACTGGCTTGAGGTCACGTCAGCTGCTGAGCAGACACTAGGTCTCCTGATGAATGGACTTAGTGAGTCATTTCCATGTCACTTCAATATAAATTGCAAAAGTGGTGCTGGGACTTCTTTCTGAAGTCTTCTTGTTAGATTTCACGAAACTCAAAGTGAGAGAATGGTAGAAATCGCTCTTTATTATGGCTCCAATTTTTTTTTTTTTTTGCTTCCAGGGTTATCACTTGGTCTGCACTATGAATCCACTGCTCCTGTGGCCATTTTTTCCCTCACTTTTTAGATAGGACAGAGAGAAATTGAGAGAGGAGGGGAAGACAGAGAGGGAGAGAGGAAGAAAGACACTGCAGACTAGTCTCACTGCTTATAAAGTGACCCTCCTACAGGCAAGAAGCTGGGGGGCTGGAACAGGGATCCTTGCACGGGTCTTTGCCGGTCCTTGTGGGTCCTTGTGCTTTGTACTATTTGCCTTTAACCCAGTGCACCATCGCCTGGCCCCCAAATGGCTCCAAATCTTTACCTCCAATTATTTTTCTTTGCCAAGTGAAATGGTTCTCACACCAAATATTTTTCTTTGCCAAGTGAAATGGTTCTCACACCAATAAAACAAAGTCTTACTTTTATTTCATGAAAAATATCTAACATGCAGAGTGGGAATGTTTTTGGTCTTCAGAACAAGTTAACCTAATATTTCTGGGTTGGTGGAATTATTGATTTGGCCACCAATGATTTACATGTCAGTATTTCTAGTTTACATATTTTAAATCTGGAGATTTACACACTTCTGGAGTTTTACACACTTCTTTGCCATCCCCAGCTCTGTCCTATAGTTTCCTGGTTTTGTGACACAGGGAAACACAGAAAGATGGTTCTCAGGTAGAAAGCACCTAGGGGAAAAAGGATTTTTTGAGACCTAGAGATAAATCTAAGTTACTCAACTGAAGTCTGTGGTGTGGATCTCCAGGAGAGCTAGAAAACAAAAGAGATTGATAATTTCAGTTGTCAGAAGAGTCAGAAGGAAAACCCCAGAGAGCAGAGTGGCACTTCTGCTTCTGTCATCATGTTTGCTGTCTACTCTGACTCTGACGATAGGGTCTTGTTTGTTATTGGCTGACCCTGTAAACTTCTGGGTAAAGTAAACAAAAACATCTATCCAGAGAGATCTGTGTATACCTAAGTTCATAGCAGCACAGTTTGTAATAGCTAAAACTTGGAAGCAACCTAAATGCCCAGCAACAGATGATGAGTGGCTAGGAAAGTTGTGGTATATATACACGATGGAATGCTATTCAGCTATTAAAAATGATGAAGCCTTCTTTGCTTCATCATGGATTCACCTTGAAGGAATTACATTAAACCAGAAAGAGGAGGATGCATATGGGATGACCTCACTCATGGGTACAACTTAAGAAACAAGAACAGGGGCCAGGCAGTGGTGCACCTGGTTAAGAGCACACATTATAGTGCACAAGGATGCATGTTCAAGCCCCTGGTGCCCACCTGCAGGGGGAAAGCTTCACAAGTGGTGAAGCAGGGCTGTAGGTGTCTCTTCTGTCTCTTTCCCTCTTTATCTCTCCCTCACCTCTCAATTTCTCTCTGTCTCTATCCAATAATAAATAATTAAAGGAAAAAAATACATAAAAGAAACAAGAACAGAAGGGAACTACAAAGTAAAACTTGGACTTGTTAAATGTATTTCACCAAAGGAAAGGACTCTAGGGAAGGGGGAAACAACTCTAGCTGCTATTTTAGGTCTCGGTACATGATCATGGACTTCATGTGAGCGTGAGTGTTTTACAGACATCTACCTTGGTGAGATGAGAAATTGTTCTCATGTTCCAACAACTGTACAGTAAGCTATTAACCTACCAATAAAATAAACAATGAAAAAACGGGGGATTAGGAGTAGATAGCATAACAGTTATGCAAAGAGACTCTCATGCCTAAGGCTCCAAAGTCTCAGGTTCAGTCCCCCAAAGACCATAAGCCAGAGCTGAGCAGCGCTCTGGTAAAAAAAAAACAACAAAAAACAGAAACAAACAAACAACAGTAACAACAACAAAACCAGGGGATTGGGTGGTAGCACACCTGGTTGAGTTCACAAGGATCCAGATTCAAGCCTCTGTTCTCTAACTGAAGGGAGGAAGCTACACAAGCAGTGAAGCAGTCTTACAGGTGTCTCTTTCCCTTACTATCTCTTTCCCGTCTTGATTTTTCCCTGTCTCTATATGACAAACAAACAAATACTTAAAAAATGGCTAGAAGAAAGTATTTAAAAATCCAAAATTTTAAAAAAGTAGCAAAAAAGGGGAGGCTTTGAGTTCTTTTTTTTTTTTCCCAGGGGCTTGAACCTGGGTCCTTGTGCACTATAATGTGTGCTCTTTTTTTTTTTTTTTAAATTTATTTATTGGGGAATTAATGTTTTACATTTGCTAGTAAATTTGTACCTACATAGCATTTCCTAGTTTTCCATGTAACAATACAACCCCCACTAGGTCCTCTGTCATCCTTCTTGGATCTGTATTCTCCCCGTCATCCACCCCAGAGTCTTTTACTTTGTTGCAATACATCAATTCCAGTTCAAGTTCTTTTTTTTTTTTAAATTTATTTCTTTATTGGGGAATTAATATTTTACATTCAACAGTAAATACAATAGTTTGTACATGCATAACATTCCCCGGTTTCCCATTTAACAATACAACCCCCACTATGTCATTTATCATCCTTCATGGACCTATATTATCTCCACCCACCCACCCCAGAGTCTTTTACTTTAGTGTGATACTCCAATTCCATTTCAGGTTCTACTTGTGTTTTCTTTTCTGATCTTGTTTTTCAACTTCTGCCTGAGAATGAGATCATCCCATATTCATCCTTCTGTTTCTGACTTATTTCACATAACATGAATTTTTCAAGGTCCATCCAAGATTGGCTGAAAACGGTGAAGTCACCATTTTTTATAGCTGAATAGTATTCCATTGTGTATATATATCACAACTTGCTCAGCCACTCATATGTTGTTGGACACCTGGGTTGCTTCCAGGTTTTGGCTATTACAAATTGTGCTGCCAAGAACATATGTGTACACAGATCTTTTTGGATGGATGTGTTGGGTTCCTTAGGATATATCCCCAGGAGAGGAATTGCAGGGTCATAGGGTAGGTCCATTTCTGGCCTTCGGAGAGTTCTCCAGACTGTTCTCCACAGAGGTTGGATTAATTGACATTCCCACCAGCAGTGTAGGAGGTTTCCTTTGACCCCACACCCTCTCCAGCATTTTCTGCTGTTACCTTTTCTGATGTATGACATTCTTACAGGAGTGAAGTGATATCTCATTGTTGTCTTTATTTGTATTTCTCTGACAATCAGAGACTTGGAGCATTTTTTCATGTGTTTCTCGGCCTTTTGGATCTCTTCTGTGGTGAATATTCTGTCCAAGTCCTCCCCCCATTTTTGGATGGGGTTATTTGTTGTCTTGTTGTTGAGTCTGGCAAGCTCTTTATTTATGTTGGTTATTAAACTCTTATCTGATGTATGGCATGTAAAGATCTTCTCCCATTCTGTGAGGGGTCTCTTGGTTTGGGTAGTGGTTTCTTTTGCTGTGAAGAAGCTTTTTAATTTGATGTAGTCCCATAGGTTTATACTTGCCTTAGTCTTCTTTGTAATTGGATTCGTTTCATTGAAGATGTCTTTAAAATTTATGCGGAAAAGAGTTCTGCCAATATTTTCCGTTAAGTATCTGATAGTTTCTGGTCTAACATCCAAGTCCTTGATCCACTTGGAATTTACTTTTGTATTTGGTGAAATATAGTGGTTCAGTTTCATTCTTCTGCATGTTTCAACCCATTGTTTCCAACACCATTTGTTGAAGAGACTCTGCTTTCCCCATTTAATAGTCTGGGCACCTTTGTCAAAGATTAGATGTCCATAGGTGTGGGGGTTCATTTCTGGGCTCTCAATTCTATTCCACTGGTCAGTGTGTCTATTCATGTTCCAGAACCAAGCAGTTTTGATGACAATGGCCCTATAATACAGTTTGAGATCTGGGAGTGTGATGCCTCCAGTTCTGTTCTTTCTTCTCAAGATTATTTTGGCAATTCTAGGTCTTTTCTGGTTCCAGATAAACATTTGTAGCATTTTTTTCTATTCTCCTAAAAAATGTGCTTGGGATCTTGTTGGGGATAGCATTAAATTTGTAGATGGCTCTGGGTAATATATTCATTTTGATGATGTTAATTCTACCAACCCATGAACATGGAATATCTTTCCACTTCTTTGTGTCTTTTTCAATTTCTTTGAGTAGTGACTCATAATTTTCAGTATACAAGTCTTTCACTTCTTTGGTTAGATTTACTCCTAGATATTTTATTGGTTTTTATAGTAAAAGGAATTGATTTCTGGATTTCAATTTCTTCTAGCTTAGTGTTTGCATAGAGGAATGCCACTGACTTTTGAATGTTAATTTTGTAGCCTGACACCTTACTGTATTGCCTGATGATTTCCAAAAGCTTCTTGCTGGAGTCCTTAGGTTTTTCCATGTATACTATCATGTCATCTGCAAATAGGGAGAGTTTGACTTCTTCTCTTCCAATCTGTATCCCTTTAATTCCTTGCTCCTTCCTGATTGCTATGGCAAAAACTTCCAACACTATGTTGAATAGTAATGGTGATAGTGGGCAACCCTGTCTAGTACCTGATCTGAGTGGAAATGCTTCTAGTTTTTCACCATTGAGTATGATGTTGGCTGTAGGTTTGCTATATATAGACTCCACTATCTTCAGGAATTTCCCATCTATTCCCATTTTTTGTAGTGATTTGATCATAAAGGGATGTTGTATTTTGTCAAAGGCTTTCTCTACATCTATTGATATGACCATGTGGTTTTTGGTCTTGCTTTTGTTGATGTGGTGGATCACATTGATTGATTTACTTATATTAAACCAACCTTGCTTGCCTGGGATAAACCCCACTTGGTCATGATGAACAATCTTTTTGATATACTGCTATATCCGGTTGGCTAGAATTTTGTTCAATATTTTCGCATCTATGTTCATCAGAGATATTGGTCTGTAGTTTTCTTTTTTGGTTGTGTCCCTGTCTGCTTTTGGTATCAGAGTGATGTTGGCTTCATAGAAGCTGGCAGGGAGTATTCCAGTGTCTTCAATCTTCTGGAAGACTTTTTTTTTAAAATTTTTTAAATTTTATTTATTTATTCCCTTTTGTTACCCTTGTTGTTTTATTGTTGTAGTTATTATTGTTTTTGTCGTTGTTGGATAGGACAGAGAGAAATGGAGAGAGGAGGGGAAGACAGAGAGGGGGAGAGAAAGATAGACACCTGCAGACCTGCTTCACCACCTGTGAAGCAACTCCCCTGCAGGTGGGGAGCCGGGGTTCGAACTGGGATCCTTATGCCTGTCCTTGTGCTTTGCGCTACCTGCGCTTAACCCGCTGCACTACAGCCCGACTCCTTTCTGGAAGACTTTTAAAATTAAAGGTATTAGTTCTTCTTTGAAGGTTTTGTAGAATTCATTTGTAAAACCATCTGGTCCAGGACTTTTATTTTTGGGGAGATTTTTGATAACTGTTTCAATTTCATTAGCTGTGATGGGCCTGTTCATGATATCCACTTCCTCTTTACTTAGTTTTGGAAGTTGGTAGGTATCTAGGAAATCGTCCATTTCTTCCAGGTTCTCTAGCTTGGTGGCATATAGTTGTTCATAGAAGCCTCGCCTGATATGTTGAATTTCTGCAGTGTCGTTGTGATATCTCCTCTTTCATTTACTATCCAATTTATTTGGGTCTTCTCCCTTTTTTGTTTTGTGAGTCTGGCTAAAGATTTGTCAATTTTGTTTACTCTTTCGAAGAACCAACATTTACTTTCGTTGATCTTTTGTATGGTTTTCTTATTCTCAATGTTATTTATTTCTGCCCTAACTTTAGTGATTTCTGTCCTTCTGGTTGCTTTAGGGTTCCTTTGTTCTTCTTCTTCTAGTTCTTTAAGATGTGCAATCAGGCTGTTTATCTGTGCTTTTTCTTGTTTCCTAATGTGTGCTTGTATAGCTATGAACTTCCTTCCCTCTTAGTACTGCTTTAGCTGAGTCCCAAATATTTTGATAGCTTGTGTCTTCATTTTCATTGAAGTCTTGAAACATGTTGATTTCTCCCTTGATTTCCTCTTTGACCCAGAAGTTGGTAAGAAGTGTACTGTTGAGCTTCCACATTTTGGGACTGTTTCTAATCTTTTGTTGATTGTTAAGTGTTAGTTTAATTCCACTGTGGTCTGAGAAGATGCTTGGGATGATTTCAATGCTCTTGAGTTGGCTGATGCTGTCTTTGTGGCCTAATATATGGTCTAATCTTGAGAATGACCCATGTGGACTTGAGTAAAATGTATATTCCAGTTTCTTGGGATGAGTGACTCTGAAAATGTCAAAAAGTTTTAGTTTATCTGTCTCTTCATTTAGCTCCCTTATGTCTTTACTGATTTTCTTCCTGGATGATCTGTCAAGTTGAGAGAGTGGGGTGCTGAAGTCCCCTACTATGATTGTGTTGCTGTTAGTATATTGCTGTATCTCTTTCAGTAGAAGTTTGATGTATTTAGATGGCTTCTCATTGGGTGCATAGATGTTAATAATTAAGTCCTCTTGATTGACTGATCCTCTGAGCATTAAGTAGTGTCCATTCCTATCTTTTTTAATCTTATGTATTTTAA
The DNA here is from genome assembly GCF_950295315.1 of Erinaceus europaeus. Classification (NCBI taxonomy): domain Eukaryota; kingdom Metazoa; phylum Chordata; class Mammalia; order Eulipotyphla; family Erinaceidae; genus Erinaceus; species Erinaceus europaeus. The sequence continues at coordinate 24,812,060 of NC_080174.1, read as the reverse complement.
AGTCTATCGTGTCAGATATGAGAATAGCTATTCCTGCCTTTTATTGTGGGCCATTGGCTTCTATGATAGTTTTCCATCCTTTCACTTTAAGTCTGTGTTTGTCTTGTTGAGTTAGGTGGGTTTCCTGTAGACAGCATATTGTTGGGTTGTGTTTTCTGATCCATCTTCCTACTCTGTGCCTTTTAATAGGTGAATTCAGGCCATTGACATTTATTGATATCAAAGATTGAAGATATTTTAACTCCATTCTTGTAGAGTTTTAGAGTGTTTTGATATATGTCCTATTTGTGGTTGTCTGATTGTTTATAGGAGACCTTTCAGAACTTCTTTCAGGGCAGACTTGGTGATAGTTGATTCCTTCAACTGTTGCTTGTCTGAGAAGGTTTTGATGTCTCCATCTAGTCTGAATGACAGTCTAGCAGGATATAGTATTCTTGGTTGAAAGCCTTTCTCAATGAGCACTCGATAGATATCTTGCTATTCTCTTCTGGCCTGTAGTGTTTGTATGGAGAAGTCTGCTGCTAATCTTATGGGTTTTCCTTTGTAGGTGACTCTTTGTTTTTCTTTTGCAGCCTTCAGGATCTTTTCTTTATCCTTATTCCTTTCCATTCTAAGTATGATATGTCTTGGTGTCTTTAGGTCTGGGTTAATTCTGTTTGGGACCCTCTGGGCTTCTTGAATCTTTATGTCTTTGATGTTGTCTAGACTAGAGAAGTTTTCAGCTATTATGGTCTGGAAAATGCTTTCTTCCTCCCCTTCTCTTTCTTCCTCTGGTATGCCAATAATGCGTATATTGTTTCTTTTGAAGTCATCCCATAGGAGTCTGTTGTTGTTTTCAGCATCTATTAATCTCTTTTTGAGATCTCTTACTTCTTTTTTAGTTGTCTCTAACTCATCCTCAATCTTGCTAATTCTTCTTCTTTTTTTTTAATTTAAGAAAGGATTAATTAACAAAACCATAGGGTAGGAGGGGTACAACTCCACACAGTTCCCACCACCCAATCTCCATATCCCACCCCCTCCCCTGATAGCTTTCCCATTCTCTATCCCTCTGGGAGCATGGACCCAGGGTCATTGTGGGTTGCAGCAGGTAGAAGGTCTGGCTTCTGTAATTGCTTCCCCGCTGAACATGGGCATTGACTGGTCGGTCCATACTCCCAGTCTGCCTCTCTCTTTCCCTAGTAGGGTGTGTCTCTGGGGAAGCTGAGCTCCAGGACACATTGGTGGGGTCTTCAATCCAGGGAAGCCTGACCAGCATCCTGATGGCATCTGGAACCTGGTGACTGAAAAGAGAGTTAACATACGAAGCCAAACAAATTGTTGAGCTATCATGGACCCAAAGGTTGGAATAGTGGAGAGGAAGTGTTAGGGAGGTACTCACTGCAAACTCTAGTGTACTTCTGCTTTCAGGTATATATTTTGTAGTAGTTTATGGATACGTGTGAAGATATGCTCTCTCTCACAGAAACTGGTGTATATCTAGGTTTTGGGACTTTGTTAGAAAATGAACCACCTGAGATGAAATTAGAGTATACTATGAAAGGAAAGGTCTCACCCAAGTAATGAAGCTGAAGGGTTGTCATTCCACACGTGAAGTCTCTGGACACAGTCTGAAGTGAAGCATGTTGAGGTGGCAATCGTTGCGTTGGTTAGGTTGTGATCGGCGGATGCAATATTATTTGATATGGATTGGGAGAGGCATACGGGAAAGTGGGCCCTATCCAAGGGTTCCAGGACTGGGGGAAGTAGGGGCTTTATAGTGGAGATGTGAGGTTCCTGCTATCTTAGGGTTCAAAAAGACAATCGACAGTTAATGTTATCATCACATTATTTGGTAATTAGGTTAACTTTGAAATGTCCTTTTGTTAGGGATTGATGTACAGTACCCAGTATCTTGTATATAGCTGTGCTATTGGTTGCTTCTAATCTACTTGGTCTAGGCTTTTGAGAGAATCCGCATAAAAAATACACAGCCTATATATTAAAAAGATTCAGTTTGTGTTTTGAAAAACTTTGAGACATACAATTGATTTTCCCCCTCTCATATTAATTAACTAGTGATTTATATGTCTACTTTTTGCTAGGAGTGTACATAAACACCATTCCCACCACTCAAAGTCTGTGACCCATCCCTCCCACCCACTCCCACCCCCCACAGGCCCAGGAAGCTGCATGTCTACCCCTCACCACAGGGTTTTTACTTTGGTGCCCTCAATCTTGCTAATTCTCTCTTCAGTCTCATTGATTCTATTCTCTCTGCCCTCTACTGTTTTCTGGAGTTTATCTATTTTGTTGCCCTGTTCTGATACTGTTTTAGCTTGTTCAGCTAGTTGCATTCTTAGCTCAGCAATTTCAGCTTTCAGCTCTCTAATAACCATGAGATAATTAGTATTTTCTTCCATAGTCTCATTTGTTGTTCCTGTATTTCTGATTACAATTTTTTCAAATTCTTTACTCACTCCTGTTATTATTTCCTTAGCTAATGTTTGGATGTTGAACTCGTTGTTTTGTGCTTCACCCTCTGGAGGACTTTTAGCTGGACTCTTGTCCTGGTTAGATTCTCCAATATTTCTTCTTGTTGTTTTAACCGTTTTATATATTATGTTATGAGTTCCCTTTATTAGTACTTTTCAAATTACTGACCACTATAGCCTCGATTGACTTGTGTCTAAGAAAGTTAATTAAAGGGTTCACAGTGGTGGAAGTTAACAGTTGTTTCAGTAGTATTTTAATCCCTGAGTTGGAGCTCAGTGGTTTAAAAGCCTCTTTTTTTTTTCTTCCCTGTAGGCTATGGGAGCCTGAGGGCTTTTAAACTATCAATAGCCTTCAGCTTAATCACTGACTCCTGACCAAGAGATAAAGCAAGGTGGGGCAGAGATAATCCAGTGCTTATGCAAAGAGACTTTCACAGCCCCTCAGCTATGTCACCGAGGTATAGGTCTTCTCCTGAGTTTCCTGGTTAGATCTTTGTCCCCTGGTGTCCCTCCCTGTCACTGCTCCAGATTCTGAGAGCAGTAGCAATGGAGACTGAGAGTTGCACTTGGTGAGTCTCTGGGGAGTCCTCTCCTCCCTTCAGCTGTCCCATTGTTGGTGGAGCAGACTGGAGGTGGTGTCTCAACTGATAAACTGCTGGACTGTTAGCAGTCACTTAATCTCTCCTTAAGCTCCTCTTTCCTCTCTGTCACCAGCCACACGTGTTTGTACTCACCGGTGATTTAGTGGGTTCCTGTGGTCATTCTAGTCCTGTCTTGTTTCGGTCCCAGGTGGTCTCCTTTGGTATTCCTAGTTGATCCGGGAGAGGAGAGGAGAGAAAAACGGCTTTGAGTTCTATTCTAAAGCATATATAACAATTTTCTCTCCTTCAACACTATATCTCTGATTAACCCTCTGACTTCAACCTTACTTGTTTTATGGTAGGACTATGCTCTTTTCTCATTTGTTGGCAATTTTTTTCTCTCCTGCATAACTCACTTCAAAGTTCACCTTGTCCAGTAAGTGGTCATGATTAAGGTTATTCTAAACTGATATTGGGCTGATTGGCATATTTTCCAACCATCTTAAAAGGTTTATGAGGTGGACTAAAAGTGTTGTCTGGGAAGATGGTGTAAGAGTTGAGAATAGGTCTAAAAAGCTGGATTAGGGCAGAGAGTAGCTCCCAAATATGAGGAAAGTGTATAAATACCATAAACTATAAATCCCATTTACCATACCTAGGGCCCATATCTATTCATATTTAACATGAGCCTGTATAACCTCTGTCAGCCTGAGCTTTATGTCCATGGTCACAGATAGAAATATTCTAGGCTGCACTCATTTCAGGACTAAACTTCCTTGAGTGGCATAGAGGTTGATCCAGCCTCCCTTCGGAGAGTGGAGCAGTCCCTACCATTGCTGCTCTACATTGAGTGCAAGGTCCTATAGAGGGCCACAAAAGGTGATGACGGAAGTGACCTGTGATGGTGGAGAGAGGGATCTATTAGTGGTCTAGGCTTCCATAAAGAATTTTGTTCCATACTCCCAGAGGGATAAAGAACAGGGAAGTTTCCAATGGAGGGGATGGGATACCAAACTCTGATGGTGGAAATTTCATGGAATCATACCCTTGTTATCTTACAGTTTTGTTGATCATTATTAAATCACTAACAAAAAAATAAAAAGGAGGAAAAGATGCATCCTGGATGTTTATATAAACTAGTCCTATGGCCTTGGTCTGGTTCTTTCTATCAAAGTGGGTCCGCCAACATGTAAGTAAAGAGCTCTTAGGCTCTCTTTCTTTATTTTTCTCTTTCTCTCAATTGGCCCATGTATACCTACAACATGTGGTTGTTCTTAGTTTCTTTTAATAAAGTTTAAAATTCCTGAAAAAAAGTTTGATTTTTACCTAGGTAGAGAAAAAAACTGTGAGGTGACTCTTATCTCACCTTTAGGGATTGCATTTTGTATATCATAAGTAATCAGCAAATATTGGACAACATAATAAATGTGACTCATAGATACATTAATGACTCATCTGATATTACAGGAAGAGAGTGATCCATGAAAGTGAACCAGAGATCTTGGTTACAAACATCCTGCAACAACCTATTGCTGCTCTTTATTGATTGATTGATTGATTGCCACCACAGTTATTACTGGGGCTCAGTGCCTGCACAATGAATCCACCATTTCCTGTATCCATTTTTCCCTTTTCTCATTCTTCTATTTTATTATTTTTCATTTTGTTTTTTTTTGTTTGCTTCTATTTTTTATTTCATACTTGTGATTAATAGTGGGTTAGAAGACTCTAGATTACAATGTATAACACCCACCACCAAAGTTCTGTGTCCCCCTCCTCCCACCTCCCAAGGATAACCACCATAATTTTCACAGTCTTAGAAATTGTTTGCTTGATTCTGTTTTTTTTCTTCCTTTTTTCAAGTTCATGTGTACTAGTTTCCTAGATTCTACACATAAATGACACCATCTACATATAAATGACACCATTCTACACATAAATGACATCATCTCTTATTTCTTAAATATAATCGTCTCCAATTTTATCCATCTTGTCCCAAACTACACAACATATTTTTTTTGAAGGTAGAGTATTCCATAATGTGTATATCCCATAACTTCTTTACCCAGTCATCTGTTAATGGACAATTAGGCTGCTTCAACTCTATGGCTATAGTGAATAATGCAGCTAAGAACGTAGGGGTGCAGATGTCCTTTTGTTCCTGTGAATAAGTATTTGCATGTCTTTTTGATAAATGCCCGAGTGGTATTGCTGGATCATAAGACAATTCCATTTTGAAAATGTATTTATTTATTTATTTTTATTGGGGGGATTAATGATTTACAGCCATCAGTAAATACAATAATCAATACATGTCTATACCATTTTCAGTTTTCTGCATAACAATCTAATCCACCCATCTAGATCCTTCAGGACTTGACCCCTCCTCCCACCTCATCACAAGTCCTTTACTTTGGTGCAATACATCTAATCCAGTCCAAGTTCTTTTTTTTTGGGTTTTTCTTCTTGATTAACTTCTATGAGTGAGATTAATCCTTCTCCTTCTGACTTATTTCACTGAATATGACTTCTTCAAGCTTCATCCAAGATGAGGTGAAGAAGATGACTTCATCATTCTTAACTGCTGAGTACTGTCCCATTGTGTATATAGACCACAAGTTTCACAGCCAGTCATCTGTTGCTGGACACCTAGGCTGTTTCCATGTTCTGGCTATTACAAATTGTGTTGTTATGAGTATACACACACACACACACACACACACACACACACACACACACACACACACACACACACACATATATCTTTTCGGATGGATGTGTTTGGTTCCTTAGGATATATCCCCAGGAAAGGAATTGCAGGGTCATAGGATAGGTCAATTTCTAGCTTGCTTTCTTTTTTTTAAATTTTAAATATTTATTTATTTTCCCTTTTGTTGCCTTTGTTTTTTCTTGTTGTTGTAGTTATTATTGTTGTTGTTATCGATGTCGTGGTTGTTAGATAGGACAGAGATAAATGGAGAGAGGAGGGGAAGACAGAGAGAGGGAGAGAAAAATAGACACCTGCAGACCTGCTTCACCGCCTGTGAAGCGACTCCCCTGCAGGTGGGGACCAGGGGGCTGGAACTGGAATCCTTATGTGCTTCACAACACTTGCGCTTAACCAGCTATGCTACCACCTGACTCCCAATTTCTAGCTTTCTGAGAGTTCTGCAGACTGCTGTTCACAGGGGTTGGACTAATTTACATTCCTGTTAGCAGTTCAGGAAGGTTCCTTTGCCTGCACAACTTCTCCAACATTTTTTTGTTTCTATCATTACTATAATTTTTAAAAAACTTTTACTTTTTAAATATACTTTTATTTACATCAATGAAAAATTGAAGGGGGAGATAGGGAGAGAGACAGAGAGACACCTGTAGGCCTGCTTTACCATTTTTAAAGCTTTCCCATTGCAGGTGGGGACCAGGGGCTTGAACCTGAGTTCCTGTGCATTGTAATGTGTGCCTGGTGTCACGATCATTTCTGATGTATGGCATTCTCACAGGGGTGAAGTGATATCTCATTGTTTTCTTTATTTGTATTTCTCTGACAATGAATGACTTGAAACATTTTTTTTCCGTATGTTTGTTGACCTTCAGAATCTCTTCTTTGGTGAATATTCTGTTCATATTATCCTCCCACTTTTCAATGGGGCCATTTTTTTTGTTTTGTTTTGTTGTTGCTGAATTTGGTGAGATCTCTCTATATTTATGTTATTAATCTTTGGTTTGATATATAGCAGGTAAAAAAGATCCTCTCCCATTCTGCAAGGAATCTCTTTGTTTGGGTGGTAGTTTCTTTTTGCTTTGCAGAAGCTTTTCAATTTGTTGCAGTCCCATTGGTTATTTTTTGTTTTTGTCAATGGGACTGTGTCACTGAAGATGCTTATAAAATTTAGATGGAAAGAGTGCTGTTAATATTTTTCTCTAAGTATGTGGTAGCTTTTGGTATAACATCCAAGTTCTTGATCCATTTGGAATTTACTTTTGTTTCTGGTGACATGTAGTGGTTCAGTTTCATTCTTCTGTACGTTTCAACCCATTTTTTTTCCAATGCCATTTGTTGAAGAGATTCTCCACTTAATAGTTTGGGCCCCCTTGTCAAAAATTAAATGTCCATAGGCATGGGGCTTATTTATGGCCTCTCAATCCTATTCTACTTGTCACTGTGTCTATTTCAGTTCCAATACCAGGCAGTTTGATTACAGTGGCCTTAAAATATAGTTTGAGGGGTCGGGTGGTGGCACAGTGGGTTAAGCGCATGTGGCGCAAAGCGCAGGGACCGCCGTAAGCATCTTGTTCAAGCCCCCGGCTCCCCACCTGAAGGGGAATCGCTTCACAGGTGGTGAAGCAGGTCTGCAGGTGTCTATCTTTCTCTCCCCCTCTCTGTCTTCCCCTCCTCTCTCCATTTCTCTCTGTCCTATCCAACAAAGAACAACATCAACAATGGCAATAATAATAACCACAATGAGGCTACAACAACAAGGGCAACAAAAGGGGAAAAAAGTGGCCTCCAGGAGCGGTGGATTCATGTTGCAGGCACCGAGCCCAGCAATAACCCTGGAGGAAAAAAAAAATATGTATAGTTTGAGATCTAGAAGTGTGATGCTTCCAGTCTTATTCTTTTTTCTCTAGATTGTTTTGGTGATTCTAAGTATTTTCTTCTTTCAGATAGAGTTTTGTTCTATTCTCCTAAAACTTTTTTTGGTAGGACCTTGATGGGTATTGCATTAAGTTTGTATATGGCTCTGGGTAGAATGTTTTGATGATGTTGCTTCTAACAATCCATGAACATGGAATATTATTTCATTTCTCTGTCTTTTTTTATCTCCTTGAATTATGACTCATAGTTTTCAGTATACAAATCCTTCACTTCTTTTGTTTGATTTATCCCTAAATACTTTATTGTTTTTGCTTTTATAGTAAATGGGACTGACTTCTGGATTTCTTCTTTTTCAGACTTCGTGTTTACATAAAAGAATGCCACCTGGGAATAGATGGAAATTTCCTTATAGTGGAGTCTATATACAGCAAGCCTACAGCCAATATCATACTCAATGGTGAGCAACTGGAAGTATTCCTAAACAGATCAGGTACTAAACAGGTCTGCCCAAAATCACTTTTACTATTCAACATATTGTTGGAAGTTCTTGCCATAGCAATCAGGCTAGAGCAAGGAATTAAAGGGATACAGATTGAAAGAGAAGAACTCAAACTGTCACTATTTGTAGATGACACAATAGTATACATAGAAAAACTTAAAGAATCCAGCAGGAAGTTAATGGAAATTATCACACTATATAGTAAAGCGTCAGGCGTCTCCTTCTTCTTCTTCTTCTTCTTCTTCTCCTTCTCCTTCTCCTTCTCCTTCTCCTTCTCCTTCTCCTTCTCCTTCTCCTTCTCCTTCTCCTTCTCCTTCTCCTTCTCCTTCTTCTTCTTCTTCTTCTTCTTCTTCTTCTTCTTCTTCTTCTTCTTCTATTTAATAGGATAGATAGAAGTTGAGAGAGAAGGATGAGATAGGGAAAGAGAAAACGAAAGACTTGTAGCATTACTTCACTGCTGGTAAAGCTCTTCCATTTTCTGCTGGTGGGTACCAGGGGCTTGAACCTGTATGCTTGAGGATAACAATATGTGTGCTCAACTGAGTGTGCCACCATATGGCCCCTCTAGTTATTTTTTATGTGCTATTATTTTCATCATCAATATTACTATTGGCTTCTTTCATTGCTTTATATTTTTAACGTCTAAAATTTCCACATATTGAAACATATACACACATACATTTTAACTGGAAAACTTGTGTTTATTTCGTAGTATTTAGAGCTGCTATTTGCACAATAGTTTCTACCTGATTAATTTTTTTCCAGAAAAACCAATTGTTTTTGGAATAGGTAAAAAGATTAAAAATAGCACTTATGTAGAAGTATTTGTATTTATGTCTAATCTATGAAAAAAAATTACTCCTCTTGCAGTGATGTAAAAACCTTGGTAAAAATAAAGGGGGAAATGAATTAGACAGGAAAAGGACTAGAAAATTTAGTGTTTAAGCTGAAATAAAACCTAATGGAAAAAAAACAACTATTACAATGACTTAATGAAATTGGATTGAAATGCGTGATAAAATTTAAACTATTTTGCCAAACTTAAAAAATATGCAAAATAAATAAATTTAAGTTTTATGTTTCAAAGCACAAGTAGTATTTCTTTTTGTGTTTTTCTTTTCCTTTTAATAATTGTTGCATAATTTACCCTCCTCATCAGAGAAAAATTTCTTTTTTTATATGTTTCTTTATTCCCTTTTGTTGCCCTTGTTTTATTGTTGTTGTTGTAGATGTTGTTGTTGGATAGGACAGAGAGAAATGGAGAGAGGAGGGGAAGACAGAAAGGGAGAGAGATAGACAGACACCTGCAGACCTGCTTCACCACTTGTGAAGCGACTCCCCTGCAGGTGGGGGGGAGCCAGGGGCTCGAACTGGGACCCTTACGCTGGTCCTTGAGCTTTGCGCCAAGTGTGCTCAACCCGCAGCGCTACCGCCTGCCTACCCAGAGGAAAATTTCTTAAGGTCAGATAATGTATAGTCGTTATTGCTATTTTATTCCAATGAGGACAGTACCTAATATTCAGTACTCAGTAATTAAATGATGGCCCGCAGAACCAGATGATATAAATAGTTATGCTAAGAGACTCCCATGCCTGAGACTCCATAGTCCCAGATTCAATTGCCTGCACCATCATAAGCCAGAGCTGAGCAGCGCTCTGGGAAAAAAAGAATGATGGAATTTTGCGACTCCATATTTCTGTCAGAGAATATGCAATTATCAAACTAAGATTTTGCTGAAACAATTTTTGATGGTTTAACTCATATTAAGACATGGGGTAAATTTAGTGAAAGTTATTTTCATGTAATGAGTTATTACTTCACATTTTATAGAACTTACATTTCTTTTTGTCCTTAGTAGCTCATAAAAAATATGCTCCCCCAAATTTTCATAGTAGGTACTAGGAGATAGTTCACCTGGTAAAGTACATACTTTACCCCACACAAGCACCTGGATGTGAGTCACTGTATAACGTGGGAGTACTATGAATGGAACCTGGGAAAGCTCTACAGATGCTGCAGTGTCTCTCCTTTTCATTTATTCATTAATTATTTCATTTATTCTCCTTTTCTGTCCTATCTACCAACCATCTATCTGTCTGTTTATCTATCATCTATGTATCTATCATTTGTCTGTCATCTGTCTGTATATCTATCATCTATCTATCAATCATCTGTCTGTCTGTCTATCTACCTATCTGTCATCTATGTATTTTCATCTCTATCTTCAAGAGCACAGGCATGAGATCCTGGCATTACAAAAAATTCATATTGATAATTTTTTACTTTTCAGTTAGTTGTTTTACTTAAAAAAAATTTTTTTTTTTGCCTTTAGGGTTATTGCTGGGTCTCGGTGCCTGCACCACGAACTCACTGCTCCTGGAGACCATTTTTTTCCCTTTTGTTGCCTCTGTTGTTCCATCATTATTGTGGTTATTATTATTATTGTTGTTGTTGTTGCTGTCGCTGGATAGGACAGAGAGAAATGGAGAGGGGAGGGGAAGACAGAGAGGGGGAGAGAGAAATAGACACCTGCAGACCTGCTTCACTATCTATAAAGTGACTCCCCTGCAGGCGGGGAGCCGGGGGCTCCAACAGGGATCCTTATGGAGGTCCTTGCTTTGTGCCTTGTGCGCTTAACCCGCTGCTCTACCACCTGACTCCCGTTGCTTTACTTTCTAAGCTTAGGTGAGAGAAAACAACATTTGAAAGACTTTTGTTGCTAGTGGCTAAACTAAAGGTCTTTTTCAGGACAAAAGCAAACAAGATTAGTAAGTAAACTTCAGATAATTTTCAAAACACGTAACAAAAACCAGTATTCTGAACTTTTAAAAAATATTTATTATTTATTCCTTTTTGTTGCACTTGTTGTTTTATTGTTGTAGTTATTATTGATGTTGTTGTTGGATAGGACAGAGAGAAATGGAGAGAGGAGGGGAAAACAGAGAGGGGGAGAGAAAGACAGACACCTGCAGACCTGCTTCACCACCTGTGAAGCGACTCCCCTGCAGGTGGGGAGCGGGGGGCTTGAACCGGGATCCTTAGGCCGGTCCTTGTGCTTTGTGCCACCTGCGCTTAACCCACTGCGCTACAGCCTGACTCCCTCTGAACTTTTCAAATACTAGTCTTTAGCACTTAAAATAAGTACTTTGCAACCAGATAGTATATTAAGTAAGCTGCCTGAAGACTAAAAAAAGTGAAGGAAAAATGAAATAAATTTTTATTTATAGCATTATAAGTTTTGATAGAAGTTATGTTTAATGCAAACTGTATTATACTTACTGTATTACATTAGCCATTTCCAATATATCCAAATTATATTTTCCATTTTAACGTACACAATTATCTGAATCCTACCAATGACCCACTATTAGTTTGCTTTAAGAAGAAACTAGAGTTTATAGATAATTTGTGATTTATAATGACCATACTTACAGTAAGTAACCAGTGTGAACAACTCAAGCTTCACTTCAGAGTTTATGGTTTTAATTATTATGTAATCTTCCATAAAGAAAAAACAGGCCACAAAAATCAATTCTTACATGGTGAGCTTTACAGTAAACTATTCTAGAATGATTATTTTGTGCAGAAATATATACCTATAACTATTCTTTCCACTCAAGAAATTATACTTATTTGATACTTTATACATCTGGCTAAATAAAGACCATCACCCTCCCAATTCTGCTAGCTACAGTCTCTGTCAGAGTCCTGCCTGCTTTGTGTGACCTGTCTTCCTTGAGATGAGTCACTGTCTTAACAAACTTGATTGTGGGGGAAAAATAACTGTCCTGTAGAAGCAACAGAAAATCAGGGTTTTTGTAATCTTATTAGGGGTCAAGAGTAAAGAAAGCTGCTGCCTAAATTAGAAAAAACTTTATATAGGAGTTTGAACCTAATAATATTCCAATAATCTGTAATAATATTCTTTTAATATAAATCTGTTTGGGGAAAGGAATTTTAGCTTTTAGGAAGGAGGATGCTAGTAGGCAATTAAGTAAGACAAATTGGTCTGCTACTTTGAAATTAAAAAATAACTTGTCTACAGATATAGGCCCAAAGCAAACTAATGTCATTTGATCTTCATTTCCTTTTTTACAATACAGAGAGACTGTCATTTAACTCTTATGCCAGTCAACATCAGAATGCAATACTATACTGGAAGGTACGGGTGTTTTATTTTCTCATAGTATAGAAGAAAATATGCTACTGTTATAGATTTTAAACATAACTAGTACTAATATATGATAAAACTTTTGTTTTATTTTTAAATAAATGGTATTTACTTTATTATAATGAGATGCAGGGATAGCCTGAGGGTACTTCTTCCCGAGCTAGTGCTCTCTGGGTTGGAGAGAACTCAACTGGAGCTGATCTAGGCTGCTGTGTGGGAGAGGGATCAGGAACTCGTGCTGCACCAACTTCCGCAGGAGATACACTCTGGAACTCTCGGAGCCGGAAAGCAATTTCCAAGTGTCTTTAATCAGAAGAGCAGCTGTTTTTATACTCTCCAAGTAGGGTGGAAACAGGATGTGATATAGAGAGGGTGGAGAGAAAAGTGACTGGTGAAAATCAGAGTGTGACAAAGAAGGGATCAGTGTATGACAAGGAGGGGGTGGAGCAGGAGAGAATCCTATCATAGAATGCCCTGGAGTGCTTTATGTAAAAGTGATTTATGTAAATAGACCAAAGCTTTGGATCAGTAAAATCCCTATATAGGCATATGGTTAAGCAGAAGCCAGGGGGAGGTGGCAACTACCCAACAATGAGAGATAAAGACAGAGACAGAGATAGAGATAAAGATAGAGAGACACCTGAGCACTGATTAACTCTTGCTTATGGTGGTGCTGGGGAGTCAACTTGAGGCCTCAGAGCCTAAGGTATGAGAGTCTTTTGCATAACCATAATGCTATCTCCCTAACCTCTGATAAAAGTTTTTAGACCGTGATCAGATGTATTGTTCAGGCCAAGAAACTATTAAACAAATATTGTGAATGCCAACCAATTGCTTATTCTGTTTGAAATTGAGCAGGATGTGGGTATGTTCAAAGCACACTTCATTTTTCCATAATTTCCACATTTGGAAAAATTTATGGAAAACTGGAGGGGGGGTCACATGCTGAGTATTTAACTGAACTGTACAACAAAAATAAATGTGGAACAGCTATCTGGGTTATACTGTTCAGACAGAAATTAAAAGCAATAGCAAATAGTAGAAGAAATATCTCAGATTTACCACAGTTTTGATATGGTACTTGAAAACAGTTTTCTTAGTAGCTAGTAATCATCACTGGGGCTTGGGTTTCAACCTAGGTGACACATACAACAGAGCAGGCATACTATTACAGGTGAGCTAGCATGCCAGCCTTTAAAATGAGTCTTAATTTCAAATATCTTCTAAGCAGTTAAATAGTTCTTTTTTTCTTTCTTCCTCCTCCTCCTCCTTCTTCCCCTTTGTCATCTCCTCCTCCTCCTTTTTATGACACTATGGTTATTGCTGGGGTACTTGCCTGTATGACAAATTTATCACATCTAGCAGCATTTTCCCCTTTCTTTTAAAATTTCTTTTATTTGATAGGACAGAGAGAAATTGAGAGTGGGAGGGGAAAATAGAAAGGATGAGAGAAAGAAAGACACCTGCAGCATTGCTTCACTGCTCATGAAGCTTCCCATCTGTATGTGAAGACCAGGGTCTTAAACATTATACATGCTAACAAGTGTGTTCAACTGGATGTTCCATTGCCTGGCCCTGAGTCCTATCTTCTAGCTGTTTCTGTCAGGGGACTTGCCATATAAGTGAGCATCTTGAGCACTAGAATCTAGTCAAGGTGCCAGATGAGTACTGCCTCAGCTAAATCTCATGGATTATAAGAATCACCTACATAAACTCAGATTACCCTCAGTACCATGGGAGAAATATTTCTACACTTAAGGGCAGTTTTCTTTCCCATTTATTTATTTCCTTTCGTTGCCCTTGTTGTTTTATTGTTGTAGTTATTGTTGTTGTTATTGATGTCGTCGTTGTTGGATAGGACAGAGAGATGGAAAGAGGAGGGAAGACAGAGATATGGGAGAGAAAGATAGACATTTGCAGACCTATTTCACCGCCTGTGAAGTGACTCCCCTGCAGGTGGCGAGCCGGTGCTTGAACTGGGATCCTTACGCTGGTCCTTGTGCTTTGCATCACATGCGTTTAACCCGCTGTGAGGGCAGTTATTCTTTTTTTTTTTTTTAAGAGCCCAAAAGTTGTAATGAGCAAACAACCACATAAAGATCACCAACAAAACCAGACAGGAATGTTTTAACTTCAAACATGGCTGATTTCCTATGAGATTTAAAGTTGGAAGTCCTGAGTTAGGTTTTAGCATGGAACAAATACCATAATTTCTCTCATAGGGATTTATTTCTGCAATGAATATTTGGCTCCACGTATATTTGCTAAGTTAGTAGCATTTAATGTAGTTGTAAATGCACTAATGTCTAAGGTTCTTTGCTTAATTAGACAATAATTTCCCTTTCTTATTTCTTTCTTTCTTTATTTAATAATGATCAACAAGACTGTAGGATAAGAAGGGTACAGTCCCACACAATTCCCACTACCAGAGTTCCACATCTCATCCCCTCCAGTGGAAGATTTCCTATTATTATTATTTTTTATCCCTCTGGGAGTATAGATCCAGGATCATTATGGGGTGCAGAAGGTGGAATGCCTGGCTTCTGTAATTGCTTCTCCACTGGATTTGGGCATTGGCAGGTCCATACATACTCCCATCATGTTTCTACCTCCCAGATCCCAAGAAAAAATTGTTTAATAATCAGGAACCTAAAGGTAATAATATAGCGGGTGAGATTTGCGGTCTCCGTTTTGGAAAAAGCTAGTAGGTCTATTTTAAGTATATTTCAAGGGGCCCATGACTTTACTAATTTTTGCCTGAAAGGGCAGGTTTTTATATAACAATAGATAAATGGAACATTTCTATCTCTCCTATCTCTTCATCTAGGGGAGGGGAGACAAATTATTTTCCTTCTTTGCTCCCCCTTCCTTGTCTGCCTTCAGCTTTGTGTGTATGAATGGTAGAAGGAAGAAAAGAATTGGGGACAATCTTTATTTTTAAAAAACTTTTATTAGTGATTTAATAATGATTAACAAGACTGTAAGGTAACAGGGATATCATTCTGTACAGTTCCCACCACTAGAGTTCCATGTCCCACCAATACATTGGAAGCTCCCCTATTCTTTATCCCTCTGGGAATATGGACCAAAATTCTTTATGATGCAGAAGGTGGAAGGTCTGGCTTCTGTACTTGCTTTTCTGATGGACATGGATGTTGGCAGGTTGGTCCATACCCCCAGCCTATTTCTATCTTTCTCTAGTTGGGTAGGGTTCTAGAAAGGTGAAACTTCAGGACACTTTGGTGAGGTTGTCTGCTCAGGGAAGTCAAGTGGAATCCCACTAGCATCTGCTACCAGGTGGTTGAAAGGTGGTAAGATATAAAGCAGGACAAGTTATTTAATAAACAGGAACCCAAAGGTAGGAACAGAGCAGATGAAATTAGGGGTCTTCATGTGGGAAGAAGCTAGGAAGCCTATTTAATTTATGTTCCAAAGAGTTCATGAATTTAGTAAATTTTGCCTGAGCATGATAGCTAACATGCAGGTAGACTAAAAATATTGTCTGGGAAGATGTTGTCAGAGTTGAGAATAGGGCTAGAAAGCTATATTAGGGCAGAGAGTAGCTCCCATACATAATGAAAGTATACAAATACCATTAACTATTTACCCCATCTATCTGACCTAGGGCCCATATATATTCCTGTTTAGTACAGGGACCTGTGTGACCTCTGAGTCCCTGTCAGTCTGAGCTCACAGTCTATGGTCACAGCTAGGAATATTCTAGGCTGCACTCATTTCAGGATCAATTTTCTTTGAGTGGCAGAGTAGGCTGACCCAGCCTCCCTTCAGAGGGTGGGGCAGTCCTACCATTACTGCTCTACAGTGAAGGAGGGAGAGAGGGCAGTCTTTCTTAACTGATAAAGTTGACTTGTACCACAGTGTTGGAACTAACTGCAAAGCATTCTGTATTTATATGGCCCAATGTTTAAATGCATCATTGTGGAAAGCAAAATTATAAAAAAGTACTGATAAAATATATTAAAAGTTGTAACACTTACCTGAAACTTGCTGCTTCCTTATACATTTATTTGATTATTACCTGTTCTTTTAAGGTTCCTTACACATATTGTACCTATATGGTTAAAAACTACGTAGTGTTACACTGCTGCACATTTTGTTCTGACTGTACCATTAGTGATGACACATTGGCAATTAAAAAAAAAAAACAGACATGGTGGAGTTGTTATAGCATGAAAATATGTAAAAATATAAATCAGTGTTTCTCTCCACCCCTGAACTGATTGCTGGTTGCGAAACCTTTGCCAGCATATAACTGTCGGCAATATTCTTTTGCACATATGCACATATATTTATAATCATTGGCTCACCCTGCCTAGTAGATACTGCCTTCTCTGTAGGCTTGAAATTTTGGGGTTTTTAATAGGGTACATGCAAAAGTTTGATAGTATCCTATGACATATATATATATATTTAAATATTTATTTATTTATTTATTCCCTTTCAGTGCCCTTGTTTTTATTGTTGTAGTCATTATTGTTATTGATATCATTGTTGGATAGGACAGAGAGAAATGGAGGGAGGAGGGGAAGATAGAGAGGGGGAGGGAAAGATAGACACCTGCAGACCTGCTTCATCACCTGTGAAGTGACTCCCCTGCAGGTGGAGAGCCGGGGGCTCCAATCAGGATCCTTACGCAAGGACATGAGCTTGACCTGCTGCACTGCCACTTGACTCCCCCATGAGATATTTTATTAGCACAGTTCCTAATGTGCAAAGTTCCCACCCACCTTCTCATTCTGAACTTGAAAACATGCATTTCTCGTCACTAAGTCTTTTTGTCTGGCAGTAATCCTTACTTGTGCATCCCAAGTAAAGCTAATCAAGTCTACCTTCTTCTTTAGCATTCATCTGACTCATTGGACAAGGTGGGGCCTGAAGATGAAGGGATATAATTATATGGAGAGGGAGAGTTTCTATTAGAATGAAGTCAGCACACAGAAAGTTTATTCAGGTGGGGACTAAAAAAGGAGAAAATTAGGCAGATGGAAAAGTTGGCTAAGTGCAGTCACAAAGATGCCTCTCCCTACTATTATTATTTTGTAACTGGAATAATACTTTCAAGGTGTAGTGGCTTGGGGTTGAGAGCGCTGTGTCGCCTCTCCCACCTCCCCACTACCCACTAACTAGTTATCATACAGAATCTGACCAGAAGGGTACAGTGCTTTGGGCAAAGGATCATCTTCAAGTAAAACAAATTCCAAAGAAGACTGATAATCAACAACTTTCTCACCAACAAGAGGATACACCTTTAGATCTTGAAGAGAAGAACTGACTCTAGCACTGAGGTTATGATTTCTCTTTCTTTTTTTAAAAATCTTTTTTCTTTTCTTATTTATTTATTCCCCTTTGTTGCCCTTGTTTTATCGTTGTAGTTATTATTGTTGTTGTTATTGATGCCATCGTTGTTGGATAGGACAGAGAGAAATGGAGAGAGGAGGGGAAGACAGAGAGGGGGAGAGAAAGATAGACACCTGCAGACCTGCTTTACCACCCGTGAAGCGACTCCCCTTCAGGTGGGGAGCTGGGGGCTCAAACCGAGATCCTCAAGCCGGTCCTTAGGGGCTTTGAGCCACCTGTGCTTAACCCACTGTGCTACCGCCGGACTCCCATGCTTTCTCTTTCTTTGGGCTACTTGGATCTACCTATTTGGTGTGAATTCTAGTACTAGATCCTACATTTATTTTTTCCTTCACGAAGGGTACTTATAGCAGGATGATGGGTGAGAAAACCATTGCCTTCCCTACTGTAGTTTGCTTTCAAGCACGAAGATACACATTCTCTCTCTCCTTTGCTAACTATTTAAAAGTCTCTTGAATCTTGATTAGCATGTTTGCAGGTCTTTGAAGCTTATGTGGTGGGAGATCTAGACTCTTGTCCCCAAGGAGTCAATCCCTTACTCATGTTCCTCTCTGCCCTCTTTGGGTAATACCAGTTTTCCTTCTCATGTAAATAGTCAGGGTAGATTGTCCCTGCCAAGATGAACTTCTCTTGTTATGTGTTAGCCCTTAGCATGAGTTGCCCTAAAGAGTTGAGCAGCTGGCAAAGTTTAGAGTGTGGTGAGATTCTTACAAGGTCTCCTAGAGAATATGATCCCCTTTTAGTGTACTGCACCTTAAAATCACAGCAGTTTAAATTTATGGTGGCCAGAGAATGAATTCCCTAAGGGAATGCTAAGAACTGTTATAAAGCCTAATCACTATTTAAATCCTTATTTTACATCTCTTGTTGAGTGACATTTATCTAGCATAAAATGAACAAAAATAAAAAAAAAGTTAAAAGGAGAAAAAACAGATGAACAAAAATATAGGAAAAAGAAAACCTTTTAATAGATAAAGTAGTAAAACAGGAAATAAAATAAAGCACTTAAGGTAACCAGTCTTAGCAAGTTTCCTCATTATCCATCAGTAATATACTCTTTTGAGCAGGTTAAGTCACAACATTTGTATTCCCTGTTGTTAAAATTTCGGAAGGCTCTTGCTGGGCGGGCTAGCTTCACGGGCGGGTAACAGAGACGCGGAGACAACGGCTGGGCAGGGAAGCTGTATTTCTTTATTCAGGAACAACGATTCATAAACTAAGACAAACTAATCACCAAACAGAACTCTGCTGTCTCTTTGCGGCGGCACCAGCACTCCCTCTTACCCTCCAACTCAGGAACCCTCTCCCCGGGTTCCTTGGGGCGGGGCCAAGTGGGCCCTCGAAATTAACTGGACTGATCCAATTCTCTTGGCGGGGGAGGGCTAGAACAAACCAATGTAAAGCATACGACAATTCCCATACACTTAGACTTATTTCTTTCATTGAACTCTTTCCTGCTGACTAAGTAAGTGGGACTTAGGTGGGAAATGACAAACCTTTGCTGGAATTTTCAGGAACTTAGAACATGGAAAATAAAGCACATTAGGTATTTTTCTTGATACATGTATCAACACAGGTTTGAATGATCATTGGGCCCAAATTTATACTTCTGTCTGACTGATTTTAATAAAAAGTTATGCTTTTCCATACTTTTATTTTCACTATTAAAAAGAACAATAGCATCTACTTATGATCTTTCCCACTCTAAAATCAATACCAACACTTAATTAATGGGAAAAGCATTTTGGTAGTGGTGAATTTTATTGAGAGACATCTACAATCTAAGACATCTACATATATTGCCAATATTGGTCCTGACAGCAACCCTATGATAAAAGTCAATATTACAATTAGTATTTGATAAACTGAACACTGGAGCTTAGAAAGCCTAGGAGGAATTATTAAGAGAGTAAAGAGAAGGAGCAGTCTTATGAATTTATTTGTCTTTTTTTTTGCAGTTACTC
This sequence comes from Erinaceus europaeus, assembly GCF_950295315.1. Taxonomy (NCBI): domain Eukaryota; kingdom Metazoa; phylum Chordata; class Mammalia; order Eulipotyphla; family Erinaceidae; genus Erinaceus; species Erinaceus europaeus. The sequence goes on along the minus strand of NC_080174.1, from coordinate 24,792,392 downwards.
TAATCATGTCTTTAAAAAAAAATTTACTTATAAAGTGGAAACACTGAAAAGACCTATGTACCTATGTATAATTCCACACAATTCTTACAACCAGAACTCCGTATCCATCCCCTCCCCTGATAACTTCCCTATTCTTTTAAAAATATATTTTTTAAAAATTTATTTTTATTTTCCCTTTTGCTGCCCTTTTTGTTTAACATTGTTGTGGTTATTGATGTTGTTGTTGTTGGATAGGACAGAGAGAAATGGAGAGAGGAGGGGAAGACAGAGAGGGGGAGAGAAAGATAGACACCTGCAGACCTGCTTCACCACCTGTGAAGCAATGCCACTGCAGGTGGGGAGCCGGGGGCTCGAACCGGGTTCCTTAAGCCGGTCCTTGTGTTTTGTGCCACATGCGTTTAACCCGCTGCACCACTGCCCGACTCCCTTTAAAAATATTTTTAAATATTTATTTATTTTCCCTTTTGTTGCCCTTGTTTTATTGTTGTAGTTATTATTGTTGTTATTGATGTCCTTGTAGTTGGATAGGTCAGAGAGAAATGGAGAGATAAGGGGAAGACAGAGAGGGGGAGAGAAAGAGAGATCCCTGCAGACCTGTTTCACCGCTTGTGAAGCAACTCCCCTGCAGGTGGAGAGCCAGGGGCTCGAACCAGTATCCTTATGCAGGTCCTTGCACTTTGTGCCACATGTGCTTAACCCGCTGAGCTACCGTCCGACTCCCCAGCTTCCCTATTCTTTAACCCTCTGGGAGTATGGACCCAGGGTCACTATAGGGTGCAGAAGGTGGAAGATCTGGCTTCTGTAATTGCTTCCCTGCTGAACATGGTTGCAGGTTGATCCATATTCCCAGCCTGCCTCTCTCTTTCCCTAGTGGGGCAGGGAACTGGGGAAGCGGGGTCCAGGACATATTGGTAGGGTCGTCTGTCCAGGGAAGTCCAGTTAGCATCATGGTAGCATCTGGAACCTGGTGGCTGAAAAAAGAGTTAACATATAAAGTCTAACAAATTGTTGACTAATCATAAACCTAAATTTTAAAGTTGAGAGAAAGACACACACACACACATATACACACACACGTTGTCTCTCTCCCTCTATCATCTTCTTCCTTCTCAATTTCTGGCTGTTTTTATCCAATAAATGAATAAATAAATAAATAAATAAATTTAAAAAAATTTTATTTAAGAAATGATTAATGAACAAAAACATAAGGTAGGAGGGGTACAACTCCACACAATTCCCACCACCCAGTCTCCATAACCCACCCCGTCCCATGATATCTTTCCCATTCTCTAGCCCTCTGGGAGCATGGACCCAGGGTCATTGAGGGTTGCAGAAGGTAGAAGGTCTGGCTTCTGTAATTGCTTCCCCGCTGAACATGGGCGTTGACTGGTCGGTCCATACTCCCAGTCTGCCTCTCTCTTTCCCTAGTAAGGTGTGTCTCTGGGGAAGCTGAGCTCCAGGACACATTGGTGGGGTCTTCAATCCAGGGAAGCCTGGCCAGCATCCTGGTGGCATCTGGAACCTGGTGACTGAAAAGAGAGTTAACATACGAAGCCAAACAATTTGTTGAGCAATCATGGATCCCAAGCTTGGAATAGTGGATAGGAAGTGTTAGGGAGATACTCACTGCAAACTCTAGTGTACTACTGCTTTCAGGTATATATTTTGCAGTAGTTTATGGATACGTGTGCACATAAGCTCTCTCTCACAGAAACTGGTGTATATCTAGGTTATGGGACTTTGTTAGAAAGTGAACTACCTGAGATGAAATTAGAGTGTACTATAAAAGGAAAGATCTCACCCGAGAAATGAAGCTGAAGGGTTGTCATTCCACACTTGAAGTCTCTGGACACAGTCTGAGGTGAAGCATGTGAGGTGGCAATTGTTGCGTTGGTTAGGTTGTGATCGGCAGATGCAATATTATTTGGTTTGGATTGGGAGATGCATATGGGAAAGTGGGCCCTATCCAAGGGTTCCAGGACTGGGGGAAGTAGGGGCTCTATAGTGGAGATGTGAGGTTCCTGCTGTCTTAGGGTTCAAAAAGACAATCGATAGTTAATGTTATAATCACATTATTTGTTAATTGGGCTAACTTTGAAAAGTCCTTTTGTTATGGTTTGCTGTACAGTACCCAGTATCTTGTATATAGCTGTGCTATTGGATGCTTCTAATCTACTTGGTCTAGGCTTTTGAGAGAGTCCGCGTATCAAATACACAGCCTATATATTAAAAGGATTCAGTTTGTGTTTTGAGAAACTTTGAGACATACAATTGATTTTCCCCCTCTCATATTAATTAACTACTGATTTATATGTCTACATTTTGCTAGGAGTGTACATAAACACCATTCCCACCACCAAAGGACTGTGACCCATCCCTCCCGCCCATTCCCACCCCCCACTGGCCCAGGAAGCTACATGCCTACCCCTCACCACTGGGTTTTTACTTTGGTGCCCTACTTACAATTTGATCAGGTCCTGCTTTTAGTTTCCCTTTCAGATCTTCTTAGTCAGCTTCTGTTGATGAGTGGGATCATCCCATACTCATCTTTATCTTTCTGACTTAGTTCACTTAACATAATTCCTTCTAGCTCTGTCCAAGATGGGTCAGAGAAGGTGGGTTCATTGTTTTTGATAGCTGCATAGTATTCCATTGTGTATATATACCACAGCTTTCTCAGCCACTTATCTGGTGTTGGGCACCTGGGTTGCTTCCAGGTTTTAGCTATTATGAATTGTGCTGCTATGAACATAGGAGTACAACCTCTTTTTTGTTGGGTGTTATGGAGTCCTTGGGGTATAACCCCAGCAGAGGAATTACTGGATCATATGGAAGGTCCATGTCTAGCCTTCTGAGAGTTTTCCAGACTGCTCTCCACAGAGGCTGGACCAATTTACATTCCCACCAGCAATGTAAAAGGGTTCCTCTGTCCCCACATCCTCTCCAGCATTTGTTGCTGCTGTCCTTTCTGATGTATGCCATTCTTACAGGAGTGAGGTGGTATCTTAGTGTTGTCTTAATTTGCATTTCTCTGACAATCAGTGACCTAGAGCAGTTTTTCATATGTTTGTTAGCCTTTTGGATCTCCTCTGAGGTGAATGTTTTGTTCATATCCTCTGCCCATTTTTGGATGGGGTCATTTGCTTTTTTGGTGCGAAGTTTGCTGAGCTCTTTATATATTTTGGTGATTAGTTTCTTGTCTGATGTCTGGCATGTGAAGATCTTCTCCCATTCTGTGAGGGGTCTCTCTGTTTAATAGTTTTTTGGATGTGCAGAAGCTTTTCAATTTGATGTAGTCCCAATGGTTTGTTTCTGCTTTAATCTTCCTTACAATTGGGTTTGAGTCATCAAAGATGTCCTTGAGGTGTAGGTGGGAAACTGTTTTACCAATGTTTTCCTCTAAGTATTTGATTGTTTCTGGTCTGACATCTAGGTCATTGATCCATTTGGAGTTGATTTTTGTTTCTGGTGAGATAAAGTGGTTCAATTTCATTCTTCTGCATGTTTCAACCCAGTTTTCCCAGCAACATTTATTGAAGAGAGCCTCCTTTTTCCATTTAATCCTTTGGGCCCCCCTATCAAAGATTAGATGCCCATACGTGTTGGGATTTACTTCTGGGCTTTCAATTCTGTTCCACTGGTCTGTGTGCCTATTTTTGTTCCAGTACCATGCTGTTTTGATGATGATGGCTTTATAATATAGTTTAAGGTCTGGGAGTGTGATGCCTCCATTTCAGTTTCTTTTCCTTAAGATGGTTTTGGCAATTCTAGGTGTTTTCAGGTTCCAGATAAATGACTGTAGTGTTTGTTCTATTCTCTTAAAGAAGCTTGGTGGAACTTTTATGGGTATTGCATTAAATTTGTATATGGCTCTGGGGAGAATATTCATTTTGATGATATTTATTCTTCCAATCCATGAGCATGGGATATCTTTCCATTTCTTGGTGTCAGTTTCTATTTCCTTGAGTAGCGACTCATAGTTTTCAGCATACAAGTCTTTCACTTCTTTGGTCAACTTTATTCCTAGGTATTTGATTGATTTTGCTGAAACAGTAAATGGGAGTGATTTCTGGATGTCTTCTTCTTCAGATTTAGTGTTTGCATAAAGAAATGTCACTGATTTTTGTACATTGATTTTGTAGCCTGATACCTTGCTATATTGCCTAATAACTTCCAGTAATTTTCTACTGGATTCTTTAGGTCTTTCTATGTATACTATCATATCATCTGCAAATAGTGAGAGCTTGACTTCTTCCCTTCCAATCTGTATTCCTTTGATTTCTTTCTTTTGCCTGATTGCTATGGCAAGAACTTAAGAACTTCCAATACTATGTTGAAGATTAACAGTGACAGTGGACAGCCCTGTCTAGTCCCCGATCTGAGGGGGAATGCTTTCAGCTTCTGTCCATTGAGTATGATGTTGGCTGTAGGTTTGCTATATATAGACTCCACTATCTTGAGGAATTTCCCATCTATTCCCATTTTTTGTAGTTTTGAGCATGAATGGGTGTTGGATTTTGTCAAAGGCTTTCTCTGCATCTATTGAGATCATCATGTGGTTTTTGGCTTTGCTTTTATTGATGTGGTGAATGACATTGATTGACTTACGGATGTTGAACCAGCCTTGCATTCCTGGGATGAATCCCACTTGGTCATGATGAACAATCTTTTTGATGTGTTGCTGTATCCGGTTGGCCAAGATCTTGTTTAATATTTTGGCATCTATGTTCATCAGAGATATTGGTCTGTAGTTTTCCTTTTTTGTTCTGTCCCTATCAGCTTTCGGTATCAGAGTGATGTTGGCTTCATAAAAGGTGGAAGGGAGTATTCCTGTTTCTTCAATCTTATGGAATAGCTTAAGAAGTATGGGTATTAACTGTTTCCTGAAAGTTTTGTAGAATTCGTTTGTGAAGCCATCTGGTCCAGGACTTTTGTTGTTGGGGAGATTCTTAATAACGGTTTCAATTTCTTTGTCTGTGATTGGTGCATTTAGATTTTGTAGTTCTTCTTGGTTCAGTTTTGGAAGTGCATATGTTTCTAGGAATTGTTCCATTTCTTCCAGATTCTCTAGCTTGGTGGCATATAGTTCTTTATAGAAGTTTTGCAGGATTCTCTGGATTTCTGTGGTGTCAGTTGTGATATCTCCTGCATCGTTTACAATTCTATTAATTTGAGTCTTCTCTCTTTTTTGTTTGGTGAGTCTGGCTAGGGGTTTGTCAATTTTGTTTAATCTTTCAAAGAACCAACATTTGGCTTCATTGATCTTTTGTATGGTTCTTTTATTTTCGATGTTGTTTATTTCTGCTCGAACTTTAGTGATTTCTGTCCTTCTTGTTGCTTTAGGGTTCCTTTGTTCCTCTTCCTCTAAGTCCCTGAGGTGTGCAGTAAGGTCGTTCATTTGAGCTTTTTCTTGGTGTTTAATATGTGATTGTATGGCTATAAGTTTCACTCTCAGTACTGCTTTAGCTGTGTCCCAAATATTTTGATAGGCTGTGTCTTCAGTTTCATTTATTTCCAGGAACATTTGAATTTCCTGTTTGAGTGAGTCTCTGACCCAGTGGTTCTTAATGAGCATGTTGTTTAGTTTCCAAATTCTGTGTCTTTTAATAATTTTCCGTTTGTTGTTAAATGTTAGTTTTACTCCACTGTGGTCTGAGAAGATACTTGGGATGATTTCAATGCTCTTGAATTTATTGATGCTCTCTTTGTGGCCTAACGTGGTCTATCCTTGAGTATGTGTTATGTGGATTTGAAAAGAAGGTGTATTCCAGTTTTTTGGGGTGGAGGAGTCTGAAAATGTCCAAGAGGTCTAGTCTGTCAATCTCTTCATTCAATTCTCTTGTATCTTTATTGGTTCTCTGCTTTGTTGATCTGTCTAAGTGTGAGAGTGGGGTATTGAAGTCTCCCACTATTATTGTATTACTATTGATGTATTTTTGAAATTCTTTCAGTAGATGCTTAATGTATTTAGATGGTCCCTCATTGGGTGCATAGATGTTAATAATTGTTAAGTCTTCTTGGCTGATTGATCCTCTAATCATTATGTAATGTCCTTGCCTATCTTTTATTACTTTATTTAATTTAAAATCTATCATGTCTGAGATTAGAATGGCTGTTCCTGCCCTTTTTTGTGGACCGTTAGCCTGTATGATAGTTTTCTGTCCTTTCACTTTAAGTCTGTGTTTATTGTTGTTGTGACAGATGGGATTCTTGCAAGCAGCATATGGTTGGGTTATGTTTTCTGATCCATCCCCCCACCCTGTGCCTTTTGATGGGTGAGTTTAAGCCATTGACATTTATTGATATTATGGATTTAATGTATTGTAGTGCCATTGTTCTAAAAAAGAATTTGTTTGCTCTGATATATTGCAAGTATTATAGTGATGTTCTTGTTTATAAGAGGTCTTTTTGTACCTCTTTCAGGGCCTGCTTGGTGATGGTTGCCTTCTTTAACTGTTGTTTGTCTAAGAAGGTTTTGATCCCTCCATCTAGTTTGAATGAAAGTCTAGCAGGATATATTATCCTTGGTTGAAACCCTTTTTCATTCAGGGCTCGATAGATATCTTGCCACTCCCTTCTGGCTTTTAGAGTTTGAGTGGAGAAGTCTGCAGATAATCTTATGGGTTTTCCCTTGTATGTGACTTTTTGTTTCTCTCTTGCAGCCTTTAGGATCCTTTCTTTATCCTTACTTCTTGTCATTGTGACTATTATGTGTCTTGGTGTCTTCAGGTCTGGGTTGATTTTGTTTGGTACTCTCTGGGCCTCTTGAACCTTGATATCCTTTCTGTTATTCAGGTCTGGGAAGTTTTCTTGTATTATTTTCTCTAGAATGTTTGCTTCCACTTCCTCTCTGTCTTCCTCTGGCAGGCCAATTATACAAATGTTACTTCTTTTGAGATCATCCCATATGTCTCTGTTGTTGTTTTCAGTGTCTCTCAATCTCTTTTTAAGCTCTTTCACCTCTTTCTTTGTTTTCTCTAACTCATCCTCTGTCTGACTAATTCTGTTTTCTGCTTCTGTTAGTCTGCTTTCCCTTGCCTCAGCTTCTTTCTTCATTACAGCTATTTCAGCTTTCAGTTCTCTAATTGCCTCAAGATAATTAGTATTTTCCTTGGGGGTCTCAACTGTTGTTTCCCTAATACTGCCATTCCTTTCCTCCAATGTTGTTTTCATTTCTGTGATTAATAAGTTTATTATTGCTTGCATACTTTTCTAATCTATGGTTACTTCTGGCTGATTTGTAGTTTCTTCTGGGCTCTTGTCTTCATTCATTGGAGTAGCAGTTTTATTTGTTTTTGATCTACCCATTTTTTTTATTTATGTGTTTCTTTCTTATTTTTTTTTATGCTCTGTTGTTCCTCAGTTGTTGTGTCTTGAGTACAAGTAACACTGTACTAAATACCTTTATGACAATTGCACTCACCAACCTCCGGAATTACAGTAGCAACTGAAGTAAGTATTGAAGTAGTTTAATCATTACCAGTTAGCCAAACAATTTTTTCCAGTCCGTGAAAAAATAGTAACCAAATCCCAGTGAAGAAAGAGAAAAGAAAGAGAGGACAGAAAGAATAGACAGTTATGCAAATCTACTATCCATCGTATATTCTAGGGGTAACAAGAACGGAAAGGGAACTAGAGCAGAGATACACACATAGAGAGTCCGCTCTGAGTCAGATTTCTTCTCCAAAGTAATTCACAAATTCAGAAAGGCAAAGAAGAAGGAAGAAGTGTATGACAAGATTAAAAAAAAAAAGAGAGAGAGAGAGAGAGACAAGAGAGAGAAAAGGGAGAAGATAAGAAAAAGAGTTGTAATTAAAGAGCAGTGCAAGGAACTTCCCAAATGTGTATCAGTGAATTCAAAAAAGCACCATGTTTAGTGGTGTCGGGTATCCTGCTAGGATCTGGTCCCTAGGGACTGCTTGTGTGTGGGGGGGTATGCTTGAAAATTAAAAGGAAGAAAAAAGAATTTTTTTCCCCTACTCTAATTCTTAACCCAAATTAAGTTATAGTCATCTCCTTGTCACCGCTATGACACCTTATTGGCTGGCCTGCTAAAGGCAGAAAATCCTATTGTTTCCAGGGGATGTGTTCGGAGCTCAGCGCCTAGCAGCTTCTCAGTCCGCCATCTTCCGGGAAACCCCCCCCCTCCAGACTTTTTTAAAGGATTTCTCGAAAATGAAAACTAGCTCCAAGTCCTTTGATCCAATGAGAGCTATACTTAAGAAGTCTTTGGATCCGCCCTCAGGGTCGCGGTGGTCCCTGGAGACTCCCAAGAGAAAGCCCCCGAGCTACAGTGCTCCCTCTGGGTCCTCTGCCGGCCGCCCAGCAGCGCTCTGCAACCGGCGGAGGAGCCGCCTTCCCGGGCGGAGGACAATGCCCGGCGCACCCGCCTTGCCCGGCGCCGCCTGGGAAGTCTGGAGCAGCCCGCCCGCTAGTCCGTGCCACCTTTACTCTAATTCTTAACCCAAATTAAATTATAGTCACCTCTCTGGTGACTATAATTATTGACTGGCCTGCTAAAGGCAGAAAATCCTACCGTTTCCAGATGTGATCAGAGCACATGCTGCTAGCAGCTTCTCAATCCGCCATCTTCCCCCACTCTCCAATAAATAAATATTTTAAGTATATTTAGAAGAGAGAGAGTGGGAGAGAGAGAGAACAGTACTTATGTTGTTCTGGCTAATGGTTGTACCAGGGATTGAACTTGGAGTTTCTGGGAAGCAATATTTGTGCTTCAATACTAAGCTACCTCTGTGGTGCTAGGCTTTTTTCCTCCTTCCTTCCTTCCTTCCTTCCTTCCTTCCTTCCTTCCTTCCTTCCTTCCTCCCTTCCTTTCTTCCTCTCTTTTCTTTCTTTCCTTCTCTTATTCGCTTATTTATTTATTTATTTATTTATTCCCTTTTGTTGCCCTTGTTGTTTTATTGTTGTTGTTGTTGAAGTTGTCATTGTTGGATAGGACAGAGAGAAATGGAGAGAGGAAGGGAAGACAGAGAGGGGGAGAGAAAGACAGACACCTGCAGACCTGCTTCACCACCTTTGAAGCGAACTCCCCTCCAGGTGGGGAGCAGGGGGCTTGAACCGGGATCCTTAAGCTGGACCATGTGCTTTGCTCCACCTGCACTTAACCCACTGTGCTACCCTACTCCCTGTACTTTAATGATTATTTACAAATAAAAAATTACATAGGACTTAAAAAATATTTTTATGTCCCTTGTAGAAATACAAGCCAGCCAGTGGTATAAGATTGACCTTGGGTCCATGCTCCCAGAGGGATAGAGAATGGGAAAGCTATCAGGGGAGGGGGTGGGATATGGAGATTGGGTGGTGGGAATTGTGTGGAATTGTACCCCTCCTACCCTATGGTTTTGTTAATTAATCCTTTCTTAAATAAAAAAGAAAAAAAAAGAAAAAAACCAAAAAAAAAAAAAAAGAATAAAGAATCATCATGCATCAGTTAAAAAAAAAAGAATGAGGAAGGATTGAGGTCAAACGTGCAGGCATGAGGCAGATCACCTAATCACACCTCATCTATCACTGTGTATCCCTAGTGTGACTCTAGGCAAGGCATCTTCTCAAGCCCCTGTTTCTCACCTGGAGAATGAGGTTATTACAGGTCTGATATTGTTAATCAAGCATGATTGTCAGTGCTTAACCTAACACCCTAGTAATGCAATTTTAGGGTCAGGTTATTCTGAGTTATTTTGGAGATTTATAATCCACTGAAGAAGATATGTAAAGTCTGTTTTGGAAAATGCAAGGCCCACAAGAGTCCTTTAAAAGCTTATCTGGTGTTTGTTCTATTTCTAGCTCAAAGTTCAAGGCTAACTGCCATGGTGCTCTTTCTTTTCTCATTTCTCTAAAATCTTCCTTGTCAAGCTTTCAGAGCTGTTTCTCTGAGGTCCCCCCCCACAGCATATTAGGTAACACTTTTTCTGTTTGCATGTTTAGATTTGCATGACTTAGTGACTACCCTGACGATTACTTAATTAGGCTCTTTCATTAACTATTTTCCTCTTGTCAACAGGGAAATGTAAGAGTTTTTCTATTTACAAGTTAATTCTAATGATTAAGTAGCAATTCTGGAGCCTGAGGCTAAGGGTTTTTAGATCTTTGGACTCATTTTTATCTACATGTAAATTCAAATTGAGGGGAGCTGCTAGGATGACACTGGGGCTCCCTGACTAACATTTCTACTTTAGGAGACTCTTCTTAGTGTTCCTTTACTCATTATTTAGGTAGTCTACTGTCTTAATTGATTAGTTTCTGAATTGAGTAGCTCACCTTCAGCAAGACATTCAGGACTGGCTTCATGAGCATGCCTGGTGCTATAACACCCAATTTTTTAAAAAATATATTTATTTATTTATTCCCTTTTGTTGCCCTTGTTGTTTTGTTGTTGTAGTTATTATTGTCGTTGGTATTGATGTAGTTGTTAGATAGGACAGAGAGAAATGGAGAGAGGAGGGGAAGACAGAGAGGGGGAGAGAAAGACAGACACCTGCAGAGCTGCTTCACCGCTTGTGAAGCAACTCCCCTGCAGGTGGGGTGCCAGAGCTCTAACCGAGATCCTTGTACCAGTTCTTGTGCTTTGCGCCACATGCGCCTAACCTGCTTCGCTACCAGCTGGCTCCCTATAACACCCAATTCTATGCCCGGAAAGACATCATGTTTGGGGCTTAATGTTTTTAGTTACTGTCTTGAATGATTAGTGATTTTATCTTCAGGTCTGCTACTTTTAAAATTTTATTTATTTATTTATTTATCACTGGATAGAGACAGAGAGAAATTGAGAAAGGAGGGGGAGATAGAGAGACACCTACAGCCCTGCTTTGTTGTTGGTCTAATGCGTGCAATAGTGCAGATGAAGAGTTGGCAGGATATCTGTTTTGTAGATAGCAAGTAAGCCTATTTTTGTCAGTCCCTGTTTGGTGCCATTATGCCGGGCTAGCTTTGCTGGCGGGAGAGAGAGACAACCAGGGACTCATGGCTGAGTGGTACGCAGTTCAGTCTTTATTCATGTGGAATGCAGCACAATCTAAGCTATCTCTACTCACAATCCTGTCCTTATATATCCTGAGGCGGAAGTGTCAGATCCGAAGAGGATGTACGTGGGGAGAAGGAAAAAGCGTGCAAAACAGTGAGGATTAAACCAATGCCCTGGAGGCAGGGTGGTGCTTGGTTAACAGTGGTTATGTAAATAGATTACAGTGTTAAACAGGGGGGATTAAACCAATGAAACAGAAGGGGTCTTAGAAGCAGAAATTAGAAGCAGACTAACATATTTTAGTTATATTCTAAAGGGCCCATGATTATACTATTTAAAAAAAATTTTATTTATAAAAAAGAAATACTGACAAAACCATAGGATAAGAGAGGTACAACTCCACACAATTCCCACCACCAGAACTTCGTATCCCATCTCCTCCCTTGATAGTGTTTTCTTTCTTTAACCCTCTGGGAGTATGGATCCAAGGTCATTGTGGGATGCAGAAGGTGGAAGGTCTGGCTTCTGTAATTGTTTCCCTACTGAACATGGGCATTGACAGGTAGATCCATACTCCCAGCCTGCCTCTCTCTTTTCCTAATAGGGTGGGGTTCTGTAGAAGTGGAGCTCTGGGACACATTGGTGGGGTTGTCTGTCCAGGGAAGTCTCCTTGGTATCATGGTAGCATCTGGAACCTGGTGGCTAAAAAGAGAGTTAACATATAAAGCCAAACAAATTGTTGACTAATCATAAACCTAAAGGCTGCAATAGTGCAGATGAAGAGTTGAGAGGGTCTTTGTTTTGTAGATAGCTAGTAGGCATATTTTAGTTATATTCCAAGGGGTCTGTGGCTATACTGGTTTTTTTTCTCTCTTTATTCCCCCCCCCCAATCCAGAAATCTGATATGCAGGTGGATCCAAGTTATTGTCTGGAGAGATGATGTCATTGCTGGAAAAAGGACCAGAAAGCTGCATCAGGGAAGAGAGTAGCTCCCAAATATAAGAAAGGTGTATAAAATTGTTGACTGTAAACCCCATCGATTTAATGTGATCTGGGGCCAATATTCAGCTTAGGAGCCTATGTGACTTCTGCATCCCTGTAGAGCCGACCTCACATTCTGTGGTCATGAGTAGGATCGTTCCAAGCTGCCCCAACATCAGGACCCATCTTCCTCACGTGTTCATAGAGTGTGTTGTCCAGCCTCCCTTTGGAGGCTCTTAACCAGGTGCATCACCGCCTGACCCCTAGATCTGTGCCTTTTAAGTGCAGTCTAATATGAGAGCAGGCTTGGTATGTGCTTCATACACAGTCCCCTTTCTTGACATCTTGCCAGTTTCCTGGGATGCATTCTTGACTGCTGACTCTTCTGGGTTCATTCTCTTCCACTGTCCCCCAAAAGCATTGTAGGTAGGTTCTAGGGCAGTTGGAGGCAAGTGAGTAAAACCCATGTGCTGATTTGGGGTCGTGGTAATGGGAAGCCCCGTGGCCGTGAAGGTCTGCACATGCCCAAGGAAAAGCTATGTGAAAGAGTAAATAAACAACCTAAACAAACACACAAACAAATATAGCACCACAACATCTCAGGGAGAAAAAAAGGAGAAAGCAGTTTTTGCATTTCTTGAATAAGTACCTTTTACCAGACCTTGCAGATACTCAAAGGGACAGGACCTATAACACTGGAATGCATGCACCTCACCTAATAGACAGAACTTTAGAGCTGTTCAGTGCTTTTGTGATCCAAGGTGATTTGTAGGGCCTTAGCAGATTGGCTTAAGCCTGGGTTAAGCCCCCAGCCCTGCTAAGTGGTAATTCTCCCACTGTAGGTTCATCAGGGTCTTTTGATCAGGCTACTAACCCATTCTCTAGCACAATTATAAAATTATGATACATGGCACAAACATGGTTTCTGTGACTACTCCTCACGTAGTGTGTGTGTGTGTGTGTGTGTGTGTGTGTGTGTGTGTGAGAGAGAGAGAGAGAGAGAGAGAGAGAGGAGGGGGAAGAAAGGGTTGCAAATAGATCTTCAAAGTTTAGTCAGAAAAGTCAAATTCCAATAGCAACCCCAGTATTTTTTCTTTCCTTCTTCCATTCTTTCTTTCTCTCTGTCTATGTATCTGCCTCTCTTTCTTTCTTTTTTCTTTTTTCCTTTTCTTCCAAACACTGCTTAGCTCTGGCTTCTGAGGATTGAGCCTCAGGCATTAAAGTGTTTATATAACCATTATGCTTACACCCAACTAGCCAGTTTTCGAATGGAGGGTGAAGAAATCAGAACTTGCAGGCTTCTTTTTAGATATTTTTTATATACTTACATATATATAAAGAGTATCAGGGGAGTTGGGTGGTAGCACAGTGAGTTAAGAGCACATAGTATGAAGCACAAGGACTGGTGCAGAGATCCTGATTAGAGCTCCCGGATTCCCACCTGTGGTGGGGGGGGTCACTTCACAGACGATAAAGCAGGTCTGCAGGTGTCTGTCTTTCTCTCTCCTTCTCTGTCTTCCCCCTCTCTCTCGATTTCTCTCTGTTATATCCAACAACAATGACAGCAACAATAATAATAACAACTAGAGGATAAACAACAAGGGCAACAAAGGGAAAACAATGGCCTTCAGGAGCGGTGTATTTGTACTGCAGCAATAACCCTGGAGGCAAAAATCCAAACAAACAAACAAAACCCAAAACAACAAAAAAGAGTATCAGAACATCTAGTTACCATTTCTTTTTTTTTTTTAAAGAAAATTTTATTTATTTATTTATTTATTTTGGATAGAGACAGAAATTAAGAGAGAGGTAGAGAGGGATGGGGAGAAAGGAGATAGAGATAGAGAAAGAGATCTGCACCACTGTTTCACCACTTGTGAAACTTCTCCCTTGTAAGTTAGGGTCTCTGGGTACTATAATTTACGTGTTGTACCAGGTATACCACCTCCTGGTACAATCATTAATATTGGGATCATTACTTCTGACTTGTGATTAATGGGATATTTGGAGCTGGTTGCTAATCCACACAGGGAAGTCTCAGGTTCTCTTCAAATACATACAGGTAAATATTTGTGTTCAGTTTGACGCAGGTTCTCCCCAAGGAAGTTGAGCTGACTGGTTTAATCTAGCTCTGTCAGGAGGGCATTATCATGAACTTTGGCTTGGTTCTCCTTCTTAAAACAATAATCTCTTTGGATGACCCCATCATAGCTACTTAGACTCACTACCTAAGTGAAAAGTCCCATTGTGCTTTTTGTGAGAGCTTTTAGTTTCACACAATCTTGCCTCAAGAAATCAAAAGCAAACTGTTTTCATTCTCGGTTTGACCAACTAGTTCCTCTTACAAAACATATTACTTAATGTCTACTAAACAACCCCGAAAAAGATTTCCACATAAGGTCTCCAAGGCCAAATGCCACCTTGGAATCCTGTGTTTGATTCAGAAAACCTGCATTTTGACTCTTGCTCTATTATTTACAAATTGTGGATAGGAAAGGAGGAAAAGTAGTGACATATTAGAATGATTGAGAGTCTAGGACAGAGTAGGTAATCTATTTAATAGTCATTGTTCAAGTGTAAGAGAAGAGCTTATTTTGTAAAACAAACAAACAAACAAAAAGGCCCAAGTTGAAGATGAGAGTGTTTTGTAGACACCTAGCACTGCACAATATGAGAGTGTACTCATGTGCCAGCATCTGTACTATAAACCATAAATCCCCCAATAAAATATTAAAAAATCTTAACTCCCTCCCGACTATCAATCAGAATGGAATAAACATAGCTATTTCCTTACAGTTTGGATAATATCAAATTTAGAATAATAATGTATTTAATATAGTTGCACATATAGTTGTTGGATATCAAGATCTCATGTTCTCATTCTTTGTACAAATGTCATGGGCAGCAATACAGGAAGTAGAATTCCACTTCTGGGGAAGTTCGGGTCTGCTGAGCACCTGAGAGCTAGCTGCTCTTCAGAAACCACTATGTTCTCTGTGGCTACTCAGGGTTCTTAGCAAGGAAACTCACAGACCTTCTCACCAGTCAGAATTCATCCTCGGGCACTCACAACAAGAGG
This sequence comes from Erinaceus europaeus, assembly GCF_950295315.1. Taxonomy (NCBI): domain Eukaryota; kingdom Metazoa; phylum Chordata; class Mammalia; order Eulipotyphla; family Erinaceidae; genus Erinaceus; species Erinaceus europaeus. Next base: position 24,777,347 of record NC_080174.1, on the reverse strand, counting down.
AGGTATACCAGCTCAAGTTAAGGCCCTCCTGCCTCAAGGAAATAGCAAAAATGACTCAAAGACTCACCATGACTTCTTTTAGGGAAAATGTTAAGGGTTCAGGTCTCATATATTTGTGGCACTAGAGGGCTATGTATACATTTTTAATCAAAGCATACAAGCAAACAAACAAACAAAAAATCCCTCACAGCAGGCGAATTTTCATATAGTGGACCTTCCTTATGTCAAGAAATCTATTAGTTTATAGTTGGTTGAATTACATATAATCATGTAGAAACAATTTCCAGATTTATTGTATCTTTAGGCTGGAATTAGGTACTTCTTGTGTTATACTATAACACCTACTACTTTTTTTTGCCCAGAGGAGACACTCAAGTTGTACTAGCTATTGATTAAATGAAATGATTTGTGACTTGAAATCAAAATGGAATACGTGGTAAATTTCTAACCTATCCAGAATAGTGTCTACACTTTACCAGAACCCTTGTTGCCAGTCCTGTCACATAAAGGCTGTTCAGAGTCCTGGAAAGTTCTAAGTCCCTAATCTTTTAAAATGCTTCTAAGATGATGATTACTCAGCCAGAGGTCATCTAATTGAGGCAACATGTAACAAAGCTATTTCCAGATGACTTTGCTACTGATAAAGAATCATGAAATCTCCACCTGTAAGGAGGGGGATCGCTTCGCGAAGGAGATCGGCAGGTATCTATCTTTCTCTCCCCCTCTCTAACTTCCCCTCCCCTCTCAATTGCTCTCTGTTCTGTTCAGTAAAAAATGGCCACCAGGAGCAGTGGATATGTAGTACTGGCACCAAGCCCCAGTGATAACCCTGGAGACAATAAATAAATAAATAAATAAATAAATAAAAACCAACACCCATATCAGAATCATTACTCCATTAGCCAGAAAAAGCATCTACTGTTTTCAGGATGTTGGCCAGTTGGAACCTTTCACTGGTGCCAGAGGTTTGGAACCCAAAGCACTCTTTGTGTTTTCTGTCTCTGATATTTCCTTTTAGAGACAGGGAAGCTTAACCTTCTCTTCCATGCATAAGTGCATGTCATCATTTATTTCAAATATTGGGCTGATGTTATCAGCATGGCCCAAAGACAAGCTGACAGATAATTTAGCTTCAATTGCTGCTCTGCACTAATTGTTAGGTTATGTAAAGATGAGCCATCTGGAAGCATAAATGCTATATTCTTATTTGCCCTGGGAAGTCCTTGATAAAAGCTTCATTATATTATGAAGGGCACAGGAGTTCTTCCCCACAAGTTCTTTAAAGGAATATGGTATTCTTTCTCCTTTTTGTGACTTGATTGTCAACAAATGTCTGACCTTGGCCTTTTGTACAACTAAAAAAACGAAGTTGAAGTTGAAAGCTTGTAACAGGCTTTTAAGGAACAGAAAAAGTCAGCTACTACCCTTCTTTAGTACTTAATCCTGTGATGTAATTCCAGGATTCTTCCTAGTGGCCTAATTAAAATTTTTTTTACTAGATCAGTTCTGATTTATGTGTTTATTTACTTTTGTGCCTCAAGGTATTTATTTATTTTTTATGATTTTTATTAGTGATTTAATATTGATTTGCAAAATTAGATGTCAACAGGGGTATAATTCCACACCATTCCCACCACCAGATTTCTGAATCCTTGATTCCTCCATTGCAAACCACCATGATTTTTCCAACATTGCAGACATGGGCTAACTACCATCTCTACAACTATCTGTCTAGATTCGTACATCATTCCTCTCTTTTTCTTCCAGGTCCAGTTCTCTCTTCCCCTCCAAGACACACATTACTACTACTAGATCCAAATGTTCCTCCCTTTTTCCTTCTCTCTCTGCGGGTCCTAGTGGAGCTATAGTTCAGAGCCCTCTTATCCAATTCCTCCTATCACTTCTCCCCCACTGGAGGTATAGATCAAAATTGTTTTTGGGGCACAGAAGGTAGGAGTTCTTGTTGCTATAATGGTGAAGAATATTTTACACTGAAGAGACAGAAAGATGTCTACGTTCATTTAGTTTTAGTTTTCAGAGTTCTCTTTCAGACAAGAAGTCATCTTGCTTACTTGAAAAGCTGGTATCCAGATGATGCTATACATTGTATAAAATTACAGCAGCTTGTTTTATTATACAACACAATTACATTTTTACAATTCACTAAAGAGTCTTTAGATTTAAAAGATAGAACTCTTGTTTCAGGTGTTGCAATTCAATAGCACCCAAAGAAAAGCTTATTTTTTACGTATAAACCTATCACAAAACATACAAATCAAAATAACTTCCTTGTATGTAAACCCAAAACAGACCTCCACCTAGAAATGTTTCAAGACTCTCCTGACACAGCTATTATCAGTAGCCTAGCACAAGGCTCAGTAGATATTTCAGAGAGAAAGATGCATGTGGGCACTGCTGAGTCAGTGTCTTGGGCACAGAATACCAGCTGCTCTCCTGGTGCACAGGTGGTAAGGCACAGTAGGCAGATAGGTGGCCTAGTCTGTGTACTGAAGGTAACAGTAGGAATAATGACATCCTGATAGACGAAGCCACAGCCAGTTTTCAGCAAGTAGGGCTGACCTTACCCAGGAAAATAAACATACAGGAACATTTGATGTATTCTTCAGGAAAATTTTTTTTAAATAAGTTTTTCTTAGTGATTTAATAATGATTAACAAGACTGTGGTAGAAGAGGGGTACAACTGCATACAGTTCCCACCACCAGAATACCATATTCCCTCTCCTCCATTGGAAGTTTTCCTATTCTTTATCCCTCTATGAGTATGGACCACAGATCTTTATGGGGTGCAGAGATGGTAGGTCTGGCTTCTGTAATTGCTTCTCTACTGGACATGGGCGTCGACAGGTTGATCCATTCCCCCAGCCTCGTCAGAAAATTTTAAGGGAGAAAATGAAAATTGAAGAATCTAAACACCTTCTAACTTATAAATTCTTTTGCTGTTTTGTTCATTGCTCAGTTCTCTCCCCACATACTTAGGCTCTTCACTTCAGGTCCAGAAACATCAGGCTCACCTAAATGGCCACTTTTCCCTCTATTTCCCACTGGCCAGATCTAGGCACTCAGACAGTTGCTTGTACTACTCTCTAATTTTAGTCTTCTGGGATGGGGAGTTAGAGGTGACCATGGGGGTATATAATAAGTGGCAGATGTCCAGAGTGTTTGTCTCTGTCTGGTTTGCATGTCTGGTTAACGAGCCTTTCTGTCCTTGAGCTGCGTGGGGTTTCACACAAGTGTTGCCACAGCCCCATATGATGCTGTCCTTACTTGGCCTCAATTTCCTGTCTTGGTGATGGAAAGACAGAGTGAAAGACCACAGCACCAAAGCTTTCTTGAATGTGGTGTGGGTTGGACTTAAACCTGGGTTAGTTAGCACATGTCAAAGCAGCATCCTATATAAGCAAGCTGTTTTTGCTGTATCTCTTATAATTTGTTTTTGTTTTGCTTTACTGGGAACGTACGGATTTAAGACAGTGGTCACCTGTGTACAATTTCTCATTCTTCCATGATAGGTGTCTGTATGCCAACCCTACAACAGACTTAAATCCTCCTTCACTATTATGCATTGGGTCCCCAACATCTTCATAACCCCCGACCTTGTTGAAACAGAACATGTCTAGCCTAGTCAAAGGTTTACCCCGTGTTTTGCCTCTCCTTCCTTGTTTGACATTCTCATAGAGGTGAAGTGGTATTTCATTGTTGTCTTTATTTGCATTTCTCTGACAATCAATGACTTGGAACACTTTTTCGTATGTTTCTTGGCTTTTTGGATCTCTTCTGTGGTGACTATTTTGTTTCTGTTCTCTCCCCATTTTTGGATGGGGTCATTTATTCTCTTGTTGTTGAGTTTGGTTATTATATTATATTTTGGTTATTAACATCTTTTCTGATGTATAAACGATTGTATTGTCAAATGTAAAACATTAATCCCCCAATAAAGGAAAAAATAAATTTAAAAAAAGAAAAAAGAAAAAGAAACACATCATTATATTTTAATTGAAATGTGGCATTTATTTTCTATTAGTTTTCCTTTTTACCACTAAAGTTTTATGATCATGTCATTTTATAGAGCTAAATTATTTAGGAAAGTAAAAACAAGATATGTGTTAATATCATCATATTCATCTGTTTGCTCTGTTCAAGGGTTAGACTAAATTATTCCATTGTTATTATTAAAGATTTATTTACTGCTGGGGATGGGGGCGGTGGCACACCTTGTTGAGTGCACATTATAAAGCACAAGGATGCAGGTTGATCCCCCGGTCCCCACCTGCAGGAGGAAAGCTTTGTGAGTGGTGAAGCAGGTGTCTCGTTTCCTCTCTATTTCCCCCATCTCTCTTGCTATCTGACTCTCTCCATCCAATAAATAAATAAATATAATTTAAAAATTTAAAGATTAATTTACTATTTTTGAGACCACAAAGCTTTTCCTCTGCAGGTGGACTTAGAAACTTGAGGTCATATGTGATGATTTTGGGGATTGAATTCAGGACCTCAAGTTTCTAAGTCCATTGCCCTAACCACTATGGCACCCATAATTTGCTGAAAAGCAATTAAATACTATATAACAGATATAATAAATACTATATGCTTATGAATCTTTGCTAACATCCCCTTAAATTTTCTTCAAGGTCAGTTTTGAATTTGCTAATATCTAACCAACTTACATTGGATATCTTTTTCAAATTTATTTAAAAAAGGAGACATTAACAAAACCATAGGATAATAAGGGTATGACTCCACACAATTCCCACCCCCAGATCTCCAAATCCCATCCCCTCCCTATTCTTTATCCCTCTGGGAGTATAGACCCAAGGTCATTGTGGGATGCAGAAAGTGGAAGGTCTGGCTTCTGTAATTGCTTCCCTGCTGAACATGGGCGTTGACTGGTCTATCCATACACCCAGTCTGCCTCTCTCTTTCCCTCGTAGGGTGGGGCTTTGGGGAAGTGGAGCTCCAGGACATATTGTGGGGTCGTCTGTCCAGGGAAGTCTGGTCAGCATCATGCTAGCATCTGGAACCTGGTGGCTGAAAAGAGTTAACATTCAAAGCCAAACAAATTGTTGAACAATCATGGACCTAAATGCTGGAATAGTGCAGATGAAGTGTTGGGGGAGGTTCCTACATTTTGTAGATAGCTAGTAGACATATTTTAGTTATATTTCAAAGGGCCTGTAGCTATACTAGTTTTTTTTTTTTTTCTTTGAGCCTTCTGAAATTTGTTATGCCAGTGGATCCAAGTTATTATCTGGGGAGGTGATGTCACGGCTGGAAAAGGGACAGAAAGCTGAATCAGGGAAGAAAGTAGCTGCCTAATATGGGGAAGGGGTATAAGTATTGTTGACTGTAAACCCCATGGATTTGATTGGGTCTGGGGCCCATATTCAGCTTAGGAGCCTATGTGACCTTTGCATCCCTGTAGATCTGAGCTGTGGTCATGAGTAGAAACATTCTGTGGTCATGAGTAGAAACATTCCAAGCTGCTCTAATAATGACCCATCTTCCTCAGGTGTAGCATAGAGTATGTTGTCCAGCCTCCTTTTGGAGGATGGAGCATTCTCTACCTGTTGATCCAAGTTGAGGGCAGGGTCCTATGGGGGGCCCACACATGGGTCTTTTTTGTAGTTCTGATAGAGATGACTTGTAACAATGTAGAGAGAGATTTATTTGAGGTCTAGACCCATCATGTCTGTTTGGGAATCTCAGGACTCCCCAAATAGGGCCCCAGCTGATGGGGTGGCCTGATAGTGACTAAAGAGTCATCATTAAAGTATGACAGTCTCTTGCCCTTATTCAGCTTTTGCAGTCCTTGCTTTGATAGGTTAGCTTTGGAGTGAGAGAACTGTAATAGGAAGTAGGTGAGGAGAGTATCTAAGTCTAAGTAGATACTATTTAATTATCAACTTTATACTGACTCACTATAGACTATTGTGTACTTTTGCTTTCAGGTATATATTTTGTCTTAGTTTATGGATATGTGTGAACATATGCTCTATCTCACGGGACCTGGTCTATATCTAGGTTTTGGGACTTGTTAGGAAGTCTAATTCCTGGAATGGAATTAGAGAATACTATGAAAGGAAAGGTCTCACCTGAGTAATGAAGCTGAAGGGTTGTCATTCCACACCTGAAGTCTCTGGACACAGTCTGAAGTGAAGCATGCTGAGGTGGTACTCGCTGCATTGATTAGGTTGGGATCGGCAGATGCAATATTATTTGGTGTGAATTGAGAGAAGTATGCAGCAAAGTGAGCCCTGCCCTAAGGTTCCAGGACTGGGGGAAATATAGGCTCTATAGTGGAAATGTGAGGTTCCTGCTGTGGATATTTTTCTTAAATTCTTTGTCCCTTGTGTGTATATTGAGAATGATAATTGTTGATTTTTTTTTTTTGAAAATTTACCTACTTGTGAGTTCACTATCTTTGGGTTCATATCTTTTTTATTTTTAGTCACATGCAACGTTATTAACTAACATTATTTGCAGAGACCATACATATATTTGATTAAAATAAAAATCAATTGAAATATATTTTCTATGACTTTGAATTAATTAATCTCTCTCCCAAGGTATTATGCCTAGGTCCTTGCACATTGTAACATGTGTGCTCAACCAGGTGCGCCAGCACCTGACCCCCAATTTAGCTTTTTAATTTAGTTATGAGCTGAAGTTAATGGCCCTTTTTTGTACTATGTATGTCTTTATTGCCTATGTTCTGATGTTTTGACATTTTAGGATCTAGTTGACTTTAAAGGTGCCACACCTTCCAGAGAGAACCAGTTTATAGAAAATGTAGTTAATGCTTGTATACAAGCTTTTCAAATGCAAATAAACTATTATCAAGCCTAACATCCTAGCTGCGTTCTTGAATGGATGCTGGATGCTGGACACTGGATGCTGTACTGATATCAACCTGCTATAATTACACTAGGTACCAGATAAGTAGAAAGAGCCCCTATGCCCCAAAGTCTGCTGATACTATTCGTTCTAGTTAACTCTGTACTTGTTTATCTGTTTCACCAGATCCTTCGCACAGACACCACAATAACGTTCTTGCCCTCTGTTTCCCTTTCCTCTGCTGCCATCTATGAGTATGTAGGTAGATAATTATAGAATTAGTTAATATTGGTGACCTTGGGAGAACTACTGCAGTATTCAGTGGAGGGGGTAAGACACAGAACTCTGGTGGCGGGAACTGTATGGGATTATCCCCCCATTACCTTACAATTTTGTAAATCAATACTAAATCTCTAGTAAAAATAACAGAAATTATGGTTAAAAACTTTTCTAAACTGATGAAAGATTCACCAGTGAGACTCAATGATAAATGCCAACAGTGGAATGAATAAATCAGTTGTGGTATATAGTAATACACAGTCATATGATGATGAATGGAATACAGAAAAAATTCAATTTATATTAAGTTTAAAGTTAGACAAGATTAATCTACAGAGATATAATTCAAATTATTAATTTTTGGAGAGTATTATCTAAGAAGGAGAACAAAATATCTTTCTGAGGTATTGAAAATTTTCTACATCTTAGAGCCAGACAGTGGTGCATTCCATAAAAGGTATATGTTGCCATGTGTATAGACCTTGGTTCAGTGCTCTGGTCCCCACTTGTAAAGGGAAAGCTTCACAAGAAATGAAGGAATACTGCAGGTGTCTTTCTCTTTCCTATTTCTCCCTTCTTTCCCAGTTTTTTTTCAGTCTCTATAAAAAAATGGCTGCCAGAGACTGGGGGTATGGACCGACCAGTCAACGCCCATGTTCAGCGGGGAAGCAATTACAGAAGCCAGACCTTCTACCTTCTGCAACCCTCAACGACCCTGGGTCCATGCTCCCAGAGGGATAGAGAATGGGAAAGCTATCAGGGGAGGGGGTGGGTTATGGGGATTGGGTGTTGGGAATTGTGTGGAGTTGTACCCCTCCTACCTTATGCTTTTGTTCACTAATCCTTTCTTAAATAAAAAATTTAAAAAAAAATGGCTGCCAGGAACAATATATATATATTTTTGCCTCCAGGGTTATTGTTGGGGCTCAGTGCCTGTACCATGAATCCACTGTTCCTTGAGGCTATTTCTTTCCCCCTTGTTTTATTGTTGTTGTGGCTATTATTATTGTTGCTATTGGTGTCATTGTTGTTGGATAGGAAAGAGAGAAATGGAGAGAGGAAAGGAAGACAGAGAGGGGGAGAGAAAGACACCTGTAGATCTGCTTCACCACTCCTAAAGCAAGCCCCCTGCAGATGGGGAGCTGGGGGCTGCAACCGGGTCCTTGCGGTGGTCCTTGCACTTCGTGCCATGTACACTTAACCTGCTGTGCTACAGCTCAACCCCCTGGAACAATAGATTTTATTTTTGTGTGTGCAGGCACTGAACCTCAGTGATAACCTTGGTGGTAATACAATAAGGAAACATTTTGCATCTTGATCTTGGAGGTAATTACATTCATGTGTCTGTGCCTGTGTATATTTATTTGTAGGCACATGTACATATGTTTCCATGTATACTTAAGGATTGTATATTTCCTAACAAAATAAAAATCAAAAGGAATAATTATAACACAGTATCTTTGTTGATATAGGGTTATGTTTTAAAATAGTCTAAAAAATATAAATGGAGAAATTAAACATTTTTTTTACATTTCTTTATTGGGGGATTAATGGTTTACAGTTGCCAATAAATACAATAGTTTGTACATATGCACCATTTCTCAGTATTCCACATAACAATTCAGACCTCACTAGGTCCTCCTCATGGTCCAGGACCTGAAACCCACCCCCCAACCCCAGAGCCTTTTACTTTGGTGCAATATACCACCAACTCCAGTCCAAGTTCTGCTTTGTGTTTTCACTTCTGTTCTTGTTTTTCAACTTCTGTGAGTGATATCAGCCTGTATTCATCCTTCTCTTTCAGACTTATCTCACTTAACATGATTCCTTCAAGCTCAATTCAAGATGAGGTGAAGAAGGTGAATTAACCATTTTTAATAGCTGAGTAGTATTCCATTGTGTTAGTAGCTGAATAGTATTCCGTTGTGGAGAAATTATACATTTTTATTAAAACATAGATGCATTTCATGTGTCATATGTAGTATTTCAAATGAATGAAACATATTGCAAATGAAGTATTTTTGATATAACTTCTGGAGAAGAATTAACTTCTTTTTTCTTTTTCTTTTCTTCCTTCCTTCCCTCCTCCCTCCCTCTTCTTTTCTTCTCCTCCTCCTTTTTTTAATTTTTGCTAAACAGTGCTATCACTGGAGCTCAGGTCTGACAGTATAAATCCTTGGCTCTCGGTGGCCATTTTTTTTCCCCATTATACTTCACAGGACAGAGAGAAATTGAGAGGTGAGGGGAGATAGAATAAGAGAGAAAGATAGATACCTGCAGACCTGCTTCACTGTTCATGAAGCATCCACCTGCCTATAGGGAGCAAAGACTAGAACTGGGTCCTTCCCTGTGGTGATACAGGCATTTAAGCAGGAGCACCACCAACTGGCACCCAAGAATTAGAAATTGCTTATTGGGTCAGGGACTTTATATTAAAGACAGATAAGAGAATTATGAAGAATTTCATGACAATCATAATTTTTTTGTAGATAGCTACAATGTAAATTTATGTACAAGTAGAACATAGACAAAAGCACATTTGAAATCCTCTACACTGTTGCTTAAAAGTGTAAAGTAGGGAGTTGGGCGGTAGCGCAGCAGGTTAAGCACACGTGGTAAAAAGCCCAAGAACCGGCATAAGGATCCCGGTTCGAGCCTTTGGCTCCCCACCTGTAGGGGAGTCGCTTCACAAGCGGTGAAGCAGTTCTGCAGGTGTCTTTCTCTCCCCCCTCTGTCTTCCCCTCCGCTCTCCATTTCTCTCTGTCCTATCCCAGAATGACAACATCAGTCATAACTACAACAATAAAACAACAAGGGCAACAAAAGGGAATAAATAATAAATAATAACTAAATATTAAAAAAGTGTAAATTAGGTGAGGTTCCAGGATTGGAGACAAAATATTTCCTGGCAAAAGAAATATCAGCTGTTTTAACTATGCTGTTTAAAAAATTTGTTCATATAAAAACAATCCTAAAAATTATTTAGAAATTTCTAGAGTAATGAATTGGAGGACATTTTCAAAGCTGTGAGTAAAGTCTCGAGTATGTGGGTCTGCACTCCTCTTCCTCTTGCTCCTCCTCTTCTCCCTCTTTCTGCTTCTCCTCTTCCTCTGCTTCCTCCTACTCCTCACAAATCACTTTATTGGTGAAATAATTTTAAGTTGTGCTCACAAGAATACAATTTCTTGTCTTCCCAATGGCAGGTGTCTGTACATCACTCGTACCGTTAACTGAAGTCTTCTACCTCTATTGCTACTGGGTTCACATTGACCCCTCTACGCCCTGCCTCCCCATTAGAGTTCTTGACTTGGCTGCAATACAGCACAACTAGTCCTAGTTTTACCCTGTGTTTGTCCTTTTTTATTTATTAGTGATTTAATATTGATTTACAAAATTATGAGATAGCCATTTCTACCATGAGAGTTCTGTGTCTCCATTCTCTCCATTGGAAAATGCAGTAATTCTCCAAAGTCACAGATATGGGTTGACTGTTATTACTATAATAATCTATATTTGCATATATGTCCATTTTTTTTCTATAGTTCTGCCATCTCTTCCTTTCTAAGTCACAGCTACACCTATTACTATATCTGAACTCCCTTTCTCTTTTCCTCTTCTCTTTCTGGATCTTGATAGAATTGGAGTTTAGAACCTTCTGGTCATCTTCTCCTATCATTTATCCCTCTCTGGGGGTATGGATCAAAATTCTTTATGGGGTGCAGAAGGTGGGAATTCTGGCTTCTGAAATTGCTTCTCTGCTGAAATGGGTGTTGGCAGGTCGATCCATACCTTAGACTTTCTATCTTTCTTTAGTTTGGTAGGACTCTAGAGAGGTGAGGCTAGAGACACACTGGTGAGGTCATCTGCCCAGGGAATTCAGGGTGGTGTTATAGTACTCTCTGCAACTTGGTGGCTAAAAGATGGTAAGGTATAATACAGGACAAATTGGGCCACCCTACTATGTCACTCCAGGAAAACTTGTCCTAAAATGAGTGTAAACTAGAATGTTCCTATCTGTGACTATGGGCTGCAAGCTCAGACTGATAGGGACTCAGAGGTTACACAGGCTCCTGTGCTAAATACAAATATATAATGAGGCCTAGATCAGATCTCTGGGGTTAACAGTCAATGGTATTTATATACTTTTTCCATATTTGGAAGCTACTAATCCAGCATTCTAGTCCTATTTGCAACTCTGACACCAAGTTCCCAGACAATATTTTTAGTTCACCTGCATGTTAGTTATCATGCTCAAGAAAAAATTACTAAACCATGGGTTCTCTTGGAACATACTTAAATTTCCTAGCTTTTTCCCACATGAAAACCCCTAATTTCATTTGCTCTACTATTTCCTCTGGGTTTATTATTATTATTATTATTATTATTATTATTATTATTTTAACCAGAGCACTGTTCAGCTGTGCTTTAAGGTGGTCCTGGGATTGAAACTGGGATCTTTGTTGCCTCAGACATGAAGGTCTTTTTCTACAAGCATTGTGCTATCTCCCCAGCCCTGTTTCCACCCCGCCCCAGTAAATCCTTTGGAGAGGAATTGCCAAATCATATGGTAGGTCCATTTCTAATTGAAAATATTCAAACCCCCATGACCCAAATCATAACCACACTCTGAAGTCTTATCATCTACCTTTTTCCCACATGGTCCAGTAATAATACGTGACTTGCTGTTACTAGGACTTTTAGTTTGATTTACATATCCATGTTTTACCCATTTTCTTCCTAGAATGTTCTCTATCCACTTGGCTGTCTGATATATTCTATTAATTTCCACCTGCTATCATCCCTACTTCCTATTAGCCACTCATCTGTTGCTGGACATCAAGTTTTCTTCCAAGTATGGGCTATTACAAATTATGCTGCTATGAATATAGGTATACATAGATCACTTTGAATGAGTTTGTTTGAAGTATTTTTACTTATTAAAATAATATCTGGTATACTTCCAAAAACAAATGCAAAATGTATACGGAGAGTAAATAGACTTAATCTTTTTGCTTCCCCTTATTGTTTAATCAATATTTAAGACTTCTGTTATTCTAATTAAAGGACTACATGCTGATTTAACCTAGTATGTTTTACTTTAACAATTAAAAATATATTTATTTATTTTCCTTTTTGTTGCCCTTGTTTTATTGTTGTTGTAGTCATTATTATTATTACTGATGTCATCATTGTTGGGTAGGACAGAGAGAAATAGAGGAGGGGAAGACAGAGAGGAGGAGAGAAAGAGACACCTGCAGACCTGTTTCACTTGTGAAGCGATTCCCCTGCAAGTTGGGAGCCAGGGGCTTGAACCGGGATCTTTACGGTGGCCCTTGCACTTTGCGCCACATGCGCTTAACCCTCTGCGCTACCGCTCAACTCCCACTTTAACAATTTTTGTCACTTGGCTCTAAGATTGGTAAGCATACATCACCTAAATAAAATGACAAAAGACTTGTTAGGAATAATGCTTTGGAATAAACTTTTCCCAACTCTTTGGGAAATTCTTATTACTATACCCTGAATAAATAAATGAACCAAATGACTGAATCCTACTAGTAGCTAGACTAGTAATGTTTGCTTTCTTAATTTTTTTGTATAAAGGATAACCTTTTATTGCTATTTCCATATAACACAGCCAAATTCTTTCTTGTGTTTTCATAGTAATTTCCATCAACTGCTGGAAAGTGAACAGGTATGAGCTGAAATATAAACTCTAGCTTCTCTAAAGTTTTGCACTGCCTTTTCACTCAATGAGACATTACTTTCCATTCCCATGGGTCAAGATTATGAATCATTTTATTTCCTTTTTTTCTCAGAAGAAGTAATTCATCTGAGATGACTGACATAGTCTGGGTACTATAAAAAGCTCTGTCTAATAGCAAGCAAGATGAAGAAAGGAAGAAACACCCTTAACTGAGTAAAGGGTAGACCAAGGAGCTTTTTTGGCCTAGTCTCTAGTCTGGCAGAAGACACGGAAACAGAAGCAAGTTGGAAATAAAATGAGGGATAGTCATCATTCAGGCATTGGTAACCTGGAAAAAGGAGAATCACATAGAAAAGCTGAAAGTTTCCAGTAAGACTATTTTACATCATATTTAGCAGGCATCTTTATTTTCAAAAGGCCTGCTCTCAGACCTGCTGAGGCACAGATTCTAAGAAAACAGCCGAACAGTGACTATTACATGATGTCTTTTCATATTATTTTTATTATTTATTCTAATATGAGGAAGATATACTGATCATCATGATTGTAAGTGGACAACACTTTTGATTTTTAATTTATTCAAGATAAATCCCAAATTCCAAGAGAGAACTGAAGTGTTCCTTTGTGGAAAAAGAGGCCTGGGAAATTATAACAAGCCCTATAGATTATTATTATTAAAAAAAATTTTAAAATAATTTTTATTTATAAAAAGGAAACACTGACAAGAACCATAGGATAAGAGGGGTACAAATCCACACAATTCCCACCACCAGAACTCTGTATCCTATTTCCTCCCCTGATAGCTTCCCTATTCTATTTTTTTGCCTCTAGGGTTATTGCTGGGGCTGTACCACAAATCCACTGCTCCTGGAGACCATTTTTCCCCTTTTGTTGCCCTTGTTTTTAATCATTGTTGTGGTTATTATTATTGTTGTTGTTGCTGCTGTCATTGGATAGGACAGAGAAATCGAGAGAGGAGGGGAGATAGAGAGAAACACACCTACAGACCTGCTTCATCACCTGTGAAGTGACTCCCCTTCAGGTGGGGAGCCCGGGCCCAGTCCTTTCACTTAGCGCCATGTGCACTTAGCTCTCTGCACTACCACCCAACTCCCAGCTTCCCTATTCTTTTATTATTATTATTATTATTATCATTTATAAAAAGGAAACACCAACAAAACCATAAGATAAGAGAGGTACAACTCCACATAATTCCTACCACCAGAACTCTGTATCCCATCCCCTCCCTTGATAGCTTTCCTATTTTTTATCCCTCTGGGAGTATGGACTCAGGGTCTTTATGGGGTGCAGAAGGTGGAAGGTCTGGCTTCTGTAATTGCTTCCCCGCTGAACATAGGTGTTGACAGGTTGATCCATACTCCTGGCCTGTCTCTCTCTTTCCCTAGTGGGGTGGGGTTCTGGGGAAGCAGGGCTCCAGGATACATTGGGGGGTCATCTGTCCAGGGAAGTCTGGTTGGCATCATGGTAGCATCTGGAACCTGGTGGCTGAAAAAGAGTTAACATATAAAGCCAAGGAAATTGTTGACTAATCATGAGCCCAAAGGCTGAAATATTGAAGATGAAGATTTTGGGGTCTCCATTTTGTAGGTAGTTAATAGGTCTATTTCAGTTATATTCCAAAGGGCCTATGACTATACTAGTTTTTTTTTCTTTCTAAGCCTGACATCTGATATGCAGGTGGATTCAAGTTATTGTCTGGAGAGATGATGTCATGGCTGGAAAAAGGACCAGAAAGCTGGATAAAGGAAGAGAATAGCTCCCAAATATGGGAAAGGGGTATAAATATTATTGATTGTAAATGCCATCGATTTGGTCTGATCTGGATATTCAGCTTAGAAGCCTATGTGACCTCTGCATCCCTGTAGATCTGAGCTCACATTCTATGGTTATGAGTAGGAGCTTTCCAAGCTGCCCAAGTTTCAGGACCTATCTTCCTCAGGTGGAAGATAGAGTATGTTGTCTAGCCTCTCTTCGGAGGATGGAACATTCTCTACCATTGTTGATCCATGTTGAGGGCAAGGTCCTATGTGGGGCCCACCAAAGGGTCTACTGTGTTGTTCCTATCTGATAGAGATGACCAGTAACAATGGAAAGAGGGATCTATTCAAGGTCTAGGTCCATCATATTTGTTTGGGAATCTCAGGACTTCCCGACTAGAGCCCCAGCTTATGGGGTGGTCTGATAGTGACTAAAGAATCATCATTAAAGTATGCCATTCGTTTGCTTTTATTCAGCTTTTGCAGTCCTTACTTTGATAAGCTTAGCTTTGGAGTGACTGAGGAAAGTGTAATAGGAAGTAGGTGAGGAGGGTATCTAAATCTAAGTAGACACTATTTCATTATGAACTTTATGGTGTCTTTTTAAGTTATTCTACTTGCTTACTGCATATATTGACTCATTATTGTGCACTTTTGATTCAGGTGTATATTTTCCCCTAATTTATGGATACATGTGAACATATGCCCTATCTCATGGGACCTGGTCTATATCTAGGTTTTCAGGTTTTGCTAGGAATTGAACCCCTAGAAATGGAATTAGAGAATCATATGAAAGGAAAGATCTCATCGAGTATTGAGGCTGAAGGGTTGATATTCCACACCTGATGTCTCTGGACACAGTCTGAAGTGATGCATGCTGAAGTGGTACTTGTTGCATTGATTAGGTTGGGATCAGCAGATGCAATATCATTTGGTATGAATTGAGAGAAATATGCAAGAAAGTGAGCCCCACCCTAGAGGTTCCAGGACTGGGGGAAATATAGGCACTATAGTGGAAGCAGGAGGTTATTGCTATCTGAGGGTTAAAGAAGACAATAGACAGTTATTGCTATAATCAAATTATTTGACATTTGGATTAACTTTGAAAAATCCCTTTCTTAGGATTTGCTGTATCATACATGACATCACCAAATTTATGTCCTTTGACATTATTTGTATATAGCAGTGTCTTATAGAGTAATGTTACCAGTTGCTTCTGTTTTACCTGGTCTAAGCTTTTAGGAGAGTCAGCATTTCAAAGCCTCAGCCTATGGTCTGTGCATTACAAAGTTTGAGAAATTCAATCAATTTCCCCCTCTCATATTAATTAAATAGTGATTTATGTGACTACAAGTTAATAGGAATGTACATAAACACCATTCCCACTGTAGATTATTTTTGACAATGATTTATTTAATTTTAAATCTCTATTAAGTGAGTCAGCTAGAGGGAGAGAGAGTAAAACACTATTTCACAATCCGTGAAACTCTATGTTTTATATTTCTTGCTCTCATGTGATTTTAGGGATGAAACCCAGAGTCTCACATATGCAAGGCAGGTGACTGACTACTGAGTCGCCTTTTTGACCCCTGGTATCTGTATTTTTTTTCTTATGTTGTTCTGTCTTATGATTAATTCAAAGACTTAATGTTAAAATTCGGCGGCTCTAGCTGGCCGGGCTGGCTTCATGGGCGGGTAACAGAGATGACCAGAGACATACGGCTGGGCAGGGAAGCTGTATTTCTTTATTCAGGAACAACGATTCATAAACTAAACCAAACTAATCACCAAACAGAACTCTGCTGTCTCTTTGCAGCGGCAGCGCAAGCACTCTCTCCAACTCCGGAACTCAGGAACCCTCGCAGGGTTCCTTGGGGTGGGGCCAAGCGGGCCCGCAAAATTAGCAGGACTGATCCAATTCTCTTGGCGGGGGAGAACTAGAACAACCCAATGTAAAGCATACAACAATTCCCCCTTTTCTTTTTAACTAAATGACTACAGTATCAAGGGTGTGGGGTGAACAGAAACCTATATCGTACAGGCATTTTTATAAAAAGAAACTGGCACAAACATGGAGAAACATGTAAGCAAGTAACAAGAACCAGTGTGCTGCCAAGGGAAGGCCTGAGGGGGCCATTTTTGCCTCTGTGGGCTAAACTTTATCAGCTTAAAAAAAAATTTCTTGCCTCTGGGGGGCGTATTTTCTTGCCTCTGGGGGGTGTACTTGTCTCGACGGGCATTTGCATCGGGGCGGGGAATGGCCTAGAGTCCCAAAGGCAGCTGGCTGCAATTTACTTACTATGAAACAAAACTTGTTATTAGCATATTTCTAATAGAGAAGGAATTTGAGACTTTTACATAGCAATAATGTCTTTTAACCTTCTGTTACACCCATTCAAGATGGAGTCACGTTGTACTCAGGAAAGGAAACCTCAGGCATGAGAATAATTAGCATAGCCATTGTGCGATCTACCATTTCTAATAGAGAAGGTAATGGAGAGTTTTAGATATCAACAAGTCTATTTAACCTTTTGTTTAGACCAACTTAGTTAAAATATATTGACTGTTAACTAATTTTTACCTCAGACTTTAAATGTAAGTTAATTTTATCTTTATGAGAATTACGTTGAAAACCTTTTTCATTTAACTTTGTCTAGTAAGAATTTAGCCTTAAAGTTATTGTTTACCAAACTTTAAACATACACATAAACATGGTCATTAATACACAAGGAAAGAAACCTTTGTTATAAAGACATGTCATTTTAAACACGAATTTAGATATGTACTGTCTTAGTTGTCGGGGGGGGGGGGTTCACCATCTGGAGGTGGCTTCCCGCGCAGCTTCACTTCTAGGAATTGCAGGTTGCGATCTCTGTACAAATCTCTGCGTACTCCAGCTTGTCTGCCTTCAGATCGGACCGGCGGCTGGAGATCTCGTGTGCCCAGTTTTGGCAGGGAGCCTGGGGGTCCGGGAGGTCTGGGATAATTCCAGAATTAATAGCAAGAGGGTGGGCGGGCCAGCATTGTAAAAGGCGCGGGCCGAGGTCCCCAGGGTTGGCGACCATGATAGGCTGCCACGGCCCTGCCCCATGGCCCTGCCATGTCTGTTGCCCTGTTCGCAGTGGCCGAGCAGCGTGGAGGGATCACGCGTCCATTGCCCTGCGCCACACGGTGGAGAGCCGGCTCCTGTGGGCTGGCCTGCATGCTGGCATTGGGCTCCTGCGTGGTGGCATCGGGCTCCAGCGTGTTGGCATCGGGCTCCAGCATGTTGGCATCAGGCTCCTGCGTGCTGGCGTCATACTCCTGCGGGCTGTGGGGCTGCGGGGCTGTGGGCGCGGTGCGCGGGGTTGTCTGGGCGCAGCTGGCTGGCTGGCTGTTTAACCAGGTGGAAACAGCAGCTCCGCACCTCGCCTCCCGCCCGCTGGCTATTCCCGCTGGCTGTTCTGAGTTCGCCCCAGCGAGTGGAAACCACAGAGTGATAAATTTTCCAGAAGAAAGAGCAGAGGCCTTTGGAGATCTCTTCACAAGCAGAAGAGAAGGCCATAGTGCATAGGTAGCCAAATTGTCTTTACTTATCTGAGAGATGTGCGGGTCAGGTCCACGTGGGCGCCATTTGTTGTTAAAATTCGGAAGGCTCTTGCCGGCCGGGTTGGCTTCATGGGCGGGTAACAGGGAAGCTGTATTTCTTTATTCAGGAACAACTATTCATAAACTAAACCAAACTAATCACCAAACAGAACTCTGCTGTCTCTTTGCAGCGGCGGCGCAAGCACTCTCTCCAACTCCGGAACTCAGGAACCCTCGCCCGTGAAATTAGCAGGACTGATCCAATTCTCTTGGCGGGGGAGAACTAGAACAACCCAATGTAAAGCATACAACAACTTAACATGTGAGCCTATATTAGAAAAGAAGTTTGAGGGGAGTTAGGAAGATGGCGGCCTGAGAAGTCGCTAACAGCGAGTGCTCTGATCGCATCATCGGCAACGGTTCCAGATGCCACCAGGATGCTGGCTAGGCTTCCTTGGATTGAAGACCCCACCAATGTGTCCTGGAGCTCAGCTTCCCCAGAGGCACACCATACTAGGGAAAGAGAGAGTCAGACTGGGGGTATGGACCGACCAGTCAACGCCCATGTTCAGCGGGGAAGCAATTACAGAAGCCAGACCTTCTACCTTCTGCAACCCTCAACGACCCTGGGTCCATGCTCCCAGAGGGATAGAGAATGGGAAAGCTACCATGGGAGGGGGTGGGTTATGGGGATTGGGGTGGTGGGAATTGTGTGGAGTTGTACCCCTCCTACCTTATGCTTTTGTTCACTAATCCTTTCTTAAATAAAAAATTTAAAAATAAAAAAAAAAGAAAAGGAGTTTGAATGGTGGGAAAAAATAGCAACTAAAAAGAAGCCTGAAAACTGATGAGACATATTCATTAATTTACTCACTCATAAGATTGATTAATGCTTTTTCAGGCAAATTAAAAATTTCACTGGATTTTGCTTTTTATTTTTATTGGAATGATTAGAAACGAGAAATATATACTTATCCTTTATTTCTCTTTTATTATTTTAGTGGGGGATTAGTGGTTTATAGAGCAGTTGTTGACTCATGGGTACAATTTATCATCTCTTTATGATAGGTGTCTGCAAAACACTCTCAACTTAGGTCCTTTTCCACCATCATACACCTTCCCTCTTTTCCCAGAATCCCTTGGTCTTATGCAATACACCAAGCTCAGGCCAAATATCACTTTGAGTTTTCCATTTTTAAAAAAATTTTTTATTGTTGTTGAAGTTATTGTGGTTGATGTCATTGTTGGATAGGACAGAGAGAAGTGGAGAGAGAAGGGGAAGAAAGAGAGGGGGAGAGAAAGATAGACACCTGCAGACCTATTTCACCGCCTGTGTAGCGACTCACCTGTAGGTGGGGAGCTGGGGGCTCCAACCGGGATCCTTCCTTCGCGCCATCTGTGCTTAACCCGCTGTGCTACCGCCCGACTCCTGAGTTTTCTAAGTTTATCCCTGCTTTTTTTTTTTTAATGTTCCACCTATGAGTGAGATTATTGAGTATTTGTTCATATTCTGGCTTATCTCATTTAACATGATACTTCCAAGTTCTATCTAAGATGAGGCAAGTGATATAACATCATTTTTTTTAGTTGCTTAGTAGTATTATATTGCATATTTTCTCCAAAAATTTCTTAGCCACTCATCTGTTGTTGGGCATATGGGTTGCTTCCAGGTTTGGACTGTTATGAACTGTGATGCTATAAACATAGGTATACATAGGTTTCTTTGGAAAACTCTCTTTGTTTCCGTTGAATGAATTTCCAGGAGAGAGACTGCTGAGTCATAGGGTAACTCCATTTCTAATGACCTGGGGTATTTCTAGTCTGTTTTTCATAATGGTTAGGCCAATTTATATTCCCATCAGCAATGAGAAGGGTTACTCTCCCCCAACCCTCATCCATCTTAGCAACTGTTGTTTCTGTTCTTTCTAATCATTAACATTTTCAGAGGTGTAAAGTGGTATCTCATTGTCTTTATTTGTGTTTCTCTCATAATCAGAAACTTTGAGTATTTTTTCATATATCTGTTGGCCCTCTAGATATCAGTTTTGGTGAAGATTCTGTACATGGTCTCTCCTCATTTTTTTAAAGTGTAGCTTGTGTTTAAATTTCTTTCTTTTTTTTGTGGGTTTTTTTAAAATAATTTATTTCTTTATTGGGGAATTAATGCTTTACATTCAACAGTAAATACAATAGTTTGTACATGCATAACATTCCTCAGATTCCCATTTAACAATACAAGCCCCACTATTTCATTGATCATTTTTCATGGACCTGTATTCTCCCCACCCACCCACCCACCCCAGAGTCTTTTACTTTGGTGTAATACTCCAATTCCATTTCAGGTTCAACTTGTGTTTTCTTTTCTAATCTTGTTTTTCAACTTCGGCCTGAGAGTGAGATCATCCCATATTCATCATTCTGTTTCTGACTTATTTCACTCAACATGATTTTTTCAAGGTCCATCCAAGATCGGCTGAAAACGGTGAAGTCACCATTTTTTACAGCTGAGCAGTATTCCATTGTGTATATATACCACAACTTGCTCAGCCACTCATCTGTTGTTGGACACCTGGGTTGCTTCCAGGTTTTGGCTATTACAAATTGTGCTGCCAAGAACATATGTGTACACAGATCTTTTTGGATGGGTGTGTTGGGTTCCTTAGGATATATCCCCAGGAGGGGAATTGCAGGGTCATAGGGTAGGTCCATTTCTAGCCTTCTGAGAGTTCTCCAGACTGTTCTCCACAGAGGTTGGACCAATTGACATTCCCACCAGCAGTGTAGGAGGGTTCCTTTGACCCCACACCCTCTCCAGCATTTGCTGCTGTTCCCTTTTCTGATGTATGACATTCTCACAGGAGTGAAGTGATATCTCATTGTTGTCTTTCTTTGCATTTCTCTGAGAATCAGAGACTTGGAGCATTTTTTCATGTGTTTCTCGGCCTTTTGGATCTCTTCTGTGGTGAATATTCTGTCCAAGTCCTCCTCCCATTTTTGGAAGGGGTTATTTGTTGTCTTGTTGTTGAGTCTGGCAAGCTCTTTATATATATTGGTTATTAAACTCTTATCTGATATATGGCATGTAAAGATCTTCTCCCATTCTGTGAGGGGTCTCTTGGTTTGGGTAGTGGTTTCTTTTGCTGTGAAGAAGCTTTTTAATTTGATGTAGTCCCATAGGTTTATATTTGCCTTAGTCTTCCTTGTAATTGGATTCGTTTCATTGAAAATGTCTTTAAAATTTATGCGGAAAAAAGTTCTGCCAATATTTTCCTCTAAGTATCTGATAGTTTCTGGTCTAACATACAAGTCCTTGATCCACTTGGAATTTACTTTTGTATTTGGTGAAATACAGTGATTCAGTTTCATTCTTCTGCATGTTTCAACCCATTGTTTCCAACACCATTTGCTGAAGAGACTCTGCTTTCCCCATGTAATAGTCTGGGCCCCTTTGTCAAAGATTAGATGTCCATAGGTATGGGGCCTCATTACTGGGCTCTCAATTCTATTCCACTGGTCAGTGTGTCTGTTCATGTTCCAGTACCAAGCAGTTTTGATGACAATGGCCCTATAATACAGTTTGAGATCTGGGAGTGTGATGCCTCCGGTTCTGTTCTTTTTTCTCAAGATTGTTTTGGCAATTCTAGGTCTTTTCTGTTTCCAGATAAACATTTGTAGCATTTTTTCTATTCTCCTAAAAAATGTGGTTGGGATCTTGATGGGGATAGCATTAAATTTGTAGATGGCTCTGGGTAATATATTCATTTTGATGATGTTAATTCTTCCAACCCATGAACATGGAATATCTTTCCACTTCTTTGTGTCTTTTTCAATTTCTTTGAGTAGTGACTCATAATTTTCAGTATACAAGTCTTTCACTTCTTTGGTTAGGTTTACTCCTAGATATTTTATTTTTTTTGTTGCTATAGAAAAAGGAACTGATTTCTGGATTTCAATTTCTTCTAACTTCGTGTTTGCATAAAGGAGTGCCACTGACTTTTGAATGTTAATTTTGTAGCCTGACACCTTACTGTATTGCCTGATGGTTTCCAAAAGCTTCTTGCTGGATTCCTTAGGTTTTTCCATGTATACTATCAAGTCATCTGCAAATAAGGAGAGTTTGACTTCTTCTCTTCCAATCTGTATGCCTTTAATTCCTTGCTCCTGCCTGATTGCTATGGCAAGAACTTCCAACACTATGTTGAATAGTAATGGTGATAGTGGGCAGCCCTGTCTAGTACCTGATCTGAGGGGAAATGCTTCTAGTTTTTCACCATTGAGTATGGTGTTGCCTGTAGGTTTGTTATATATAGACTCCACTATCTTAAGGAATTTTTCATCTATTCCCATTTTTTGTAGTGTTTTGATCATAAAGGGATGTTGTATTTTGTCAAAGGTTTTCTCTGCATCTATTGATATGACCATGTGGTTTTTGGTCTTGCTTTTGTTGATGTGGTGGATCACATTGATTGATTTACGTATATTAAACCAACCTTGCATGCCTGGGATAAACCCCACTTGGTCATGATGAACAATCTTTTTGATATACTGCTGTATCCGGTTGGCTAGAATTTTGTTCAATATTTTCGCATCTATGTTCATCAGAGATATTGGTCTGTAGTTTTCTTTTTTGGTTGTGTCCCTGTCTGATTTTGGTATCAGGGTGATGTTGGTTTCATAGAAGCTGGCAGGGAGTATTCCAGTGTCTTCAATCTTCTGGAAGACTTTTAAAAGTAGAGGTATTAGTTCTTCTTTGAAGGTTTTGTAGAATTCATTTGTAAAACCATCTGGTCCAGGACTTTTATTTTTGGGAAGATTTTTGATAACTGTTTCAATTTCATTAGCTGTGATGGGCCTGTTCATGTTATCCACTTCCTCTTTACTTAGTTTTGGAAGTTGGTAGGTATCTAGGAAATCATTCATTTCTTCCAGGTTCTCTAGCTTGGTGGCATATAGTTGTTCATAGAAGCCTCGCATGATATGTTGAATTTCTGCAGTGTCTGTTGTGATTTCTCCTCTTTCATTTACTATCCGATTTATTTGGGTCTTCTCCCTTTTTTGTTTTGTGAGTCTGGCTAAAGGTTTGTCGATTTTGTTTACTCTTTCGAAGAACCAACATTTACTTTCATTGATCTTTTGTATGGTTTTCCTATTCTCAATGTTATTTATTTCTGCCCTAACTTTAGTAATTTCTGTCCTTCTGGTTGCTTTAGGATTCCTTTGTTGTTCTTCTTCTAGGTCTTTAAGATGTGCATTCAGGCTGTTTATTTCTGCCTTTTCTTGTTTCCTAATGTGTGCTTGTATAGCTATGAACTTCCCTCTTAGGAAGTGTCAATGTCTTTAGCTGTGTCCCAAATATTTTGATAGCTTGTGTCTTCATTTTCATTGAACTCTTGAAACATTTTGATTTCTTCCTTGATTTCCTCTTTTACCCAGAAGTTGGTAAGAAGTGTACTGTTGAGCTTCCACATTTTGGGACTGTTACTAATCTTTTGTTGATTGTTAAGTGTTAGTTTAATTCCACTGTGGTCTGAGAAGATGCTTGGGATAATTTCAGTGCTCTTGAATTGGCTGATGCTGTCTTTGTGGCCTAACATATGGTCTATCCTTGAGAATGATCCATGTGGATTTGAGTAAAATGTGTATTCCAGTTTCTTGGGATGAATGACTCTGAAAATGTCCAATAGTTCTAGTTTATCTATCTCTTCATTTAGCTCCCTTATGTCTTTACTGATTTTCTTCCTGTATGATCTGTCAAGTTGAGATAGTGGGGTGTTGAAGTCCCCTACTATGATTGTGTTACTGTTAATGTATTGCTGTAGCTCTTTTAGTAGAAGTTTGATGTATTTAGATGGCTTCTCATTGGGTGCATAGATATTAATAATTGTTAAGTCCTCTTGATTGACTGATCCTCTGAGCATTAAGTAGTGTCCATTCCTATCTTTTTAAATCTTATCTATTTTAAAGTCTATCATGTCAGATATGAGAATAGCTGTTCCTGCCCTTTTTTGTGGGCCATTGGCTTGAATGATAGTTTTCCATCCTTTCACTTTAAGTCTGTGTCTTGTTGAGTTAGGTGAGTTTCCTGTAGACAACATATTGTTGGGTTGTGTTTTCTGATCCATCTTCCTACTCTGTTTCTTTTTATAGGTGAATTCAGGCCATTGACATTTATTGATATCAAAGATTGAAGATGTTTTCATGCCATTTTTGTAGAGTTTTAGAGTGTTTTGATATATGTCCTATTTGTGGTGGTCTGGTTGTTTATAGGAGACCTTTCAGAACTTCTTTCAGGGCAGGCTTGGTGATGGTTGTTTCCTTCAACTGTCTGAGAAGGTTTTGATGCTTCCATCTAGTCTGAATGACAGTCTACCAGTGTCAATGTTTCTCATTGAGCACTCGATAGATATCTTGCCATTCTCTTCTGGCCTGTAGTGTTTGTATGGAGAAGTCTGCTGCTAATCTTATGGGTTTTCCTTTGTAGGTGACTCTTTGTTTTTCTCTTGCAGCCTTGAGGATCCTTTCTTTATCCTTATTCCTTTCCAATCTAAGTATGACATGTCTTGGTGTCTTTAGGTCTGGGTTAATTCTGTTTGGGACCCTCTGGGCTTCTTGAATCTTTATGTCTTTGGTGTTGTCTAGACTAGAGAAATTTTCAGCTATTATGGCCTGGAGAATGCTTTCTTCCTCCCCTTCTCTTTCTTCCTCTGGTAAGCCAATAATGCGTATATTGTTTCTTTTGAAGTCATCCCATAGGACTCTGTTGTTGTTTTCAGCATCTCTTAATCTCTTTTTGAGATCTCTTACTTCTTTTTTAGTTGTCTCTAATTCATCCTCAATCTTGCTAATTCTGTCTTCAGCCTCATAGATTCTATTCTCTCTGCCCTCTACTGCTTTCTGGAGTTCATCTATTTTGTTGCCCTACTCTGATACTGTTTTAGCTTGTTCAGCTAGTTGCCTTCTTAGCTCAGCGATTTCAGCTTTCAGCTCTCTAATAACCATGAGATAATTAGAATATTCTTCCATTTTCTCATTTGTTGTTCCTGCATTTCTGATTACAATTTTTTCAAATTCTTTACTCACTCCTATTATTATTTCCTTAGCTAATGTTTGGATGTTGAACTCGTTGTTTTGTGCTTCACCCTCTGGAGTACTTTTAGCTGGACTCTTGTCCTGGTTCGAGTCTCCAATATTTTTTCTTGTTGTTTTAACCATTTTATATATGTTAACAGTTTTTTCAATCCCTGAGTTGGAGCTCAGTGGTGTAAAAGCCTCTTTTTTTTTCTTCCCTGTAGGCTATGGGAGCCTGAGGGCTTTTAGACTATCAATAGGCTTCTTAGCTTAATCACTGACTCCTGACCAAGAGATAAAGCAGGGTGTGGCAGAGATAATCTAGTGGTTATGCAAAGAGACTTTCACAGCCCCTCAGCTATGCCACCGAGGGATAGGTCTTCTCCTGAGTTTCCCGGTTAGATCTCTGTCCCCTGGTGTCCCTCCCTGTTGCTGCTCCAGATTCTGAGGGTAGTAGCAATGGAGACTCAGAGTTGCACTTAGTGAATCTCTGGGGAGTCCTTTCCTCCCTTCAGCTGTCCCCTTGTTGTGGAGCAGACTGGAGGTGGTGTCTCCACTGATAAACTTTTGAACTGTTAGCAGCCACTTAATCTCTCCTTAGGCCCCTCTCTCCTCTCTATCACCAGCCACACGTGTTTGTACTCAAGGGTGATTTACTGGGTTCCTGTGGTCATTCTAGTCCTGTCTTGTTTCGTTCCGGGCAGTCTCCTTTGGTATTCCTAGTTGATCCGGGAGAGGAGAGGAGAGGAGAGAAAGCCATCTGCTGCTCGTAGCTCTGCCTCTGGAAGTCCTTTCTTAAATTTATTTCTATAACAACTAGGTTTTTTTTTTTTGTCCATTCTAAGGCAAACTGAAACTTTCTTTTCTAAGTCAACTTTACTAGGTTATATAGACTGGTAACACAAAGTAAAAAATTGTATATATAATTACATGCATAAAGCCATGTCAAATATTTTTGTATTTAGAATATGTACATGAATGATGGATGAGATACAGTTAATTTTACATGTATGCATTGATTCATAAAAATAAATGTAAAATATCTGATTATTCTTATGAAGTCTTTCTGTTATAAATATCTTGGTGATTAATTTTCCACCGGAAATTACAATAATTATTTTAGAATACAAACTCTTTTAAATGTTTATGACAGTAGTTATTTGTGGTAGGCAACACTGGAAACAACCAAGGGTTAAACAACAGATGAGGAGTTAAGGAAATTGTGTTATCTATATCTATCTATATCTATATCTATCTATATCTATATCATCTATATCTAGTGAAATCTCTTTTTTGCTACAATAGGAATGGAACTGGAGGGAATCATGTTGGGTGGAATAAGTCAGAAGGAGAAATGCTGAGTAATGTTACATGAATAACAGCTATGAGACAGAGTAGAGGACAATACAGTGTAAAAACCTCAATGGATTATGGTCTAACACAGCAGACCTAGGGACTCAGAGAAAGGGAAGTGGGGTTTGAAGAGGGCATCAGGGATATAGGATTCTATGGTAGAGAACAATGATTTGTTGGGTGGTAAGATGTGCGGACACTTATTTTGGAGAGCTTTGGAAATGCACTCCTGAGACAACAATCCTGTAAGTCAACATTTGTATAAAAGAAAGAAAAAAAATCTCACCAAATATTCCCGTTGTATTTAGAAGTTACATAATCTTGGCTGGTATAATGAGAAAACAATATCTAACATGTATGGTGGACTTATTATGTGGTAGGTACTATGTCAAAGACTTCAAGCATATGGATTCACTTAGTCTTTATGAAAGAAGTGTTGTTATTGGTCTTATTTTCTAGGTAAGGAAACTGAGATAAGAGTTTGGGATTAATTACCAGGGTCACAGAATTAGAATGGAGTTTGGATAGAAGTTTTGTATGAAGGTAGAGATTCCAAATCTTTAACTTTTACATTCTACAAAGTGAACCGTGTTAGAGATTTACCCAAAATACGTAATTGATGTGTGATTTCACTAGAGGGAGATGCTACTCTTATCAACCCATTACTAGTACTCCAAGGCAGACAGATGTGTCTTGTGCATTACCACATAGGAAAAGCAGAAAAGCAAAATTTTACACTCTCCTTGATCTTCCAACTTTAGTCATTTAGGAATTTTACCATTTCCTTCTCTGGCCTGTGGACTACTGTTATTTTTCATACTCACAATTCGAATTCCCACAGGAACATTAAAAGGAGGGTTTTCTGTTCCCTGATGGATCTCCAGACAGCTGACAGGAAATGTTAGAAGGAAACCCAAGAGCTTGAAGAAATTATTTCCAAAAGTTACCTACCATTCTTTTCATTTAATTCATTTTTTTCCACCTTGCACCATTTTTTCCTTCTTGCTCTATGAACTGCCCCTTCCCTCAATATAAGATATACCATAGGGGCTTTCCAATTTTCACCAGATTCATCACCTTAGTTTATTCGGAATATCTTATTTCTATATTAATATGAAGGCAACAAAACAAAAACAAGTTATATGTGGTAAAAGAATTATAAAAACTGTTTCAACTCTCTCAAACTTCAGATAATCTTATGAGTGAGTGGTTGAACTATAGGATGTGTGTGGGCCTAGTTGTGGTAAGGGAAGTGGCATGCAGGCTGGTGATTACCAGGGAGCTCAGAGATGCATGCTGCTCTCACAGGCATGGATGGCCATGGTACAGATGAGGCAATAGGTTCTAGGCAGGATAAGGCTGACTCTATACTGTGCATACACTACTCAAACAAAGCTGTGCCAATGATGCAAATCAAGTGCCTGGCTTAATGTGCTGAAATAATTCGCTTTAAGGTATCTCTTCTTTTAGTTGTGAGTTCTCTTTGATATTTTTATTTGTACAAAAGTGCTATCTACCTTGGTACCCCATCCTGAGCCCCATCTGTTAATTTCTCTGCAAGGTGGCACTCCATGCCAAAAGGAGGAACTTCCTTGAGTGTGGAAAACACATCTCCTGTAAGTGGAAGCAGGTCAGTGATGAATTGGTTGTTAACTTACTCAACAAAGCTTTACAAATGTGAGCTTCATGCTTGCAGAAAAGCCAAATGAGCAGCTCAAATGCACTCCAAATCTAGATAGAAAGAACTGGATTCAAATGTTAATCTTTCTGGGATTATGGATATATATACAGAGAGAGGTTTTCTAAATTCTTAAATATTATTTTGAGAGTGGATCCCAAATTTGAAGAAAATCTATGAATAAAATTAGCTGTTTACCCCATCCACCTGACCCAGGGCATATATATATATAAAAGCATATATATTCTATTCTCTTAGTATATATATACCTTTAACATAGAAGACTTAGTAACCTCGGAGACCCTGTCAGTCTGAGCTCACAGTCCATGGTCATAGCTGGGAGCCATTGTAGGAGCACTCAGTTCAGTACCAGTGTTCCTCTAGTGGCAGGATAGGGTGACCCAGCTTCCCTTTAGTCATAAGTGATAGGATTTCTGTAGAGCAGTAGGTCCAGTGTGTGTGTGTGTGTGTAACATTCAGAAGCCAGAAGATAGATTTGCTGTGACTTTTATATAGACCACAGATTCTGCCTGTGAACACTCATTTCAAAGTGATGTGCAAGAAGTCAGTGCAGTGGCATGATCTCATGTATGATGTGGATGGAAAATGAAAATTCCAATTCTCCTTCTACTTCCCCACATTTCTGCTTTTTTGGTTTCCATCTGAATACATTTAAATGCAAAACACAAAGTAGATTTTGCCCCAACATACCTTACTTCATTTTTGCAATTTTCTTACTAAATTACTTTTATTAGTAGTGTCACTGGATAAAGGTGCTGCTTAATGAAATGGGATCGGGGTTTTATTACTTGATGAGGTTTTTTTTTTTTTTTTTTTTTTTTTTTTTCCATCCAGTCAAGTCAGCAGTTTGAAATTTAACAGAATGGCATTTTGCTTCTTTGATTTCCTTCTAATTTTTTTTTTTTTAAAACTACACTCTTAAGGCATAAGTAAAATGTTGATTTTGTCAATAAAAACTTATCCTAATGCTATTTACTTGTTCCTGGATGATTCTGAATGTGTTTAAAGAGCTATATTTAGGAGTGGCTTCATAGCAACATCTGGGTCGTTGTGCAGCATCTGGGTTGGTAAAAGCACGTACAGAACTTGACTCAAAGCTCAGAACACTAATTGAGAAAGAGCCTGGTGTTTAGTTCCAAAGTCAAGGGGAAAGCAATGTGGGAGGTAATTATCTAATTTGGGCTATTGCTTGAATAAAAGACTTACTGTGTTAATAAAAATGTAATGAGGCTGCTGTTTATTTTTGCATATCTCCCATAGGGGCTATGTCCAGGTGCAAAACGGTTTAGTGAATTTCACTTGGCACTGACTCAATGAGAAGGTGGGTGTCTACTTTCTGAAAACACTGAAACCAATCATGACATGAAATCCGGCAAATGAATGATGTAAAACCACTACAGGCTCAAGATAATCCTCCCACGATTCTTGGCACTAGTGAACCATTTATGCCGTGATCAGGTTTAAGCATGATATTTGGATGTTAACATTGATGAAGGATAGAAAGGACAAAAGGCAAATATAAAATGGGGAGCGAGGAGGGTTAGAGAACACAGTAACAGTTATTGGTTTCAGGAAGAGACGATGAATAGATTTTGCTGGAACAAAATGAGATGAAATGTCCTGCTTGGAGAAATGTGGCAAATGTGCAGCACTTACAACAGTCCTGTAGGTCAACACTTCCAGAATAAAATGACATTAGGTGTGGAGAAAAAAAAAGAATGAGGAAGTTTTCTATTAGAGATCTCACATCTGAGCTCCTCTACTTAGGGGAAAATGTGACCTTAGAAGGATTAGGAACAATGAGAACAAGTACACAACTGCTTTTTTCTAAAAATACAAATCTATATCCTAATTTAGACGCCAATTTGAATCTAGCAATTGTTGCGAAATTGATTGCAGCAAAAAAAAATTCATCGATGGAAAAAAATCATAATGTTGTTTTCCCTTTTCTTACCTTGAATATCTTTGTTTCTTCTTCTTCTAGCATTTGCCCTTCTTCCGTAGCCAGTCAACAGCGTCAGGTTGAACTGATGTAAAATTTCGAGACCTCCTTTGAATCTGGAGACGTGGCAGTCGTTGACTATGTGGGTCATAGTCTGTCTGTAGCCGCAGGGGCAGTTCAGGTCGTCTCTGGCTCCCCAGCAATGGAGCATAGCGGCGCACCGGCCATGGCCTGTTCGATAGCGATTGAGGAGGGCCCAATCGTAACGTGCTAGGTCAAAGCCAGGTTGATGCTTGTAGGGGTCTGTGATGAGGTGTTTGTTTCTTCTGATACTAGAACATCTACTTTCATCCACTGTTTATGAATCGATGTGTTGTAGCTTCACAATACTTACTCTTTTGAAACCAAAGAAAGACCCAACACTGGCCGCCAGCTATAGACCAATTTCTCTCCTCTCTGTGTGTTACAAACTCCTTGAGAGGCTGTTTCTGTCACGTATTTCTCCTCTTACAGAGAAATTCCTATCACCCGCCCAAGCTGGTTTCCGCCCAGGAAGATCTACCTGCGAACAAGTCCTGGCCCTCTCAACTTACATTGAAAATGGATTCCAGAAGAATTTAAAGACGGGTGCTGTCTTTGTTGATTTCACAGCAGCCTATGACACGGTCTGGCACCGTGGTCTCCTGGTCAAGATCTCAAGATGCCTGCTTTCATGGGTGGCCAACACTATATCGTTTCTTCTCCAAAACAGAAGATTCCGGGTGCATCTGGGTGACAAATCTAGCAGATGGATACTTGTCTCAAGTGGCCTCCCCCAGGGCTCTGTTCTGGCTCCTACGCTATTTAATATTTACATCAATGACCTTCCAGAAACTTCTTCAAGGAAGTTCATCTACGCTGATGACATCTGCTGTGCAACTCAGGCATCCAAGTTTGACATCCTTGAGGAAACACTCACGAAAGACATGTCTCTGATATCTGATTACTGTAAAAAATGGTGACTAATCCCTAGCACTGCAAAAACAGTATCATCTGTTTTCCATCTACAGCATGCCTCGGCCTCACATGAGCTTAATGTGCAGCTTGGCGATACGAGAATCCGGCATGAAGCCCAGCCAGTCTATCTTGGCGTTACTCTCGATCGCACGCTGTCATTTCACAAACATCTCATAAAAACTGCAGCAAAGGTGGGCGCGAGGAATAACATCATTGCAAGACTGGCCAGCTCCTCATGGGGCGCAAGCGCTTCCACACTAGGATCATCATCTCTGGCATTATGCTATTCCACTGTAGAATACTGTGCCCCAGTATGGTTCCGTAGCCCCCATGTCCACTTTGTTGATTCCAAATTATATTCCTCCATGAGGATAATTTCTGGAACCATCCGTTCCACCCCGGTTCCATGGCTGCCAGTTCTTAGCAACATCGCCCCGCCAGATATTCGTTGGGATGCGGCATCATCTAAGTTCATTTCCCACATCTATGCTCGACTGGACCTGCCAATATACGCTGATATCTTCGCCCACCCTGTCCAACGCTTGACGTCTCGTCACCCAATCTGGTCCCCTACGCCTACACTGAACTTCTCTGTTCCAGACTCTTGGAAACAGAGTTGGCAGTCAGCTGAGGTAAAGAACAAACACCTTATCACAGACCCCTGCAAGCGTCAACCCGGCTTTGACCTAGCACGTTATGATTGGGCCCTCCTCAATCGCTATCGAACAGGCCATGGCTGGTGCGCCGCTATGTTCCATCGCTGGGGAGCCAGAGACGACCCGAACTGTCTCTCCGGCTACAGACAGACTATGACCCACATAGTCAACGACTGCCACCTCTCCAGATTCAAAGGAGGTCTCGAAACTTTACATCAGGCTCAACCTGACGCTGTTGACTGGCTACGGAAGAAGGGCAAACGCTAGAAGAAGAATACTTACTCCTTTGACATAAAGAAAAAGACAGTGGGCCAGACAGTGGAGCACCTGGTTAAGCACACACATCACAGTGTGCAAGGACCTGAGTTCAAGACCCTGGGCCCCACATACAAGAGGAAAGCTTTATGAGTGGTGAAGCAGGGCTGCAGGTGTCTCTCTATCTTTTCCCTTCTCTATCTCCCCCCTCTCAATTTCTCCTTGTCTCTGTCCAATAATAAATAAGAGATTAAAAAAGGGGTAACACTTATCCACTAAATTATATGTCATATGTGGTCTTAATTAGATTTTAATTGAGTTTATTCTATCTTCAGAAAGTAAATCTAGGAAATTGAAAATTTTGGTTGAGGAAAAGAGTTGCATTGCATTTTTTTAAATTTATTTTTTTATTTAAGAAAGGATAAATTAACAAAACCATAGGGTAGGAGGGGTACAACTCCACACAATTCCCACCACCCAATCTCCATATCCCATCCCCTCCCCTGACAGCTTTCTCATTCTCTATCCCCCTGGGACCATGGACCCAGGGTCGTTGTGGGTTGCAGAAGGTAGAAGGTCTGGCTTCTGTAATTGCTTCCCCACTGAACATGGACGTTGACTGGTCGGTCCATACTCCCAGTCTGCCTCTCTCTTTCCCTAGTAGGGTGGGTCTCTGGGGAAGCGGAGCTCCAGGACCCATTGGTGGGGTCTTCAGTCCAGGGAAGCCTGGCTGGCATCCTGATGGCATCTGGAACCTGGTGACTGAAAAGAGAGTTAACATACAAAGCCAAACAAATTGCATTTTTTAAATACTTTTTTAAAAAATATTTATTTTATTTAACAAATTGCATTTAAAAACAAACAAGGAAATAGAGAGGGGGTTGTGGTACATCCGATGTGTAGTCCATATTTAGTCCAGTGAGAGCATACTGTATGACAATACAGTGTGTCATTCAATGTTTTTCTGAGTCTCCAGAATGTACAAATACCAAGAATGAATCCTAATGTGAACTCTGGACTACGGGTGATGATGATGTATCAATGTATATGTCACTGATAAAGCATTTCCCACTCTGGTGGGGGACATTAGTTATGGGTGGGGCTGTCTATGGATGGAGGCAAGTAGAATAGGACAATTTTTTGAACCGCCTGTTTAATTTTTCTGTGAACCTATAACCAATCTATAAAATATTTTAGATTTATTTATTTTTATTTATTATTCAATAGAGACAGAAATTTTGTGTGTGTGTGTGTGTGTGTGTGAGAGAGAGAGAGAGAGAGAAAGAGACAGCCCTGCTTCACCACTTGTAAACCTTCCCCTCTGCAGGTGGGGACCAGGGGCTTGAACCCAGGTCCTTGAACACTGTAATGTGTGCGCTTAACCAGGTGTGTCACCACCTGGCCCCTATAAAAATATTTTAAAAGAATAAGAAAATAAAACATGTCTATAAAATAAAAAATCATGTTTGAGAATACTCTTTTATGCTGTGAGGGCTTCTGTAATAAATCTCCTAAAATTAATGATTTAAGACAACAAAAATGATGTATTTACAGTTCTAGAGGTCAGAAATATTAAGCTAAGTTTTCCCCTCTCTCCAAATACTCTTCCTGTTACTCTTGGCTCTGAGTGTTCTTTAGCTTTTGGTTGCATCATTTCAATTTCTTTTTTTAAAATTTTTTTTAAATTTTATTTTATATTTATTTATTTATTTATTCCCTTTTGTTGCCCTTGTTGTTTTATTGTTGTAGTTATTGATGTCGTCGTTGTTGGATAGGACAGAGAGAAATGGAGAGAGGAGGGGAAGACAGAGAGGGGGAGAGAAAGATAGACACCTGCAGACCTGCTTCACCGCCTGTGAAGCGATTCCCCTGCAGGTGGGGAGCCAGGGCTCGAACCAGGATCCTTATGCCAGTCCTTGTGCTTTGTGCCACCTGCACTTAACCCGCTGAGCTATAGCCCGACTCCCCTGCATCATTTCAATTTCTGCCTTATAGAAGCTTGTAGGTAAAAAAGGACTCAGATTTTTTTCCTGAAGGTCTGTTTTCTATCTGTTGGATAAGCACTGTTTCTCTGAGTTCTTATCTAAAGACAGGAAGAAAGTGCTAATCTCTGTTTTTGTTTATTTGTTTGCTTACTTGTTTACCAGAGCACTACTCAGCTCTATCTTACCAGTGACTGAATCTAGGGACCTCAGAGTCTTAGGCATGAGAATCTTTTTACATAACCATTATACTATTTCCCTGGCACTTGGTATCTCTTTTACAAGAAATACTAATCACTAGTCCAATCATGATCCTTCACGACATCTTCTAAGTTGGGATAAGAAAATTTGTTTTTCTGCCAAGGGCTATTTGAATATTTATAACATCATTTGCAGGGCATACAAAATTGCCGACTTAAAAATTATCACTTAATGTTGTTATGGAAAAAAAAACACACCAAAACTCTAGATTGAATTTTGAGTACTGCCCATGACTGCCTTGGCAAAGCCAGACTAAATGATTTTGTGGATCTTCTATGGCCCATGGGCCAGGCATTCTTCATATTTGTCTAAATAGAAGGTGAGTGCTAAAGAAAGAAGATTAGCAGAGATAGAGACACAGAGAGAAAATATATTGTTCCACCACTCATGAAGTCACCTCCAGCAAGTGCTCCACATATGATGACTGTGGGAAAAGTTAAGTCCTCACACATACTAACGTGTCCATTCTACTGAATGAGCCACTTGCCCCTCCCATACTTTACTAAGTGTATTTTCCTCAGTGGAGAAGGTTATTATTAGATCGGGGGGGTTGTTTATGAGTGTGTATGACGTAAAGATGATATATAATATGACTATATACTAATGCATAGGATTTATAAATATCTTTCTCACATGAAAAAAAGGACTTCACAAATATGAATAGTAAGGGGTCAGGCTTTGAGATGTAAATATCATCCTGCATTATCTAGATAGCTTTAGCCTAATCACATGTATTCTTAAAAGTGGAAGAGATTTCTGATGCTGAATATGGGCCCCTTTCCCATATTTGGGAGCTATTCTCTTCCCTGATGCAACTTTCTAGCCCTTTTTCCAGCCATGACATCATCTCCCCAAACAATAACTTGGGTCCACCTGTACACCAGATGTCAGGGTCAGGAAAAAACTAGTATAGTCATGGGCCCTTTGGCACATACCTAAAATAGGCCTACTAGCTTTTTCCAAAACAGAGACCCCAACTCTTCATCTGCACTATTCCAGCCTTTCGGTTCATGATTAGTCAGCAATTTGTTCGGCTTTATCCGTTAACTCTTTTTTCAGCCATCAGGTTCCAGATGTTACCATGATACCAACTGGACTTCCCTGGGCAGAGGACCCCACCAATGTTTCATGGAGCCCTGTTTCCCCAGAGCTCTGCCCCACTAGGGAAAGAGAAAGACAGGCTGGGAGTATGGATTGACCTACCAATGCCTATGTTCAGCAGAGAAGCAATTACAGAAGCCAGACCTTCCACCTTCTGCATCCCATAATGACCCTGGGTCCATACTACCAGAGTAATAAAGAATAGGAAAGCTATCAGGGGAGGGGGTTGGATACAGAGTTCTGGTGGTGGGAATTATGTGGAATTTTACCCCTTTTATCCTATGGTCTTGTCAATGTGTTCATTTTATAAATAAAAATTAAAAAAAGTGGAAGAGACTATAAGAAAAGTCAGAGTTATTAAAGTTCAGAAGAATGAACTTGTCATTTCTGCCACTGAAGACACAGGAGACATTCCTGTAGGAGCTAAGAATTACATTGGGCTGACAGACAGCAAAGGAATAAGATTTTATCTTATAACCTACAGGTATAAGGAATTGAATTCTGCCAACAACCCAAATTAAGAAGAGAAAATATTTTGTTCTAGAGATATCATAAAGACACAAATTTTGCCAAAATCTTACTTTTAGTTTAGTGAGACTTGTACTTGGACTTCTGGATTACAAAATTCTAAACTTTTTTTATAAATGCAATCTTATTTTTAAAAATATTTTTATTTATTATTGGATAAAGATAGAGAGAAATTAAGAAGGGACTGGGAAATAGGGAGAGAGACAGAACTAGACAACTGCAACCTTGCTTCACCACTTGTGAAGTTTTCCCCATGTAGGTGGGGTTCAGAGATTAGAATCTGGGTCCTTGAGCACTTTAATGTGTGTGCTTAACCAGGTGTGCCACTGCTTGCTCCCCTCCACTTTTCACTACTTAGTACTGGCTTATGGTGGTGTGAGGAATTGAACCTGGCACTTCAAAACCTCAGACATCAGAGTCTCTTTGAGAGACCATTATGCTATCTCCCTCACTCCAGAATTCTAAGACAATAAACTCATGTTGTTTTGGTTTGTGGTAATTTGTTACAGCAGCATAAAATCCAAATGAAAAAAACTAATCATTTGGTTATGAAAGAAAGTCCTCAGTATTCAAATTCTAAATGCCACCCAAACATGGAAGAGTTCTTCACTTCTAATCAAAGAAAACTACTCTAGAACCACCAGAGACATGAGTATCTCAGACTCACTATAGTCTTCTATTCATCAAAAGTAATGATATCATTTGGTGAGTTGTGATGTATTTCAAATTTTTATGAGTTAGGAGAGACTACACATAAAATGACTGGATCAGGAGATTAGGTATATCCATCTACAAAAGGGTAGGAGGAGTTGTTGGTGGCATTCAAGGGAGTTCAGAAGTAATACAGAATCAATTCCATAGTCATGCTGCACTATTTTTTATTACAGATTTAATTTTTTAATTATTTTAAATTATTTTTATTATTATTTTTTATTATTTTTATTTTTATTACAGATTTTATTTTTTATTACAGATAGTGATGTATTGGATGGATATATCCCTTTTGCTTATTTAAAGACATATAATCTCAAATATTCGAGTGTGCTATATGTATTCTATGAGTTTGTTATATATATATATTTACAATTCATGGAGCTTTTCCTTGTGCTACAGTGTTGCCAAATGGTGTTGGGGCTTAGTCTAATCCACGGTGAGGTAGATACTCCCTTGAATGAGTGATCTTTTGGCCCTAGAACCATTATTTTCAATCTTTATCATGTCATCATATGCTTCTCCATAGGGGTAGGATTTACTTATTTTAATCATGAAATGAAAATGTCTTATAAACAACATGAAGATCAAAGCCAGATTGTCAGCATTCAGAAATCCTGTGATCACTCACTTCTTAGAGTAACTATTTTTTTTTTAAATTTTTTATTTAAGAAAGGATTAGTGAACAAAAACATAAGGTAGAAGGGGTACAACTCCACACAATTCCCACCACCCAATCCCCATAATCCCCCCCCTCCCGTGGTAGCTTTCCCATTCTCTAGCCCTCTGGGAGCATGGACCCAGGGTTGTTGAGGGTTGCAGAAGGTAGAAGGTCTGGCTTCTGTAATTGCTTCCCCGCTGAACATGGGCGTTGACTGGTCGGTCCATACTCCCAGTCTGCTTCTCTCTTTCCCTAGTAAGGTGTGTCTCTGGGGAAGCTGAGCTCCAGGACACATTGGTGGGGTCTTCAATCCAGGGAAGCCTGGCCAGCATCCTGGTGGCATCTGGAACCTGGTGACTGAAAAGAGAGTTAACATATGAAGCCAAACAATTTGTTGAGCAATCATGGATCCCAAGCTTGTAGAGTAACTATTTTAATAGTTTATCAATTCAGTCATTTTTATCTTTTATATGCCTGGAATCATATGGTATATGATTCCATGTTTGTCCCCTTTCATTCAACATTATATTCATGAAATCATTACAGTGATTATAGGCACAGTGATTATTCTTATGGTTATGTAATATTTTATCATGTGACTATACCACAGATTATTTATTCTACATTCTAGAGCATTTGGGTGGTTTCTAGTTTGAGACTATTATAAACAGACCATACTGTCAGGGAATGTGTATTCTTTCATCAAAGTCATATATATATAATTTATTAATATTTTTATTATTTATAGTTCTTTTTCCAATTACTGAAATTATGTGAAGATATTGTTCTACTTACTGGTTTATTTAGTAACTGGAGGTCAGTACCAGTAATAAAGCTATACAGAGGAAAAGCACATTTAGCTAGGTTAATCAAGCATAATTAACCAAGTTACTGATTATGAAAGAATTGGGAAGAGATAAATCTTACATTCTATAATGAGCCATTTCATATCACATCATTTTGCAGTGAAGAACAAGATTTTCCCTCTTTCTTGGATAACCAGTTTTATAAAGATCAGAGATTACTTGTCATGACAGGCTTCAGCTTTACCTATATGCCATTAAAAAGATGATACAGCTCTTTGCATCACTGTAGAGGATATAACTTCCAAATGGTGTGAAGGGTTTCAAGGTATGAATTAAATGACAAAGAGACACTAGTTTGTGGTTTGTCAACTAATGTTTTTCAGATGTACACATATATTGACAAAGTCAATAAATGTTGGAGTCAGAGCAATTACCCTAGATGTACAGAAGTTACTTGATTTAATGCCCGGTAGTCTGTAACACCAACTTAACACAACATTCTCTATCAGTCACCTCTGGCCCAATAAAGGTAGTGTTTTGTTAACAAGAAAAGACACAGCAGTTATGATCAATTATACTATTTTGATCCCCACATAAAGAAATAAAAAGCATTTATTAGAGTGCCCAAAGTTGATTTAGAATTTTTGTGGCAAGTAAAAAAATGCTTCAGAGGTGTAATATAATTTTATGGATAATATTTGGGCTTAGATAAGAAAAATATTTATTATTCACACTGGAATCTCTAGAAACTGTAATATGTTCTAGAAGCTCAAGACTTTTTGACCATTTGGCAGAAAATGTCTGAAGATCTGATACTGGAAGAGTGGAAGAAGAGCTTACAGGAACTTTAAAAAAAAATGGAATGGTTAGTTGGAAAAAAATGAAAAGTTAAACTACAATGGAAATGGTTAGATTAACCTATACTCAGCAACACAAGAATCCTTAAATACACAGTTGGCCTGACTCCTCTGGGCTTAGACTTGGTTGAAACAAACATTTTCTGGCATAAACACAGCCTTACTAGAACTTGGAATCTGCTTGTTGAAATATTCCTCTTCTTCTCAGGGTCAATGCAGCTGAGTCATTTAATTTGCAGTTGATTCTTTAAGTAATAATTAATGACCCCTAAACTTTTGGAGATACAGTTTATGATTGCCTTGAGAGGTTAGTTTGAATTTGTTTCTGAAAAAAAAAAAACCTTCTTTAAGGAGATGTGATAAATTTACTCAATGGATTCCACAAAATTATAGAAAACAATTATCTTGATACAACATGGATGGAACTGGAGGTAGTAATTTTAAGTGAAATAAACCAGAAGGAAGGACAAGCATTGGATGATCTCATTCACAGGTGAAACAAAGCAAAATAAGTGAAAGTAGTCACATAAAAATACTTAATTTATTATAGTGGGAGGGGAAAAGCAGGGAAGAGTCAGTAGGCAACGGGAGAGAAATATTGGTATATTGGTGGTGGGCATGTTGCATGATCATACACCATCTAATGAGATGAGAGGTGAGATTATATCACTGAAATATGTACAGTTCTGTAAACCCAGGCTTCTTAAGTACTTTTTTCTGTATTTACAAGTGAGGAAGGCAAAAACTAAACAACCCTCTGATTCAGTTTGAGGAAGAAACAGAATCAGAATGGTCACTTAGGCCAATATATTTTCTTTATCCTTACTCAGATTACCTTAGAAATGGAACTACATTCAAGTATAATGAAAGTCCAGATAGTTCTTAAAAGGAATATCATTTC